>NC_141547.1:25445000-25789375 GCF_021556685.1 Rattus norvegicus
GGAGGAGTACGAGTAGAGAGGCAATCCCGTTCAGTCGGTTAGCACAGAAGACAGTTCAGTGCAGTGCAGTAGAGATCCGCTCATGCAGTAGAGGTGGTTGAAGCCAGAAACTAAGGAGCCAAAAGATATTAGAACAGATTACAAGTTTTAGTTTGAAGCCAGGCAGAGTAATTCAGTGAGAACCTAAGAGGCACCAGATGGAATCAGGCAGCTTGGAGAGGAGTTTGAGCCAGAGCAGCTGAGGTGAGCCTGCCAGCAAGAGTTCAGAAAGAGCCAAAAAGGGTAAACTTACTCAGCAATCAGCCTAGGCATTGGCAATTACATGAGAAGGAAAATTACTTCTACAACTTAAAGGTAAGATCCAATGAAAAATTATTCCCTTAAATAGTAAAGAAATTAATCAGAATGCAAGGATGGTAGTGATGTGCTTTTTTCTCCATCTTTATTAAATTGGGCATTTCTTATTTACATTTCGATTGTTATTCCCCTTCCGGGTTTCCGGGCCAACATCCCCCTAACCCCTCCCCTTTCCTTTCTAGATGGGTGTTCCCCTCCCCATCTTCCCCCCATTACCGCCTCCCCAACAATCTCGTTCACTGGGGGTTCAGTCTTGGCAGGACCAAGGGCTTCCCCTTCCACTGGTGCCCTTACTAGGCTATTCATAAAAAAAAAAAAAAAGCACAATAGACAGAAGCTAAGAACATCATTAGAAATAAACAACAAAAGAGTAAACATGGAAGGATCCATGGATCCATCTACATAGGTAGCAGATGATTCTTTTATCTGGCATCAATTGGAATGAAGGCCCTTGTTCCTGTGGAGGATTGATGCTGAGCATAGAGAGATAATAGAGTGGTTAGGCGGGAGTGGGTGCGGGCATGGAGGAGCACCCACCTAGAAGCTAAGTGGAGGGAGCATAAGATGGGGGTTTGCAAATGGGAGAAAAGAAACAGGAACAACATTTGCAAGGTAAATAAATAAAATAACCAATTTAAAAAAAATGCATTTGGCGGTGCTGGAGTGATGGCTCAGAGATTAAGAGCACAGTCTGCAATTCCAGAAGTCCTGAGTTCAATTCCCAGCACCCACATGTTGGCTTAAAACCATCTGCAATAGTATCTGATGTCAACTTTTAGTGGGTCTGAAGACAGCTACAGTGCATGCATGAATAAAATAAATAAATCTTTAAAAAAGAAATAAGCAACCAACACAAAATGCAGTGTTCTAATGAGAAAAAGGTCATGACAGGAATTATAGAATTATAATACATTATATATAAATATGATATTATATATTTATATTTAGTATATAAATATTAAAATTAGCAAAGTCTATCACTAGTGTAGGAAAAGGTGAAATTGGCACACTTTGTTAAGAAATGTTAATAACAACCATGTTAGAAATTAGCATACAGTTTCCTAAAGAATAAATACATAAATAAATAAACAAACTTTATGGTAGAGATGACCCATTTCTGGGTGTATTACCTAGAGCGATGAAGTAATTGAGCTGAAGAGAAGTGTGCCCTCCATGTTTTATTTTCGTTTCTCCAATAGCCAACAACTGATAACAACCTAAGTGTCCATCAAGCTCTGAAGGAAAACAACTGAAGCACCCACACATTGGTCTCTCTTCTTCTTGAGCTTCTTGACCTTCCTGTGGTCTGTGGATTGTATCTTGGTAGCACAAGCTTTTGGGCTAATATCCACTTATCAGTGAGTGAGTGCCATGTTTTGTTTTGTTTTTGTTTTTGTTTTTGTATGTGTGTGTGATTGGGTTACATCACTTAGAATATTTCTAGTTCTATCCATTTGCCTATGAATTTCTTGAATTTCATTAGTAGTACTCCATTGTGTAGATGTACCACATTTTCTATATGAATTCCTCTGTACAAGGACATCTGGGTTCTTTCTAGCTTCTAGCTATTATAAATAAGGCTGCTATGAACATAGTGGAGCATGTGTCCTTGTTATATGTTGGGGCATCTTTTGGGTATATGCCCAAGAGAGGTATAGCTGGGTCCTCAGGTAGTTCAATGTCCAATTTTCTAAGCAACCACCAGACTGATTTCCAGAATGGTTGTACCAGCTTGCAATCACACCAACAATGGAGGAGTGTTCCTCTTTCTCCATATCCTTGCCAGAATCTGCTGTCACTTGAGTTTTTGACCTTAGCTTTCTAATTGGTATGAGGTGGAATTTCACGGTTGTTTTGATTGGCATTTCCCTGAAGACAAAGGATGTTGAACTTTTTTTTAGGTGCTTCATGGCCATTCGATATTCCTCAGTTTAGAGTTCTTTATTTAGTTCTGCACCCCAATTTTTAAAAATATTTTTATTAGATATCTTATTTATTCCAATGTTATCCCCTTTCCTCCTGTCTTGACCATCCTCATCTGTATCAGTAAGGCTCTGGCAGAGCCTCTCCGGAGACATTCATATCAGACTCCTATCAGCATGGACTTCTTGGCATCTACAAGACGGTCAGGAAATTGAACAGAAGTGTGTAGCAACAAGGGATGAGAACTGAAGGTAGCCACCAGGAAAGTCCCAAATGCCAGGAAAGCAAGAGGCTCCCAGGACCCAATAGGGAGGGGGTGAGATTAGCTGAATGCCCAACAAGGGGGAGGGAGAACCTGTAGAGATCATATCCAGAGGTCAGGCGAGGTCCCTGGTTGGAGGATGGGGCCACCCACTCATCTCCAAATTTTTACCCAGAATTGCAGAGATTTGTAGCAGAGATGGAAGGAAAGGGCATTCCGAGACCGCCCCACCGAGACGCCCATCGCATATGCAGCACCAAACTCAGAAGCTATTGCAGATGAAAAGTATTTTCTAATACAAAACAGTGCCATGTTGTTCATAGTTTCAAAAACAGAAAAAGACTTAATTAGGTAACTTTTTTTTTATTTTTGGTTCAACAATCTGTGTTTTGTCTTACAAAGTCCAAATGAGAGTAAATGGATAGTGATTACACTCAATACATATTTAAAATCTTGATCTTCTATGTCAAAAATTTTCTTTTAAAAAAACTGAGTTGTCAAAAATACTTAATAATATCCTAACATTATTAGGTAAACAATGGGTTAAACTTTAGCAGTCCTTTTATTATCCAGCAATAATTGACTTGTGTGTGTTTTAAAACACTACGAAGACAAAGTAAAGTCAAAGCCAATTTTATTCTG
The DNA here is from genome assembly GCF_021556685.1 of Rattus norvegicus. Lineage (NCBI taxonomy): Eukaryota > Metazoa > Chordata > Mammalia > Rodentia > Muridae > Rattus > Rattus norvegicus. The sequence continues at coordinate 25,448,185 of NC_141547.1, forward strand.
ACGAATGGACTTTTTCAATTAATATTTTGAATAAATGTCTCCAGAAAAAAAATGCCATGAATGAACACCCAGGCATATGGCCTACATCCCATTGGCAGTTTTCATGGAAGCCAAATCTTAGTTTCATAATCAGGCTTCCCACAGAAGTCTCTTCTCTCATTGGACGTGTGCCTGGTTTATCTAGATGGCTGCCAACTAACGGCTGCGACAACAGATGGGTCTATTCAGTTGATGTCCCTACCTGCCAACTATGGCTACAAAAGCATCATACTAAACAAAGTACCCACCAAAATCAGCATTTCATCAAATTGGTCATATAAATATGGAGATTTTTTTTTCATCCTTTCTCATCGTTTTAATGGTAGAAAATTAGAAGAAAAGAAAATTGTCTGGGTTGGGAAAATTTGTTCAATGTTCTTTTGTGGGCTGAACAATGAAATATCTAATGAAAATAAATATATCCTAGATGATTAGTGCCACTGGTAATTAAATAGCTGGCAGGCTAGCCAAAAGTTGTTTCTTTGTTATTAGTTTTAATTTTAACTCAAGTGCAAATCTGACGGTCAATGAGCACAGTGAGCTAATAAGGTTTGACTCTAAATAACGCTGTTGCTACATGTGGTTTATTTTAGAACTCTTTAAATATCTTTTGGTGACTTAAATTTATTTCTTCACAAAGGGGCAAATCTATTTGTTCATGAAATCCTCACTGATTCCAGAGGCCTGTGGTGCTGAGGGAGTGTCAGTTGTCAGTCAGCACCCATTATACACGAAATTTTGAATTATCTCTATGTGGTTCAATATCAGTTTCTAGGCTAACAGCCCATGGAATGCAATCTACAGTATTATTGGTACGAGACATAGTATGTCAAGAGCCAGAATCAGAAACCATACAGGTGAATAAGAATGAGGAAACACGTCCCCTTATGCTGTTTGCATTGTCAGGAGCCAATTAATGCCATAATTTATGCATAATTTAAATAAATACTCTTCAACCTTATGCTGGGAACTTCATTGGAAAACTATTATTTATTTATTTATTTATTTACTTTTAATTCCTTATCCCCATGATTTCAGAACCATTGCTTCATAGATCTCCATAGAAATGCAGACCTATGTGAAAGACAGTTCCTTACCATTGAAAATCTACTTCTGAACATTCATTTGCCCTATATGGATTGATAAAAATATGCATAAGTAATAACTTAAAATTTTCCATATAATTTAAAGGAGTAGTCAATGATGAATAGTGCTGGATAAACAGATTTTTATAAATTATTATTGTTCAATATTACATTCAATTTCCTATTCATCACTGCCTATCTTATTTTTAAACCTGACACCAAATTTACAGAAGGGAAACCATGATACATGATGACTATTTAGGTGTAGGAAATCGATTTTAATATTCCTATAGTTCTTTGTGTTCGTATATCTTACCATGAGAATATATTATCTCGATAAAATTAAAATTAATAGCATAGTCAGAAAATCACTATTTGCAAACATTAAATATAATATTTTCCGTAATACATGCCTAAGTTAGATTCAGATTTTAGGGAAGAGAAATATACACACGTATTGGTTGTTTGTGTTTCAACTTGATCCACGTTAAGTCATGAGAGACGAAGGAGCCTCAGTTGAGGAAATGCCTCCATGAGATACAGCCGTAAGGCATTTTCTCAATTAGTGCAGAATGTGATGGCCTATGGGGACTTTTGAAATTGGACTAAATGTATTGTTAATTATGTTATGGCTACAAGGGATAGCTTTGGGACTGAAGAAAAGAAAGGTCACATTTAGGAATAAGAACCACTAATATTCACTGACACTTTTGTTTCCATAGACCTCAAAGCTCTTAATTACAATTTGAGAGCTGTGGTTCTTAATAGGAAAGAATGATTAATCTCTATTAATTAATTGGAACTTCAAAAATGAAGGGAAAAATATTATCTTAGGACTCAAAGACCAAGTTCTCAGCACAAAGGAGACTTATTTGTCCAAGAGGGAGAGAGGATAGGGAAAAAGAGATGAATTTAGGATGGCAGAGAATGAAAAGGGACAAAGGACTTCTTTTGGATCAAGAGGAGAAAAATGTGGTGTATTTGGAAATGGTGTTTTATAAAGGTACAAGGGAAAACACCTGTTAAGATGAGGTGTTTCAGTTGGGCATATTAATCATGTGACGAAGGGGAATTTTGATTGGTAGAATTCAGTACTTTTATAGCTGAATTAGTTAGTTAGCCTCAGGAGGAGGAAATGACCAAATAAGGGGAAAGACCTTGGTGTCTAGCCTTAGGAATATAAGCTGTCTCTAGCAAGGGAGAGGGGATGGGAGATGGCCAAGGTCTGCCAGAGTTACTTGTTCAAGACAGGTAGTGTCCCTTCAGAAAATCTCTTTGAGAACATGAGTTAATGATCAGAGAGTGGATTTATATGGCAGCATGGGGCTTAATTGTGATATACCAAAATTCCAAGAGGCCTTTTCATGCCTCATATATTCTGTCAACATGGCACTAGAAAAGAGTCTCTTTGATAGTTTTGTTTTTCTTTTTTTTTTTCCATCTTTATTAACTTGAGTATTTCTTACTTACATTTCTATTGTTATTCCCATTCACGGTTTCCAGGACAACATCCCCCTAACCCCTCCCCCCTTCTCTATGGGTATTCCCCTCCCCATCCTCCCCCCATTACCGCCCTCCCCACAACAATCACATTCACTGGGGGTTCAGTCTTGGAAGGACCAAGGGCTTCCCCTTCCACTGGTGCTCTTCCTAGGCTATTCATTGCTATCTATGCAGTTGGAGCCCAGGGTCAGTCCATGTATAGTCTTTGGGTAGTGGCTTAGTCCCTGGAAGCTCTGATTGGTTGGCATTGTGTGAAAGTTTTGTATAACAGGAAAGGCCTCAGATTGCTAGAATCATGAATAACCCACCTTTCAATTAAGGGTAAAATGGGTACTTAGACTGAATTCTCCCAATGATTCTTATTTTATTTTTACTTTTCACTTTTCTTCGCTTTGCCCCTCTCTGTCCCAGAGATCCAATCGTTCTTTATTAGTTCTTCCTACTTTTACGCTTGCCTCAGCTCATTTGCTAAAAGCATTTTTATTAATGGGTGAAACTTCCATTCAGTACAAGAGATTGTCTCTACTTCCAAGAGATCAGAAAATGCGAGCTTTATTATAAGCGTTTAGGTAAGAAAAGTTAAGAAGATACTTAACTCAGGGATTATTCAGAGATATGGTTTTTAAACTATCCATGCATATGATTTTGTGGAATTCTGAGATTATTAGTTCTTCTTTGAAAATATCACTTGGAGCTTCATGTGGCAGAATTCAGTAACACTGGTAAATAATACTATTTATGAGGCTTGTGTACTTCTGTAGTTGAACGTTATCATACTCGTCAACACACACCTTTACTTTTATTTTCCTGTACACGTGTGTGTGTGTGTGTGTGTGTGTGTGTGTGTGTGTGTGTGCCTGTATGTGTCTGTCTGTCTATGCCAATTACATGATCATACATGTAGGAGTAAGAGAGAGTATTACAACCATCTTCCTATAAAGACAAACTAGGTTTACTTCTGTTTCTGATTAAATCTGTTTTTCAAGGACTGGTGTATGCTCCACCTGTAACCTTAGCAAGCACTTCTATGCTTCCAGTTCTAGGAATGACAATCATGTCTTTGTTTCAAAAACGTGTTCATAAGTATCTTTGTTTCAGAAGGGTTGTTATGGATACTTTGTTATGAGGACCTGAAATGCAATGCCCATCTTGCAACAATGTCTTTGTTTCTTGAGTCCCTTAAGACTAACTCCTTATGATGGTTTGCTCCTGTAACTCCACCTTTTTTGCTCATCAAATCCCCATATTTTAAAGCCTCTGAGCTTTGTCAAAGCCTCCTCTTCCTCGTATCCAAAATTTATTTCTCCAACCCTGCCTTGGGGAGGGGGCAGGAGCATAGCCAGTATACAGGTATAAATAAGCTTGCTTTGATTAATTGCTAGCTTTAATTAATTTTGTCATGATGATTTGGGTCTGTGGTCTTACTACTAACTTTTTCATTAGAGCAATTTTTTCCATTTAAAATCTCCTTTTGATTGTTTTGAAGATTTATTTCTGTACTAGAGAACTTGCCTATCAAAGACTTGTCTCTGGGTTCAGTCACAGAAACAAAAAGATAAAAATAAAATATTTTTTGTGGTGAAAATATCTTCTGCTTTCAATTTTGAAAGTATAGGCTTCTGGGTATTTTCTTGAGATGTAATTTCCTGTGTGTGTGTGTGTGTGTGTTTTGCTGTTATTGTTGTTAGGTTTGGGGTAGAAACCAAGAAAACTCACTTCAAACATGGAAACTTTAAAATGAAATGTATCTATTCTGAGTGTTTAGGGAGGCAATCATTTCAGGATCTATACTATGTCTCAGAAGGGAGACTGTACATTTTTCAAGGATGGTAACAGAAAGCAAGGAGAGGCAGTATTTTCAAGGTCCTTAATTCACCCTTAACTCCCTTAGACAATAGGTTCTGAGCTTCGAATGATAAGGGGACAAATGAGGCAGTCACCTGTGTGTCACTTGTTTAAGACTGCCTGGAGCTCCTGGCCTGGGACTGTGAATTTAGTTTCTCCCTATAATTAAATAGAGCCTGAAAATGAGTTGGGAGTACTTAGCATATGTTTCTTTTTCTTTTTCTCAACAGTGTGTTTGTGTTTGTGTGTGTGTATGTGTTGGGAATGTGTGTGTGTTTGTGTGTCCATGTGAAATTCTAGAGAAAGCATTTACTTCCTATATTGAATATGCTACCCACTGATTCTGGCGTTGTCACTCCCAGTAAAAATTGTCCTTACAACTTTGAAAATAATCATTACATTTTGATATACATCTTTACTATAGGTGAAGAAAGCATTCGTTTTTATTATCCTCTTTGGGAATTTTTGGTGTTGTATGTACATGATTGTTTCTTTTATACTAAACATAGTTAATCTGTCATTATCCTATGCAGAGAGTTCTTCTGTGCTTATGTGAGCAGCTAACCCCCACCATTGAAACACACTTCCAATGTCTTTCTTTCTCGTTGCTCCAGTGTTTCATCTCTACTTATTCTAAAATTATGCCACATCTCTGGCTTAACACAAACAGTTTTCATTTAACATATTATCATTTTTAAGTAATCCGATTCTGAACACAGGAATGATTTTAAATACGTTGGGTCATTTTAAAATTGTCATGATTCTTCAGTAAGTTACCTATAAAATGTTAATTGTAGTCATGTAACTATGATGATGATGATTTTTGTACCTGAATTTATTTCAAGTTGAAAATTATTCCATAAATTGTCTACTTAATGCTAAGAGATTTGTATGATTTAACGTCCATTGGTTTTAAATATCTTTTCAAACCAAACCATGATTTTAAGAACTAGAAGTAGTACAAAACTTGTGCACTTCAAAAGCCCATTCTGACTGACATACCCCCTTCAGGAAGTCTCTGTAAACTACAAGTTCCACACAGCAGTGTCACCAATGGACAACACAGATGCATATGTCTCAGCTTATACCAGATTATTTCTTATTCAACTAAAAAACAACTTATATTTCAGTTCATGCTCCCACTTACATTCAGTCTGAGGATCAAAAACTAGTTTTAAAAATGGAGTTGGGGAGATAGCTCAGTGGGTAAGAGTATTTCCTCGGCAAACATGGAGACCTCTTGCCTGGCTCTGCATGCCTGTGTCCCCTTTGTTGTAGATGGAGATAAACGAATCTGAGGAACTATTGGGGAACCTTATTTATTTATCCTACATGGTCAGCTTTTAGTTTATAAAAGTCTCTGTCTCAAAACAATAATTCAAGACAATTATACACACACACACCCACACACACACACACACACACACATAAAAGGTAAATAAAATGCATACAGAGACCTACTAAATACACAAAATTATGAATAAGAAAACCTAAATGTTGAATAATGTATATTGAACTCATATCTCTTTACTGAATGATCAGCTTATTGATACTGCATAGTAGTCTTTAAACTAAGCTTTAATTTATGGGAAAGTAACTTTTACTGTTACTAAGAATTTCATTAAATATAAACAAACTTGGCTAGTAAATGCGTGTTTAAAATATTTAACTTTATTTTATGACCATTTGTTTTTTCGACAGTGAGTAATAAGTATAATTTCCCAAGTGTCTCCGGCCACATTTTATCATGTTTAGACTTTATTTGTCTTATCATTTCTTCATTCCTTGTTACAGGACAAAGACTTGGACCTTCATTTATTTCTAAAAGACAAATCACAGTCAATGCTAATTTGGACTTTGTTCTCATTATTTTGTTTTGGTCTGACCGACTTCCTCTTCATTATTCTAGCCCTGGTATCGACCACTCTTCAAACACAGTCTCAAAAGCATCTACCTCTTATTGCTCCACTAATCGTAATCAAACTTTCACAAATGATATGCTTTTTCTAGTTCCTCTTTTCAGTCACATCACTGAGCTTAATATTCCTTGAATAGCATTTGGTTTGTAATAAGTGTGATAAATTACAGAAACACCCTTTTTCTCTATACATCTGTTACAGGTTTCCGAACTTTTGATAATTTTGAAATACCTTTGAGACTATAACCTGAATAGTTTTCTTGGTAAGATAAGACATGGATATATTCTTTTTCAACTACACAGAATGCAACTCTCCAGTGACTATGGAAGTATAGATAATAAATCTTTATGTGAAATTCATTTTTATTATCAAACTCTGGAAGAATAACTCCAGTTAAAAACTGAAAAACATAAAAGTAGTCTGATGAGGAACAGCTACTTGCTTGCGTCACAGCCTTTTGTGGTTTGGTGATCCTATAAAAGATGGACTAGGACATTGAGGAGAAAGCTAAGTCAAAAATGTCATTTATTGATTCCTTAAGAACGTCTCTTATCAGTTTAAAGACTTAAAGGAAGTCAGTCTTCCTCCTCTAGCACAGAAGCTCCGAGAATCCCAGTAATTAGATTTCACAACAACAGTTGCTCTAACATTTCCTCCAAGAAATCTTCTCAGGTGCAGTTTAGCCTGCCTTATTCATTACCTGTTGGTTTTCTAAAAGTAAGAATTATGAGATTTTGTACTCTGAATGCATGTGGAAAATGGAAAAAAAAGTTTGTATTTTAAACATTTTGTGAAATGTAACAAGAAAGAATATCAGCTGACTTCTAAGATTCCAATTTTTGGGCCCCGAATTAAAAAAAAAATGTTGCATCTAGTCTCACTGTCTAGATTCCTATTTCTTATATCAAAGTATTAATTTTTTTCTAAACATTCCATGATAACTTTATACATTTTTCACTAAGGAGAGCAATTTATTATTAATTAAATGTATACCTTGATGATTAAATGCACATTGAATTATAATTACTATAGCCTAAATACTCTCATGCTTCTCTTCCTCCCATGTCAACCCTCAACCCCAAACCCTTTCTCACACTGATGTCCTTATATTTTGTTTTGCTTCTCACTGAGTTTGATCAAGGTCATAGGTTTGAAAATGAGTTTGGAAATATCCCCTGCATTTTGGTGACTCATCAGTGGGTAGACAGACTGAAGGAACTGTCTCCTCACTCTGAGAATCATCTAGCTGCCAATGGTTCATGAGGAAATGATAAGACTCAAGGAACTCTCCTTGACTGCTTGTTAACAGATCCTATCTTGTAATATCCCAATGTGGGTAACACCATCTCCTATGAGTTCAAGACTTCAATGTTCAGAAGATGATAGCTTGCAGCTTTAAAGTTTATCTTCTGGATCTTGTTTCTGTCTGAGATTTAAAGGGGTTCTATGCTTTGCTTGGGGCAAAACACTAGATATTAACTTAGTTGCAGTACCTTGAAAATTCGGCATTCGACGTTATTTACTGCCAAGATTGGCTTCTCTAAGGACAAGAACAACATTTGTCTAAAGGAATCAGAATGGATATTTTCAGGGCAGGTTGATGCTAGGTCATTTTAATTAAATGGCAGTAGTAAGTTCCTCTGTAGGGCCTGTGATTTCCCCAAGCACATGTCAGTTGATACGGCTAACAGTGGCAGATATAGGAAACTTCTTATTGAGCAGGCCTCAGATCTAATCGGAGAGGTTATGCACTACCGTAGTTCCACATGCATAGCAGGTGGGAATTTACATTCATACAGTTTTTAAAATCAGAGCTTGGAACTAAATGTCCAGTTTCTTTTATTTATCCCAGCGTATATGAACACTAGCCATCAGTTACACAGTTTGTTCTCATTTTAGATTTAGTTGTATAAAATTGCAAGCGCTGATTCAGAAGTCTAATGTAATGAATGGAGAAGATTTATATTTCAACTGAAATTATATTATTTCATATTTCTGGTGGAGTTTTTGATGATGGAATATCATCTGTCTTTGAAATAACTTTTCAGGTTACTTGAGATTAATATTTTATTACAGTTACATGCAGTATATGCTGAATAGATTTCCCCTTCCTCTCCTCTTCAAGACCCCTCTACCTCATCTCTCTCCCAGATTAACTCTTCTCTTCCCCTTCAGAAAAGAGCAGTCCTCTAAGGGATATCAACCAAACACAGAGTAGCAAGATAATGAACTGCTCTAAGTGTTGTTTTTTAAATTTTCAATTAAATTAATTAATTTACTGCTGTCAACATACGGAGTTTGTTTGCTCTGTAGTGTATTTTGACATCAAGAATTCATTTCAACATCAGCATTGCTACTATTGCTTAGCTATGAATACTGTCTATCTTGATTTTTTTTTTGGATATTTTTGTGTCTATTTTTATCTCAAGTTTCACTCCTTAGTTTCTCTGTTCCTGTTATTACAATATACAGACATAGTGTGTAACAGCTTCATACCCTGAGTTATACAGTATTTCTTCTCTTTCAATTTCATGAAACAGTATATACTTATATTACTTTTTTTTAAGATTTAGAAAAATTTGGATTGAATTGTATTTTGCTCGTTGGAATACCTTTTTAATTTTGTTTCTTGGATATTTTATGTATTGACATTTCAAATGGTATCCTCTTTTTCTCCTGCTCCATACTCCACCCAACCCTGATTCGTTGAGGAGGCTCCCAAACCCACCTCAGCACCCTGAAATTTACCTACACTGAGGAAACGAGACTTTACAGGACCAAGAGCTTTCCTCCTCTTGATGCCAGACAATGCCATCCTTGCCTACAAATGAGGCTGCACCCAAGGGTCCATCCATATTTACTCATTGGTTGATGGTTTAGTCCCTGGAAGATCTGGTGCGGTCTGGCTGGTTGATATTGCCATTCTTACTACGGGGTTGCAAACCCATTCAACTCCTTCAGTCCTTTCTCTAACTCCTCCATTGGATCCCCTGCTCAGGATAATATTTTACAGTTCCATCCATTTGCTCGAGACCCCGTATGAATAACAATGCCAACCAACCAGAGCTTCCAGGGACTAAGCCAATACCCAAAGACTATACATGGACTGACCCTTGGGCTCCAACCTCATAGGTAGCAATGAATAGCCTAGTAAGAGCACCAGTGGAAGGGGAAGCCCTTGGTCCTTCCAAGACTGAACCCCCAGTGAACGTGGTTGTTGGGGGGAGGGTGGTAATGGGGGGAGAATGGGAAGGGGAAGCCCATATAGAAGGGGAGGGGAGGGGTTAGGGGGATGTTGGCCCGGAAACCGGGAAGAGGAATAACAATAGAAATATAGATGAGATGGGTTCGGTCCTCAGCTCCGAAACAAAGAACCAAAAAAAAAAAAAAAAAAAAAAGAAATGTAGGTAAGAAATACTCAAGTTAATAAAGATAAAAAAATAATTTCATGAAGTTTTAGTAGCTCAATAGGACCCATTGTGTAAATGTACCACATTTTCTGTATCCAGTCCTCTGTTGAAGGACATCTGCGTTCTTTCCAGCTTCTGACTATTATACATAAGGTTGCTATGAACATGGGAGAGCATGTGTCCTTGTTATATGTTGGTTCATCTTTTGGGTGTATGCCCAGGAGTGGTATAGCTGGTTCCTCAGGTAGTACTATGTCCAATTTTCTGAGGAACTGCCAACCTGATTTCCAGAGTGGTTTTACCAGCTTGCAATCCCACCAATAATGGAGGAGTGTTCCTCTTTCTCCACAATCTCACTAGCATCTGTTGTCACCTGAGTTTTTCATTTTATCCATTCTGACTGGTGGGTTGTTTTGATTTGCATTTCCCTGATGACTAAGGATTTTAAACATTTCTTTAGGGGTTTCATAGTCATTGAGGATTCTTCAGTTGAGATTTCTTTGTTTAGCTCTGTAACCCATTTTTTAATATGATTATTGGTTCTCTGGAGTCTAACTTCTTCAGTTCTTTGTGTATATTAGATATTAGCCCTCTATCAGATGTATGATTGGTAAAGATCTTTTCCCAATCTGTTGGTTGCCATTTTGTCCTATTGACAGTGTCCTTTACCTTACAGAAGCTTTGCAGTCTTATGAGGTACCATTTGTAAATTCTTGATCTTAGAGCAAAAGTCATTGGTGTTCTGTTCAGGAAATTTTCCCCTGTGTCCATGTTTTCCAGGCTCTTCCCTACTTTTCCTTCTATTAGTTTGAGTGTATCTGGTTTTATGTGGAGGTCTTTGATACACATGGACTTGAGCTTTGTACCAGGAGATAAAAATGGGTCAATTTGCATTCTACTTGCTGACCGCCAGTTGAAACAGCACCATTTTTGGAAAATGCTGTCTTTTTTCCATGGATAGTTTTAACTCCTTTGTCAAAGGTCAAGTGACCATAGGTGTGTGGGTTAATTTTTGTGTCTTTAATTCTATTCCACTGATCTAACTGCCTGTCTCTTTACCATTACCATGCTTACTCACCAATATCATGATTGCTCGGTAATACAGCTATACGTCAGGGATGGTGATTCTCCCAGAAGTTCTTTTATTGTTGAGACTAGATTTTGCTATCCTGGGTTTTTTGTTATTCCAAATGAATTTTCAAATTGCTCTTTCTAATTCTATAAAGAATTGAGTTGGAATTTTGATGGGGATTGCATTGAATCTGTAGATTGCTTTTGGCAAGATGGCCATTTTTCTATATTAGTCCTGCCAATCCATGGAGGTCTTTCCACCATGAAAGATTTTCTTTGATTTCTTCAGAGACTTGAAGTTCTTGTCATAAAGATCTTTCACTTTCTTGGTTAGAATCACATCAAGGTATTTTATATTATTTGTGGCATTTGTGAAGGGTGTTGTTTCCCGAATTTCTTTCTCAGTCTATTTATCCTTTGTGTACAGAAAGGCTACTGATTTGTTTGAATTGATTTTATATCCAGCCACTTTGTTGAAGTTGTGTATGAGGTTTAGGCATCCTCTGGTTGAGTTGAGGGAGTCACCTATATATACTATAATATCATCTGCAAATAGTGATATTTTGGCTTCTTTCCAATTTGTATCCCTTTGACCTTCTTTTGTTGTCTAATTGCTCTTGCTAGGACTTCAAGTACTATATTCAATAGGTAGGGAGAAAGTGGGCAGCCTGGTCTAGTACCTGATTTTAGTGAGATTGCTTCAAGTTTCTCTCCATGTAGTTTGATGTTGGTTACTGGTTAGGTGTATATTGCTTTTACTATGTTTAGGTTTGCTCCTTGAATTCCTGATCTTTCTAAGTCTTTTAAGATGAAGGGGTGCTGAATTTTGTCAAATGCTTTCTCAGCATCCAGTGAGATGCTCATGTGATTTTTTTCCTTGAGTTTGTTTATATAATGGCTTTTGTTAATGGTTTTTCATATATTAAACCAACCTTGAACCCATGGGATAAAGCCTACTTGATCGTGGTGAATGATGTTTTTGATGTGTTCTTGGATTCGTTTCGTGAGAATATTATTGAGTATTTTTGCATCCAGATTCATGTGAGAAATTGGTCTGAAGTTCTCTTTCTTTGTAGGATCTTGGAGTAGTTTAGGCATAAGTGTAATTGTGGCTTCAAATAATGAATTGGGTAGTGTTCCTTCTGTTTCTATTTTGTGTAATAGTTTGAAGAGTATTGATATTAGGTCTTCTTTGAAGGTCTGATCGGATTCTGCACATATCCTAATCCCTCCATCTTGTCATGTGATATAGATTTTATTTGTTTATATAGTTTTGCTGTAATTTACTATGCCTTATGTATCTAGCAATCTGGGATTTCCCTCCCCTTTTGGAACTTGGTTATTTGAATAAACTCTACAGGTTTTTTATTATTAATTTTGAAATTCTTCTATTTTGATTGTCTCTTTTTATCGGAATTAGGTGAAAACATTTCTTTTTTTCTCTACCTTTTCTTTTTGTTCTCTAACTCTTAGTTAGGGTTCCCATTGCTGAGAAGAGATATGATGACCAAGGCAAGGTGTCTTATGAGGGACATTTAATTGGAGCTGGCTTACAGTTTCAGAGGCTCAGTCCGTTATCATCATGGCAGGAAGCACTGCAGCATCCAAGCTTGCACGGTACAGGAGGAGCTGAGTGTTCTGCATTGTATTCTGATGGCAAACAGGAGAAGTCTGTCTCTGAAGCAGCTAGGGTCTCAAAGCTCACCCCACAGTTATTCCAACAAGATACACTTATTCCAACAAGACCACATCTCCTAATAGTGCCACTTACTGGGCTAAGCATATTCAAACCACCAATTTCTTAAATTAGACATTTTCTTTCTTCTTTTTTAGGCTGGTTAAGTGATGGTTGGTATTGTCTATTTTTATCAAGTCACCTACATTTTGTTTGATTTACTTTATGTTTAAATCTTTCAGTTTCTATGTTATTTAGGTATACCCGAGATACCAAATCTTTTATGTTCACCCTCCATTTTAGAGAACCTAACCTAAGTTTAACTCAGGTAAACAAACAGGCCGGTATCTAGTATCAGTTTCCAAGTTTTTTCCAACAAGTCTGCAACTCCTAGTTTCAAACCCATCCCTGCCTAACAACCACCCCTCAGGAGGAAAGCAGATGTTAACTTTATGGTTTGGCTCCCAGCACCAGTCAATTATGTTAAAAGCCAAAATGCTCCCACCCCGACCCCCAGTCAGATAGGTACCTGGCTAGATACCTCTTTCTTACCTCTATAGATATTTGCCAAAAACTGGGTTAGGGGCCACATCTTGCTGCTGTGTCAAGCTCAAACTTGAATAAAGAGACCGTAATGTGATTGCATTGGATTCGGCTCCTTGGTTGTCCTTTTAGGGGGTTAATAAATGCTTTCTGACAGCATACCTAGATAATTAATATTTCTTCTTGACTTGTGCTTTTGGTTCTAGATTGTTAGAAAATTATAAAGTATATGTCAAGTAATTTTTAAATGTTTGTAAGAAGTCCAAACTAAACATATAGTCCTATTAGGTATATTCTTTGCCCAAATACACACAGACACACACACAGACACACAGACACAGAAACACAGACACAGACACACAGACACACAGACACACACACACATATATATGTACACACACATATATATATATATATATATATGTGTGTGTGTGTGTGTGTGTGTGTGTGTGTGTGTGTGTGTGTGTATGAAAAGAGGTGACTGAGAAGCTAAAAAAAGGTGTCTATATAAGATAATTCCAGAGTATTCTATCGTATGGAGAAAGGAAGAAGTAACAACATTTTTGCAAAGTTAATTTCTAAATAATTTAGGTGGGATTGTAAGAATTGTATTCTAGTAGGTAAGCAAACAAATACATTCCTTTACATGAAAATAGGTAGATGTACTATAACAGTATATATTATTTGCATTGGAATTACATAAGTCCACTGTGGTAAAAAGAAATAAAGGGAATTACAACTTAACATTTATACATTTTTAATATTGTTTTGTATTTAATAATAATACCCTGCAATCATTTAATGTGAAAAATGCACCAAGAATCTTTTAGATTTATTAGATTATTAGTTTTATTTATTTGTGTGTGCCAGGAGTCATCTAGGAAAGGCTATGGCAAGCAGTTGAGTAGTCTGGTGATTGCCCACTGTTTTGCATGCCTGCAGTGGGAGTGCTTTGAGGTAAAAATTCCTTAGAGGCTTCATCCCAGGACTGCTTCTCTGTGCAGATAAGACTTTCCTGACATTATTACATAGCCTAGTGACTTCTGGGTATAAGACCACCTCATGGGGCAAATTACCTGAAGACCAACATAAACATGATCTTTCATGAATTACTGCCATTTAGATGAATTAATGACCTTATAGAATTTATGATTTGATTCAAATAATTTTAAGGAGCTTAAGGAGATGGTATTAGTTGCCCAGAAAGTTTTAATAAAGTTGGAGTCAAAGCTACTCAGCAGATGAAAACTTGCCAATCTTGGTCTGGCAGCTGATGGCTGAAGGCTTCTCTTGTTTCTCCTCTCCTCCATTCTCCTCCATAAGAAAAATTTGGAGCATTTGTGAACATTTCTCTCAGCATATGTTATAACTGCATAAATAGCCTAAGAGAAGGATGCCGGATATCAAAGAGGAGGAGGAGAAAAAGGAAGAAGAGAATTACTAGGAAGGTGAGGAACTGCTCCTCACTAAATATGAAAGAGACATAACAATTTGAAAAATAAAAGTATATTTGACATATTTAAGTAAACCAAATGCTCTCACAGCAGTGAAATAGTGATGATGGTGATGATCATGGGGGTGGTGGTGGTGATGGTGGTGGTGGTAGTGGTGGTGGTGGTGGAGGTGGTGGTAATGGTGATGGTGGTGATGGTGGTGGAGGTGGTGGAGGTGGTGCTGGTGGTGGTGGTGGAGGTGGTGGTAGTGGTGATGGTGGTGATGGTGGTGGAGGTGGTGGACATGGTGCTGGTGGTGGTGGTGATAATAATGAGGCGATAAAGATGATGATGACAAAAAAGCAGGGGAAAATCTCAAACATTTAAATAGAAACTGTTGTTGATGTTTTTCTAAATTTTTTAATGGTCATCCAGAGTCAGTCTGTCTGTAGTACAGGAAGAGTTACTGAATTCAAAATGTGGGTAAAGCATTCCTTATTTGATAAAGTCTTGAATTTGCATTTTTCATATATTCACAGTCTTTCCCTCACTGTACAAAAGGGACACAAAATGGCAAACTGCCTGAATGGCTTAATGTATGAGTGTCAACTTTTAGAACAACTACAGCAGCAGTGCTAAGCTAAATAGCCTGTGAGCAAGATTGGCTTCCCTTTGATGTATCAAGCATGGTAGAGAACATTTTCATTTATTTCTGAAGCTTTCTTAGCTAACTAGCTACAAGGACACAGTCTAGCACAGGGGCTTCTTGTCATCTCTTAGGCCATTCCAGGAGCCTGAAGCAACCAGAAAATGAAAGTACCATTTCTAACATGGCCTTAGAAATCAGAGTTGTTACTGAGTTTATCTCCTTTAGTTGTAGTTTTCTAGAGGAACTATCTGGAGAGAAAAGTAGGCAGATCAGATTTGGACACTGTGGCCTCCAGCAACAAGAATAACTCTCATCTAATCTATACAAAGAACTCAAGAAGCTAGACTTCAGAGAACCAAATAATCCTATGGGGGAATACCCATATAGGGGGAGGGGAGAGGAGAGGATGGAGGCTTATGGACAGGAAACCGGAAAGGGGAATAACATTTGAAATATAAGTAAAGAAATATATCTAATAAAAAATTAAAAAATATGAACAGAAAAAAAAATAGGGTACAGAGCTAAACCAAAAATTCTCAACTGAGGAATACCGAATGACTGTGAAACACATATAAAGAAATGTTTGAATTCCTTAGCCATCAGGGAAATAAAAATCAAAACAACCCTGAGATACTACCTTACACCACTCAAAAAACTCAGGTGAGAGCAGATGCTGGTAAAGATATGGAGAAAGAGAAACACTCCTCCATTGTTGGTAGGATTGCAAGCTGGTACAACCACTCTGGAAATCAGTCTAGCTGTTCCTCAGAAAATTCTACATAGTACTACCTGAGGACTCAGCTATACATCCTGGGCATACACCCAAAAGATGCTCCAACATATAACAAGGACACGTGCTCCACGATGTTTAGAGTAGCCATATTTATCATAGTCAAAAGCTGGAAAGAACTGAGATATCCTTCAGCAGAGGAATGAACACAGACAATGTGGTACATTTATACAATGGAGTACCACTATTGTGGAGTATATTAAAATCAATGACTTCATGAAATTCTTAGGCAAATGGATGGAACTAGAAAGTATCATCCTGAGTGAGGTAACTCAGTCACTAAAGAACACAAATGGTATGCACTATAAGTAGATATTAGCCCAAGAGCTCAGATTATCCAAGATACAATTCACAAATCACATGAAGTTCCAAAAGAAGGACCAAAATGTGGATGCTTCTGTCCTTCTTATAAGGGGAAACAAAATACTCATGGGAGAAAATACAGGGACAAAATGTAGAACAGAGTCTGAAGGAAAGGTCATCCAGAGACTGCCCCATCTAGGCATCCATCCCATATGCAGACACCAAACCCAGTCACTATTGCTGATGCCAAGAAGTACAAACTGACAGGAGCCTGATATAGATGTCTCCTGAGAGGCTCTGCCAGATCCCGACTGATAGAGATGAGGATGCTTGCACAATGGACCTTAATGGAGGAGTTAGGGAAAGGAATGAAGGAGCTGAAGGGGTTTGCAAACCCATAGGAAGAACAATATCAACTAACTAGTCCCACCAGAGCTCCCAGGGATTAAACCACCAACCAAAGAGTACACATGAAGGAACCCAGGGTTCCAGCTGCATATGTAGCAGAGGATGGCCTTATCCAGTATCGATAGAAGGAGAAGCCCTTGGCCCTGTGAAAGCTTGTTTCCCAAAGTAGGGGAGTGTCAATGTGTTGAATCAGGAGTGGGTGGGAGGTTGTGAGAGACAGCATACTCTTAGAAGCCAGACAACAGGGGGGTGGGGGTGGACATGGAGGAACTGGGAAAAGGGATAACATTTGAAATGTAAATACATAAAATATACAACAAAAATATTAACTCATTTCCTGTTTGTGTATCTGCTTATTTGAGTTGATAAAATCTGTGGCATACAAACATTAATACAACATACCTACATTGAGTGTAGTCTCTCCTTAAACAGACAGATCACAGGACCCAGAGCTAGGATCTATGGTCATCTTCTGTGGTGACAGTTTTTGGCAGACAGAACTTCATGGTGTCACTTGGAGGTGATAACCCCCAGGCCTTTCCTTGTGGCTGAGGAAAAGGGAGGAGAGGAGAGAAGCCCTGTAGGACGCAATCTCTAGCTGGCAAAATTTTATCAGCTCTGCATACTTAGGCTTCCTTGTGATTCTTTTTAGCTTTGGCATTTTGGTAGACACTTTGTAGACTGAGCCTTCTGAGTTCTAATTTTTTCAAATATATTTGAGATTCATTTCACAATATCTGTGACAAGTAAATTTTGAATTATGTCCCCTCGTAGCATCAATTTACAGAGACCAGATCTTGTAATGAAGAACCCTGCATGTGGAAATGTCTGATGCTGTTCTGTGTGGGGGCCACTGGTTCTGTTTAGGAGATGCCTAGCGAATTGTGACTATGACACAGGTAGATGGTTTGGTTCTTGAGATGTGCTGCGTAGCATGAGTGACAGGAAATGCTCCCTGATTTGAAACAGATGTTTTCTTACTAGTTATGGGCCTGAATATCAGTGGCTACCTTTTCTCCTTTTTAGCTCATAATCTCCCTGGAAAACTCATTTTTCAAATATGAATATTGAAGTTATTTTGTTTTTCACTTTTTTTCATTTTGTTTCTCTTATTGGAAGGCTTCCCCCCACCCCCACACACACCCTCTTGAGGAAAAAAAAATGCTGCCTTGGTATTTTGTGGTTCACAAAGACTTTGGGAACTAGAATTTATGAATATATTAAAAATGCAAATTTAACACTGTTATTCAAAGCTACTTAGAGGATTGTTATGAAGGCAGTCCTGTTTGTCATAAAGACACCAAGATAATAGCTATAAAACTGTTTAAAAATAGAAAGATGAAAGAAGTGTAATAACTTTGCTGGAGTGGGCTGCCAACATGAGGAACAGAGTTCAGATACCAAGGACTTATGCAAGAGCCATGTAAGGTCATGCATACCTGGATCTGTGTCACAATGGACAAACACAGGAAGGTTCTCTGAATTCTGAGCCAATGTATCTTGCCATATCAGTGACCTTCATATTCACTGACTTTGTCTCCAAGAATTAGGTGGAAAGCAGGGGATGAAAAGCCCTGATTTTGACCTCTCACCTTCCCACACCTGTGAACATAGGTGCACATAAACACAAACGTGCACACACACACACACACACACACACACACGATATATATCACATACATAGATGTTTTTAAAAATAAAAACCAAACAACTCAATCAAAACAGAGGTACAGAGCTAAGTGGAGAATTCACAACAGAGGAGTCTTGAATGTCTCTTAAGCACCTAAAGAAATTCTCAAAGTCCTCAGTGATCGGAGAAATGCTAATAAAACCTATCCCGAGTTTCCACCTTACACCAGTCAGAACAGCTAAGATCAAAACCTCAGGTCAAAACCTCAGATCAAAACACATGCTGGCCAGGATGTGGAGAAAGATGTACACTCCTCTATTGCAGGTGGGATTGCAAACTGGTGCAAACACTCTGAAAATCCATTTGGAGTTTCCTCAAAAAATTGGAAATAGATCTCCCTGAAGACCCAGCAATACCATTCTTGGGAATATACACAAAAGATAACCCACCATGCCACAGGGGCATGTGTTTTACTATGATCATAGCAGCCTGATTTGTGATAGCCAGTAGCTGGAAACAACCCAGATGTCGCACAACAGAGTAATGGATACAGAAGATGTGGTCCATTTACACAATGGAATACTACTCAGCTATTAAGAAAGAGGATATTCTGAATTTTGCAGGCAAATGGATGGAACAAGAAAATGTCATCCTGAGTGAGGTAACTCAGACCTAAAAGGACATGCACGACATATACTCAGTAATATGTGGATATTACCCCCCCCCGAAAAAAAAACAAACAAAAGAAAAAAAAGAAAAAAGGTACAGAATACCCAAGATACAGTCCACAGAACTCAAAAAGCTCAACAAGCTGAAGGACCCAAGTGAGGATGCCTCAGTCCCACTTGGGAAGGAGAAGAGAGCAATCACAAGCGGGGAAGGAGGGAGGGAAAGGGGATGGAAGGGAGAGGGAAACTTGATCTGGTATTAGGTGGGAGAGCAGAACTGAAGCCCCGAGGGCCAACAGAAAGAATGAAAACAGGCAAACTTGGGAAGTAGTAATTAGGAGGATCCTTCAGAATGTACTAAAGACCTGGGAGGTAAGAGAGTCTCAGGACTCAGGACAGTGGGTAGAGGAAAGTTGTAGAGCCCACCTCCAATGGAAAGACAGGGCATCAAGTAAGGGATGGAGTTGCTATCCCACAGTCAAAACTCTGATTTTGTCTGAAAGAATGGCAGGGATGGAACTGGAGAAGATCCTGAGGAAAAGAAGGTCCATTAGCAAGCTCAAAGGATGCTCCAAGGCCTGACACCATTACTAATGCTATGCAGTGCTCAAATAAAGGGACCTATCATGACTGTCCTCCAACAGACCCAACAAGCACTTGAAAGAGTCAGATGCAGATAGGTACACCCAACCAATGAACAGAAGCTGCTGACTCCCCTGGTTGGATTAGGGAAAAGCTGGAGGAAGCTGAGGAGGGCGATCCTGTAAGAGGACCAGCAGTCTCCATTATGCTGGATCCCCAAGATCTCTTAGACACTGGATCACCAACCAGGTAGATATAGTGAGATGAGGCCCCCAACACATATATAGCAGAGGACTAGCAGGTCTGGGTTCAGTAAGAGAAGATGCACATAACCCTCAAAGGACTGGAGGCCCCAGGGAGTTTAGAGGTCTGGTGGAACGGGTAGGGTGGGACACCCTTGAGGAGGCAGGTGTGGCAGGGAAGAGGTATGGGATGTGGAACAGTCAGAGGGTGGACAGGGAGGGGAATAAAATATCGAGTGTAATAAACAAACAAACAAACAAACAAACTTCTGTAATAAACATTAAAGTTTCTAACGCTTACAAGTCCTATAGTTAATTCATACAACCAAGTGATCTCCATTATATATAGTCTGTTTAAAATATAATTTAGATTCAACTGTTTGTAGACCAGGTTAATTTATACTATCATGTTCCTCTTTTGAGGTCATAGCATAAGGAGATTTCTCATTAATTTGTTGATTAAAATGTATTTTTAAAATAAATTTGTAAAAGTGGTTCTGGTTAAAGATGCAACCTTTGGTAATATCCATGGTTTAATGAGAAGAAATGTTGACAAAGTTTTTCCATTTCCTTGAGTCTGAGGCAGCAGGGTCCACATGGTTGTCATCATGTAGGTAAAACATTTGTTCAGGATTTTGTCTGCTTTCTCCATGGCATTGTGTTCTTTATCATTATTCTCACCTTTGTGTGCTATAAATAAGTAAATGAATGAATAAATGAGTAAATAGCCTTAGAAATCCAAATTAGCAAGTTCTCCACATATACTGTAAAAATCATGTTAGCTAAAAAGAAATCATGTTAGCCAACATGAACAACATCCTATACGTTTCTAAGGGACATTCTTTAAATTTTTAAAATTAGAATTGAAAATTTTGGGGTGTGTGAGATGACTCAGCAGTTGATAGAACTGACTGCTCTTCTAGGGGTCCTGAATTCAACTCCCAGCAACCACATGGTAGCTCACAACCATTTATAACAGGATCTGATGCCCTCTTTTGGTGTAACTGAAGAAAGTGACAGTGGATTCATATAAATAAATAAATCTTTAAAGAAAAAGAAACAGAAAATTTTAAATAAGTCATGAAATTCAAGCTTTTGTGATTGTATTGTTTATAAAATCATAAAGACTAAGTTGTATAGAATATCCAACTTGCCAATATATCACACAATTGTGCTGTAAGAAGCAGTAATAATTACATGTCTAGACTCAAAAACTTTGTTTTTCTGTTTACGTGCTTAAGGAATCACAAGAATCTTCTCATTGTGGTCAAAAACAGGTTTATATTAACTATTTCAATGCAGATTAGGTATTTGTTTAAGAACTAAAATTTTATTGTAAAGATCCTGGAAATAAAACCTGTCACTTGGAGACTATGCATCAAAATGAACTTCTGTAGAATTAGGATAGACAGTCAGAAGTGATGGACTGTCTCAGTGGACTGTACACTTTCATAAGCACTTATCTATTCAGATGTGTATACAGTACATCAAAAGATAGAAATGATGACATAGTTAAAACTGTCTTTATTTATTAATTAAAGGTCCATTGCCTTATTTTCATTTCTACAAACGGATGCACATGTGCATGTGCATGCACAAAAATAATACAAAGTAAACCTTTAAAAACGTCATATGACATCTTTCCTATTGTAACAAGCCATTTGAGTAATGTGGATGTCTGTGTTTGGGCTGTGATTATTCATAATCTGGCATAGAATAAAGCTATTTCCTTATTTTATTTAAAGCAGAGTTTATAAAACCTAGTGCTTTTATACCTGTAACAAACATCGTAAAAGGTACCAAAAATGTCTCACTGATAGTCACTTCCACCAAAATAAATACCTGAGTGTAAACCTAATGGAAAAGATAAAAGACCACTAAAATTTGAACTCTAAAAATGAAGAGAACAACTTTAACGCGTAGAGCACAGGAAGACCTCAAACTACATGAATTAACAGAATGAATACATGAAAGGCATTCTTTCCACAAGTAGTATAAAGATTTATTACAATCTACATAAAAATTTTGATGATATTGTTTTTAGGTGCAGAAAAACAATAAAATTCATATGAAAACAAATATTGATCTTATAATCCTAAGCAAAAAGCAAAAAACAGAACAAGCAAACAGAAATAAAACAAAACAAAAACCAATAGTGGATTGATCACAATACCTTTTATGATGTTTTATGTAGATACTGTATTTTTAATTATTTTTATCTTTTTTATTTTTACTAATTTTTTCCAAACATTACACGTTGATCATATTGTATTTCCTCCCCACTCCAAAGAGATCCTCCCATCTCCCAATAGACCCAACTTTGCTTTGTGATCTCTCTGTCACTCTATCTCTGTCTGTCTCTCTTTCTCTGTCTCCCTGTCTCTGTCTCTGTCTGTCTCTCTGTCTCTGTCTCTGTCTCTGTCTCTCTGTCTCTGTCTCTGTCTCTCTCTCTCTCTCTTTCTCTCTCTCTCTCTCTCTCTCTCTCTCTATGTGTGTGTGTGTGTGTGTGTGTGTGTCTCCTTTCAAAATGGAGTACCAATAGAAAACAAAAAGAAAAAAAAAGTAAGTCATTAGTACCAAAATAACAACACATAACAAAATACTATTCAGAACAATACAATCAAACATAGGGTATATTTTGTTTTGACTAAGTACACTTTGGGTATGGGTCTGCCTTGAAATGTTGCTAATGTTCTCAATAACATTTTAGTAGTGAAAACATTTTACCATCACAAACCTGTATCAGTTACAAATAACTTCTTGGTTAAATATGGATGATGTGTTCACTTTCTCATCCCAGTGCTGTGATTTTGTCTAATTTGAACATGTACAGGTATTATATGTGGTGGTGTTGTCTCTAAAATTCAGGTGTGAATCAGTCCGATTATATCTGGAACATTGTTTCCCTGAAGTAAACTAAGACCTATGGCGTTTATAATCTTTCTGCCTCCTCTTCTACATAAATCCCTGAACCCTGAAAAATAAGTTTTATGAAAATTTCCTAATTAGGAATGACTGGTTCAATGTCTCCCACTTTTTGTACATTGTCTAGTAATGGATCTTTTTTCTACTTTCTATCTTCTGTAAGAAGAAGCTTATCTGAAGCAAGTTGAGAGGTGTTCACCATAGAGATCAGATAGCTAGTAAGGGACTATTGAATAGAATGGAATGTCCCAAGGAAGGGTAAAAAAAATAATATTATAAAGATAAAGAGGTGAAAATAGATTAGGAGGAATAAATGGAGAAAAGTATTGAAAATCAAGGTAAAGAAGGAGATATGGAGAATGACAACTAAAACTAAAGGTCATATGGAAGATTGCTACTATAGAAATGCCCTAAAATATATGGTCACAAAAAATGAATTTGAGTAAACTCATGATAGAATGGGGTGGAGCATATCACAACTAAGCATCATATGCTACCAAGTAAAATCTCTCCTGTTGAGAATGGTTTATCTTGCTGAGTTAGGGACAAAGGTGTCTCATAGAACTTCTTAAAAATTACACATTATGTGTTACTTTTCATAACCTTATGGTAAAATCCTATTACTGAAGGTACAATTTACTTACACCATTGAACTTGGAGAAAGGAAGCTGGCATCCAACTAGAAACTTTAGCATTCTTAATAACATTGATGGTGATTGAAGGTATTCAGGATAATTGACTCTTGTCAACTTGACGTACACACACACACACACACACACACACACACATCAGTTCAGCCATAGCCTTTTCTTTCATTTCATCCCCCACCAAATGACTCACTAATACCAATATCACCATATAAAATATTTTGTAAACTAAATATATCATGTAGTTTTTAAAAATTAAAATACCTAAAGTTCAAAATATCTTTGAAAACTCAAAAATATAATTTAATGCAACCTTACTTTAAGAAGCAATAACCAGGTAGAATTACAACCTAAATAAAACAAATCCAAACTCCATATCTAATAAATAACTGAATATCTAATAAATGGGACTCATTCATGGTCTTTCTGCTTCACCAAGGGACTTTGGTCACTTCTCAAGCTCTGTCCTCTGAAACATGCACAGCTTGTCTTCTAGAATTTGGCTGGCTCTACTCCATTCTTATTGTTGTTCTTGGTGTTCTTTCCCTGACAGGAGAATCTCTAAATTGCTAAAGTTTTCTGCTGCAACTGGGCTTCACTTTTACCAGTAGTCTCTCCAGGGGTCTTTTCTTTTTACTTCTTTTTTCCATGTAGAAAGGTTTAATGAGAGAAGAGTAGAAGAGGAGAATAAAGGCCAGCCATGAGCACATAGAGGGGAGGGGGAGAGAAATGGGGAGAGAAGGGACAGGGACAAAGGGGAAGAGGGCAAGAGAGAAGAAAAAAGAAGAGAAGAGAAGAGAAGAGAAGAGAAGAGAAGGGAAGGGAAGGGAAGGGAAGGGAAGGGAAGGGAAGGGAAGGGAAGGGAAGGGAAGAGAAGAGAAGAGAAGAGAAGAGAAGAGAAGAGAAGAGAAGAGAAGAGAAGAGAAGAGAAGAGAAGAGAAGAGAAGAGAAGAAGAGAAGTCCAGGGCACTTTTCAACTTCTCTGTTTGACTTCCTCCATCCTGATCAATTTCAATCCATGATCCTTTCAATGCTACTGATGCTATATGGTCACCAGTGGCTTCCCAGGTCTTTCACAGTGCCAAGCCTCCTTCTTCTGCTTTCCGTCAACCTTTCAAGCCTTCAAAATACATACCACCTGAAAAATACTTACATTTCCACAGTTGACTACAAAGACAAAGGACATTTTCAGCCACCTCTGGAATACAGCTTCTGTTTGCACTGACATTCATGAGGTACTTTCCAGATTTTACCTCTATGTCTCTTTCTTTTTCTCTCCCTTTCTGTGTGTCTCGTCTCTCTGACTCTCTGTCTCTCTGTCTCTCTATCTTGTTCTCTATCTCTCTGTTTTTTCTGTCTCTGTCTCTTGCCCTCCTCTCTGTCTCTCTCTGTGTGTCTCTGTGTCTCTGTGTCTGTGTCTGTCTGTCTGTCTCTCTCTCTCTCTCTCTCTCTCTCTCTCTCTCTCTCCCCGTCTCTCTCTCTTTCCTCTCTCCACATTTTGTTTTTCTTTTTTTATACAATACATCCTGGCTACAATCTTCTTCCCAAGACTACCTACTCCCCTCCCCCAGATAGACTCAATCCACTGTTTCCTTCAGAGAAGAGCAGGCATTTTAGGAATAACTATAAGTTACAATAAGGTTAGGCACACACCCTCATATCCTGCTGCATACATCTGTACTATGTCTTCTGTGAGTAGGTTATGGTTGTTACCTGGTCTCTTCTTAATCACTGCTTACTTCTCAGATGACCAGCTTCAAGTATGATCAGCAAAGAAAACAGTGCACTTTAGTACGTCTGGTACCTTGCTAATAACTGCTGATTCTTCAGCCCCAACTAACTAGAAACAGAGAATCTTAATTGAAAATTACAAATGTCTCAAGAGAGTCTTAAATTTCCCACTGAAACTTCAAAGGCCTCCATTGTCTGAACTGTCCTCAACACTTCATCTTCCAAGTTCCCACAGAACAGCTTACGAAGCATTGAACACTCCATTGCTTTGCTTGCACAAAGTTTGAAAGCCCTTTCCCAGAACAATATGCTCAGGTCTGTCATAGCATTACCTCACAACACATGTAAAGACTTGTCTTAGTTAGGGTTTATATTGCTGTGAGGAAACACCATGAACACAAAGCAAGTTGAGGAGGAAAGAGTTTATTTGGCTGAAACTTCTGTATCACTGTTCATCATGGAAGGATTCCAGAATAGGAACTAAAATAGGGAAGGACACTGGAGGCTGGAGCTGCTGTGGAGGCCATAAACAGAATTTACTTAATGGTTTGCTTCTCATAGCTTGCCCAGACTATTTTCACAGAGAACCTAGAGCCACTGGCCTAGGGATATCCCCAGCCACAGGCCTTCCCCCTTAATCAGCAAGTAAGAAAATACCCTATGGCCACATTTTATGGAGACATTTGTTCAATTGAGTTTCCTTCCTCTCAAGTGATTTTAGTTTGCGTCAAGTTGACATAGAACTCTTTGTTGTCATATCACAGAAGAAAGGTCATTATAAATTCTGATACCTAAGACAAGATATCTACCTTCAAAATGTACTGGTGCAATGGTGGCACTAATATTATGTGAATAACCAGTATCTCTTTGATTTGTTTAATGCTGGCCTCTGCTCTACCCCTCTCCCCAGTGCTGGGAGTAAAGGCTTGCACCACTACACCTGGCTAAGGCAATGCCTTCTGAATTCTGTGAGTACAGAGTCATCCATTAACCCACCACTCGTTATCAGGATCTAACCTTTTCCTCTAGTGAGGATGACAAGACACTGCTCAGATAGGTGAAATTAAGTCCACATGTTTCAGTTAAATATGGTTCTCACTGTTTGAACAGTACATTATACACCCAATTTATTTTATAATTTTAAATTTAAAACGAATCATTTGATATGACCAATAAATGCCATAAAATATTATTCAGTAGGTACCTAGAAAAATCAAGTAAATTATATTTTTTCGAGTATTGTAAAAATGTTTCGACCATATTTTGTCAGTAGTCACTGCCAAAAGGGCATAAAATAATTATTGCCAGCTAATGGGTAAAACAATATTTGGGGAGGAATGCTAATAGCTTGCTAAATCTGGGTAAACAAATGTTGAAAAGAACAACTTCGTTGGAATGCTATAGTAGATGACATCAGAGAATTGCGAGTAAACAGCCATTCATTAACCCATCACTCATTATTAGGACCTAATCTTTCCCTCTAGTGAAAATGGCAAGACACTGCACAGATTGAATGGAAGAGTGACATGAACTGACATTTTAAAGGTGTCCCCTTTGGCTGCTGCACCAAAAATAAGACAGCGCGGAACAAGATGAGATCCATGGGTCAGATTAAGGGAAGAAAAGAAAAAAAAATGATTTGGATATTAGTGATGAAAGGAATTACTGAAATTAGTTATAACAAGCTTGGAAAAGAAATTGTGACTATCTGACATACAAAAAGAGCAAGTTGACATTTATTGGAACAAATTATTTTATGAAGGATTTACTTACAGGTGATAAATATGAATTTAGGATTGTTGATTTTAATTACAATCAGCTTTCTGAGGCTTAATCATCTTTCTGAAATACAAAAAACTTATATGTACACACCACCATATACAAATAAATATATGAAGGTGAAGGTTTCGGGTAAAGTTCTGCATATGGATTCCTGTACAATATTCAACAAATGAGCTTAGGCAAGAGTATTGACTTCAGGCACTCAGATACTCCTGTTTCTCACAACCGGAGTTTTCTGGAATGACAAGCACAGCAGATGGTCTGACAGTGTGTGTGGCTTCCCAGTGTGATGATGTTCACAAGGCAGGTTGGCATGGTGTGTGAGAACAGAATGCAAGACAAAAGGAAACGGTCGCCTGCTTACACCATCCAGTTCTCCGAGGGGAAATGTGGACGGAATTAACAAGCTCCCATCTCTGCTTATGGCACATTTTCCTGTCCAGTTGCTCAATCTGGATAAAAGCAGCCAAATTTGTAGGCATAAATGAATCACTTAATTTCTCTGCTTACATGACAGAAAGCTCTTTACCAATACACTCTCGATTCTACCACCTCAAAAGAGAAATCATTGGCGTATGATGCTGCTAAACCATTTGAAGTCAACCTAGATGTAACACATTTTTCCTTAGT
Source organism: Rattus norvegicus (assembly GCF_021556685.1). Classification (NCBI taxonomy): domain Eukaryota; kingdom Metazoa; phylum Chordata; class Mammalia; order Rodentia; family Muridae; genus Rattus; species Rattus norvegicus. The sequence continues at coordinate 25,475,695 of NC_141547.1, forward strand.
TTCATTAAGTGAATATGCAATAGAAAACTGATCTAAAACTTAGCGATTCTGCTTAGGGTTCCCATATTCCATATTATTTATTGAATCAGACATATACATTATTCTTATTGAGAAATTTGGAGCCTGTAAGCAGGTTCAAGCATACTGAAAAGAACAGGCTGTGTTTATATCTTTCATTTACTTTGCCTTGGAGCCACTGGTACTGCTCATCCAAACCAGAATTATTAATTTTAAAGACTCAACTCAAAATAATACTCAGCATTGTGAGAAATAAAGCTTGGCTCTGTTTAGTTGAGCTTCCTGGACTGGATAAATGAGAGGACTGAAGTTACAAAATGTCAGTTGACATTTGTCTTTTGAAATTAGTTCTACATTTTCTTTGACATCACTTAATCGTGAATATTATTCAGACTATGACATAAATTATATAATATTTTAATTCATTTACATATCTACATTAACTCTTCTATGCTTTGTTCTTCTAAAGGGTTTTCTGTAATTCACAATAAAATGATGGCTTTTATTCTACATAGGGAAGTTATAAAACATGACATTTTGATATTTGGGGGAAAATAATTGTTACAACCAAGCATATTGATAATGGGCACTGTCACATAAATTAGTTTATTCTTCTTTTTAAAGGTATTTACGTATATTACCCCAATTTAACCTTCCTCCCTCTCCTCCGAGTGCCTCCCTCTCACCTCCTTTTACCCACCATCCTCCCCCTTCCATTTATTCTCAGGTAAGGGGAGGCCTCTCACGGATCCTGCGGGCCTTGACATATCACATTGCAGGAACACTATGTGCACCGTCTTTATTGAGGACAGACAAAGCAGCTCAGTTAGGGGAAAGAGATCCAAAGACAGGCCATGTAGCCAGAGACAGGCTGTACTATGTGCCACTTTATATGCCCGACAGGAAGGATCGGCTGCACAACTGTTAGATATGTGCAAATGGCCTAGGTCCATCCCATGCACTTTTTAGCTCTCATATATAGCTATATAATCCTATGCATCTGGGTTAGTTGGTTCTGTAGGTTTTGTTGTGGTGTTTTTGACCTCTCTGGCTCCATGAATCTTTCCTCCCCCCTTCACATTACATTCATTCCACATCTGTTTCCATCAGTTGCTGGGTGAAACCTCTCTGATCATTGGCTCCTGTCTGGTCACAGGAGACGGCCAGCAAAGTAAAATATTACTTTCAAATTAGCAGCTAAGCTTATACTTTTCATTTCCATTTACAGTACAATGATGTTAACTATAGTAAAACAAAACAAAACAAAAAGCAAACAACAACAAAACCAATGTAGAATATTCCTGGGATTGAGAAATTTATCCAGTAGCATATAACATGTAGTTAGGGTATCATCTCTACCATTGTATTATCTCCATCATCTTCATTTAAATTCCTACTATATGTATTTGCATGTAGGATTACTTTTCCTTTCCAATATCCGCTCCTCTATTCTACCCTCCAATCTCCCTCCATATCCAATGCTCATGTTCTTATTTTACTTTTACACCTTTATAAAGTGGTTTTCAATTCCCCTTTTCTGGTCTTTTATTACCTACTTATCATCTGTAGAAATCTAAATGAAACTCATATGTCTAAGTGTTAAACGCTGACATTATCAAAGAGAAAACATACAATACTTGTATTCTGGGTTTGAGTTCACTCACTCAGGCTGAGTATTTTCTAGTTCCATCCATTTACCTAAGAATATCATTTCCTTAATAACTACAAGATATTTGTTTGTAAATGTGTCATAATTAAATTGTACAATCATTAGCTGGAGGGATAGAGGATATTTCTCATTTCTGGTTATTATGATCATAACCATAATGAACATGGGTAAGTAAGTTATTTATATAGTAAGATATAAGGGGCTTTGGGTATATTCTCAAAAGAAGTATACCTTTATCTTTGGTACGTGTATTTATAACATTTTGTGGAGTCCTCAAACTGATTTTTTTTAAATTAGATATTTTTATTTACTTTTTAAATGTTATACCCTTTCTTGATTTCCCATCCATAAACCCCATCCCATCACCCTTTCTTCCATGAGGGTGTTCCCCTCACCCTTTCCTGCCTACGAACTCTGACATTTCCCTACACTTTGTGGGGGTGGGGGTTTCATCCTTGGTAGGACCAAGGGCTTCTCTTCTCATTGGTGCCCAACAAGACCATCCTCTGTTACATAATCAGCTGGAGCCATGAGTCTATCCAAGTATACTCTTTGGGTAGTGGTTCAGTCTCTGAGAACTCTGGTTGGTTGGTTTTGTTGTTCTTATGGGGTTGCAAGCCCCTTCAGCTCTTTCAATCTTTTCTCTAACTCCTCCAAAGGGGACACCGTTCTCAGTTCAATGGTTGGCAGCCAGCATTGGCCTCTATTTTTCATGCTCTGGCTGAGCCTCTCAGGAGAGAGCCATATCAGGCTCCTGTCAGCATGTACTTCTTGGCATCAGCAATATTGTATGGGTTTGATGGCTGTATGTATATGGACTGGATTGTCAGGTGGGGCAGGCTCTGAATGACCATTCCTTCAGTCTCTGCTACAAACTTTGTCTCCATATCTCCTCCTATGAATATTTTTGCTCCCGCTTCTAAGAAGGACTGAAGCATCCACACTTTGGTATTACTTCTTCTTGAGCTTCATGTGGACTGTGGATTGTATCTTGGGTAATCCAAGCTTTTGGGCTAATATCCATTTATCAGTGAATGCATACTATAGGTGTTTTGTTTGTTTGTTTGTTTTTTGTGATTAGGTTATCTCACTCAGGATGATATATTCTAGTTCCATCTATTTGCCTATGAACTTCATGAAGTCATTGTTTTTAATAGGCGAGTAGTACTCCACTGTGTGTATGTTCCACATTTTCTGCATCTATTCCTCTGTTGAAAAGGATCTGGTTATTTATAAATAAGGTTGCCATGAACGTAGTGGAGCATGTGTCCTTGTTATATGTTGGAGCATTATTTGGGATATGCCCAGGAGTGGTATAGCTAGATCTTCAGGTAGTAAGTACTATGTCCAATTTTCTGAGGAACCTCCAGACTGATTTCCAGAGTAGTTGTACCAGCTTGCAATCCTACCAACAATGGAGGAGTGTTCCTCTTTCTCCATATCCTAGCCAGTTTGTCTATTGTTGTCACCTGAGATTTTTTTTTTTATCTTAGCCATTCTGACTAGTATAAAGTAGAATCTCAGGGTTGTTTTGATTTGCATTTCCCTAATGACTAAGGATGTTGAACATTTCTTTAGGTGCTTCTCAGCCATTTATTATTCTTCAGCTGAGAATTCTTTGTTTAGCTCTCTATCCCATTTTTGAATAGGGTTATTTAATTCTCTGCAGTCTAACTTCTTGGGTTCTTGTATATATTGAATATTAGCCCTTTATCTGATGTAGGATTGTTAAAGATCTTTTCCCAATTTGTTGGTTGCTGTTTTGTCCTAATGACAGTGTCTTTTGCCTTATAGAAGCTTTGCAATTTTATGATGTCCCATTTATAGACTCTTGATTGTAGAGCATAGGCCTTTGGAGTTCTGTTCAGGAAATTTCTCACAGTGACCACGTGTTTGAGACTCTTCCCAATTTTTCTTCTATTAATTTGAGTGTATCTGGTTTTATGTGTCGGTCCTTGATCCACATGGACTTGAACTTTGTACCAGGAGATAAAAATGAGTCAATTTGCATTCTTCTACATGCTGACCACCAGTTGAATCAACATTTGTGGAATATGCTGTCCTTTTTCCATGAATAGTTTTAGCTATTTTGTCAAAGATAAGAATGGCTCAACTTGAAGATTTGAACTTTTTTACATGCTGACCTCCAGTTGAACCAGCACCATTTGTTCAAAATGTTATCCGTTTTTCCACTGGATGGTTTTGGCTCCTTTGTCAAAGATGAAGTGACCATAGGTGTGTGGGTTCATTTCTGGGTTTTCAATTCTATTCCATTGATCTGTCTGCCTGTCTCTGTGCCAATACTATGCAGTTTTGTATTTTTTTTATCACTATTGTTCTGTAATACATCTTGAGGTCAGGGATGGTGATTTTCCCAGAAATTCTTTTATTGTTGAGGATAGTTTTTGCTACCCTTGGTATTTTGTTATTCCAAATCAATTTGTGAATTGCTCTTTCTAACTCTATGAAGAATTGAGTTGGAATTTTGATGGGGATTGTACTTGCCAAGATGGCCATTTTTACAATGTTAATCCTGCCAATCCATGAGCATTGGAGATGTTACCATCTTCTGCAATCTTTTTCAATTTCTTTAGTGACTGCTGCTATGAAGGATCGCTGTATCAATGATGCTTTGTACTGACACTTGGACCATTAAGTCTGCAGGATTAATAATTGTTTCTGTTATAAAAAGTTAAACTGTGTACAATCTTTAGCTTAGAAAAAACAAGGGAATTGTTGCAAGATCATAATATGAGCCCCTAGATTGTATTATTTACTTTAAAACCCTGTTTGTAGTTATGCTGTGGCCCAGCCCTTAGCACACAGCTTTAATCCCCATGGTTGGGACATAGACTCACCTTGAATTGAAAACAATAAAGGTAAAGGTAGTTTGTAGAAGGAAGCACACATGTTTGAAAGTGATATGTAATTTAATAACAAACAGAATAAGGAATCAGAGAAAGAGTTGAAATTATAGGATATGTGCCCTGGACCACAGGGCAGTCAGTGGAGGTTGGGGACCACCTAGGAGAGAATGGGGACAATAGACACAAAGAAGGATGCCAAGACAAGAGTCTGATCAAGGCAACAATTTTATTTTTTCCCAAGGCTGAATTTATACCATAACAGTGGTAACAGAGAGAGGGGGAAAGTGGGAAACATTTATGCAGGTCAAGGACACAGTATTCGTGTGGTCAGCTGATGTCAACAGGATATTGGTTTTTCAGAAAGGTTACAGGTTTGTCATATCATTAGTCAGCAGCATGTTGGTTTTTCAGAAAGGTTACAGGTCATACCATTGGGCATCCTGACGTCAGATGTATTTCTCAGCAAGGTCACAACTTTTAATATCATTAGTTATCTTAACCACCAGATTTGTATCAGTCTTTTGTAGCTGGCTGGGGATTTTCCATGAACCCAGTCATACTTAACTCTGACTATACTATTAACATCAATAATGGAGGGTTTTAAAGGCATCGCTCCCAACAAATATGCCCAACTCTCACAATAAGGAGGAAAGAGTACATATCATGCATGTTCTTTTGGGTCTGAGTTACCTCACCCAGGATGATATTTTCTAGTTTCATCCATTTGCCCGTAAAACTCAGGATGTCCTCGTTCATAATAGCTGAGTAGTATTCCATGGTGTAATTGAACCACATTTTCTGTATCCATTCTTCTGTCATAGTACATCTGGGTTGTGTCCAGCTCCTGGGTATCACAAACAAGGCCACTATAATTATAGAGGAACATATGCCCCTGTGACCTTATGGGGCATCTTTTGTGTATATTCCCAAGAGTGGTATAACTGGGTCTTCAGGTGGATCTATTTCCAATATTTTGAGGAAGCTACAGATTGATTTCCAGAGTGGTTGTACCAGTTTGCCCAAGTGAGGACATCTCCATCCCACTGGAGAGGGAGAAGAAAGCAATTAAGAAGGAGGAAGGGAGAAAGGGACCTGGATGGAAAGAGAACAGGGAGGGGAAGAGGAGAACATGAGCAGGTATTGTTGGGGGAAAGGACTGAAGCCTTGAGGGCCAGCAGAAAGAATGGAAACAGACAACTTCAGAGGATAGGAGGTACAGGGACCCTCCAGAATGTACCAGAGACCTCAGGACTCAAAAAAGGGACCTTAGATGAAATGCCTTACAGTGGAGAGAGGGAACTTGTAGAGCCCACCTCCAGCAGAAAGACAGGGCATCAAGTGCGGGATCAGGTTGCTATTCCACAGTCAAAACTCTGACCCATTATTGTTCCTGTCTGAAAGACCTGCAGAGACAAAACTGGAAAATGTTCTGAGGAAAAGAAGGTCCAGAGACAGGCCCAAAGTGAGATCTAGCTCAAGGGGAGGCCTCAAGACATGAAATCATTACTGAGACTATGAGGCGTTCACAAAAAGGGACCTATCATGACTGCCATTCAAAAGACCCAAGAAGCAGCTGAAAGAGTCAGATGCAGATATCTGCACCCAACCAATGAAGAGAAGCTGCTGACCCCTCCAGCTGAATTAGGGGAAAACTGGCAGAAGCTGAGGAGAAGGGGTACCTTGTAGGTGGACCAGCAGTCTCAATTGACCTAGACCCCCTGAGATCTCTCAGACACTGGAATACCAAACAAGCAGCATACACCAGCTGATATGAGGGCTCCAATATGTATACAGCAGAAGACTGCTGGATCTGGGTTCAGTCAGAGAAGATGCATCTAACCCTCAAGAGACTGGAGGCCCCAGGGGTGGAGAGTTCTGGTTGGGTGGGTGATAGGAGGTAGGTGGTGAGTAGTGGGGACATCCTTGTATAGACAGGGGAATGGGGAGGAGTTACTAGATGGGGAACAGAGGGTGCCCTGGAGGGGGATAAAATCTGGAGTGCAAAAAAAAAAGAAGAAAGAGAAGCTACTAAAGAGAGCAGTATGGAGAAAAATAAAAAAAAAAGAGGAGCATGAGAGTTTTACAGACATAGGTGAGAGAGAGTGAGAGAGGAGGGAGAGAGAGAGAGAGAGAGAGAGAGAGAGAGAGAGAGAGAGAGAGAGAGAGAGAGAATTTTAACAAGAGAGTTTTACAGAGATAGTTTACACACAGAGAGAACAAGCCAGACACAGGTGAAAAATAGAACAAGCCAGAGACACCGGAGCCATAAGATTACAACTAACTAGAGTTAATCTGAGGCAAAGCTGAGCAATTAAGTCAGAAGTGAAAGAAGCCAGTTATAATCAGTGAGCATGGAGAGGAATTTTAAGCCAGAACAGCTGAGCTAATCTAGCCAGTCATAGTTCAGAAAAAAACAAGAAAATATGAACTTATTCAGCAGTAAGTTTCAGAGGCTGCAAACATTACAGGTCTACATTAGAGTGCATGAGGCTAGAAGCTTCCAGAACTAGGTCTGGCAGCTGGAGGCAGTAAGCATCAGAGACAATAAAAACATCAGGAGCATAAGTGATACAATTACAGGTTTTCCTGACATGGGCGATGAGTGGGTGTTTCCCTTTCCTTGTTTTCTTGCCTGTATCTACTGTTATTTGTGTCATTGATTCTGGTCATTCTGGCAGGTGTGAGAGGAAATCTCAAAGCAGTTTTAATTTTCATGTCCTTGAAATGACTGTGACTGGAAAGATCATAGGCCCTAGAGGAGAAGCTGCTATTATCCTTTTTTCTGAGCCAATATAATCTTTAAATATATTTCCAATACACATCTTCTACTCATTGATAATTGTAGCTCCCAATCCTCACCAAAGAGGTTTTTTTGTGCAGCAGACAGAGGCTACCTTATCCATTCTCATCTAATCAAACTTCATAGCATAATTAAATGTGCATTGTTTAGCCACAACTTGTAGCTCTACAATGCAACCTCTGCATCAAAGGCTCAGGAAAAATCATGAAAGGGAAGATGGAAAGATTACCAGAGCCAAAGCACTAAAGATGTCTGTTTCTGTGTCTTCCACAGGTCTATGTTATCCATGAAATCTACAAAGAATATGGTGGCCTAGACAAGATTTTCATAATGATGACAACAGTTGATAGACCAACATAGATGGAGCAATTTCACAAGGCCCCAATACCGATAAAGTTCTATGTAGAGATTTCCAATTGTCAAACTCTCCAGTCAAAGTAGGCCAATAGAGATCCGTGGATGTTCTTCCATTTACAGTCAATGTACACAGGAAAAAAGTGCTTTCATGTAATTCAGTGTATTTTACCCCATAAAAATTTGTAGAAAAAATTAATTAGAAAATAAATTAACAAAGGTACCTTGCTAGGATAGCAATATAGCTCTCACAGTGGCATAGCTTGTTCTTGGTCATTTCTGCTAAGAAATTCATCATCATTAAGTGCTCGACAGGGTGACCTTGAGAGGTGAACTTGCTGTTCCTGTCATAATTTTAATTTTACATGAGTATTTATTTATTCATTTGTTTGTACATATATTTATTTACCTATGTATTTATTTGTTGAGTGTGTGATATGTCCACATGGAGACCAGGAAGGACCTTGTAGGAACTGCTTCTTTCTGCTACCGCACGTGTCTCAAGGAACAAACTCAGATTTGAACTTGAGAGTGAGCTCCTTTTTCTACTATAACCCCTCGCTGATAGGCTTTTGTTGGGAGCCCAGCACAGATAATTTTACAAATAATAAAGAAAATAGAGTGATTATAGTTAAAAGATTAAACGTAAATTCATTTTTCCAAAAGCAGATTATATTGGAAAAAGTTTTAGTCGCCTGCACATCAGAAATACTCTTCGCTTTATTCTTTAAATGTTTCATTTACTATTTTTAATTCTGCGGCAGAGAAAGTAAAGGCTTTCTGAGCTATTTGACAACTTACTGGGATTGATAACAATGTCTCAGAACACAGTCCAAGGACGGACTTAGGTGAGATTTACTAGTGTTTGTGAGAAACTTCAAAGAAACTAAGGAAAGCGTCTTGTGAACACAGTTTCTTCAAAAATACAGACTTGTTCTTGGAGTACGCGTTTGTGTTCCTCCAGGTGGAGTGGATAGGAGTGAGTGCACTTCATATGCTTCCTCAGGCTCGGGTTGCGGTGTGTTTATAAACCTCTATTGAAAATCGTGCTTGTGGTCTGTGCGGCTTTTCTTCCACATGCGGCTTGCCTTGTGCTTACCCATTACTCATGATCCTTTAAAAAGAAAAGATTTATTTATTTCATTTATGAGTACATTGTTGCTGTCTTCAGACACACCAGAAAAGGGCATCAGATTTCATTACAGATGGTTGTGAGCTACAATGTGGTTGCTGGGACTTGAACTCAGGACTTCTGGAAGAGCAGTCTTTTAACCTCTGAGCCCTCATGATCCTTTCTTAACCCTCAGAGTATAAATTGTCTGATGTTATGAATAAAGTTGATTCCTCCATGACTTTCTAGTCTTCTTCATTTATCCTGTCCTTTCTTCCAGGTCCCACTGCCTGTTGTTTATCTCTGGATCAGCAAATAATAGTGTTTGCTCTTTAAAGAAAAAAATCACAATTGAGAACTTGATAACTTACCTAAAAATCATAGGAAATTAATCATAGAAAAACTGACTTGTCATGCAACTTAGAATGTGCTTCACAAAAACTGGAAAATGTGTTCGTCATTGGTCGTATCTACTCCGAAAGGTAATTTTTTTTTACTTGCAAAAAAATTATATTCTGGTGAACAATTACTAACATTTTACATCTTTACAAACAGTTTATCGTAAAACCCAAATTAGAAATGGTGTGCAAAGTCTAATATTTCACTAGATAAAATGTTGTATAATGAAAACAACGTCCTCAATAACTAGCATATTATTCTGAGAGAAGAGTAGTTACATATGGAAACATGGAATGATTAAGCTTTATCTTCTGAACTAAACCTCTTTGGAAATTATGTTTCATGTGTGGAATTAATTGATCTCTGAAGAAATTAATAAAATTTGGTTTTAAGTAAGACTTGCAATATTTTTAAATTTGATATAACTTGTTTTCAAACATTTTAAGATAGCCTCTTAAGCTAATTGACAGAGTATTCCATTTTTAAATTTGTTTATTATTTATTATTATTAATTATTATTAGTGTTTGTGACTGTGTAAGTGTGGTTGTTGGGGCAGGGGCATGCATGCTTTGTGTGTCTGTAGGGGTCAGAATGCTGCTATCTAGAGTTGGTTTCCCCTTCCATGTTTATATAAAAGCAAGAATCAAACTGAGATCACTAGTCTTGTATAATGGAAGATTTTTGACTTAAACGTCTTGACATCCCAAACAATCTTTAATCTCAAAAAATAGTACAAACTTATTTCACAAATAAAATTATACCAAAGCTAATATCCAAATTTCTCACACAAATGCTATACTTGGATGGATTTAAAATTGGGCTATCTACTAAACAAAAAGTCTAAAAAATAATTTAGTTGTTCAGGTTATTATTCTTAGCATTTCATCAATAATTCTAAAATTCAATTTAAATACATTCATCATTCAACAACAATTTTAAAATTCAGCTTACTCATACCTGGTGTTACGCTGTTTGATACAATGTTACAGACACATTTTTTTGGTTTGATGATAGCATGGGTAAAAATATATAGATCTCAAACTTGTTCTTGATTGATCCTTACTTTTCTGTACATAAAACATAAATATGTCCAAGGGCAGTTGTGCATAATTTATGTCTGATTTAATCCAAGATTATTTTTTTGGTAGATACTTAAATGGCAAGCAACCTTGAAAAACTTTTCAGAGAGAATTGGAAGATTGTTTACAACCCAGAGGATGGAGATATTATCAGCCTGAAGAAGGGATTTGGAGAAATATTTTAGGAGTTAGGTTACTGTAAAAGACTGAAAGTTTCCATATGCATTTCTCAAGAAGGGCGCAAACAAGTCATAAGATCACTTGCCCTCTTGCCTGCTAGTTCTCTTTTATCCAGCGCAAGTCTCAGTGAAGTCAAGGATTCGAAGACAAGAAAGTTTCCAGGTCGGAGCTTGCAAGATATATTGCAGTAAATATACCATATCCTGGGTACACAAACATGCACACATGCATAGATATGCATAAGCGAGGGGGGGGGGGAGAGAGAGAGAGAGAGAGAGAGAGAGAGAGAGAGAGAGAGAGAGAGCGCAAAGCAACACAAAGCAGTAGCCTCCAACATAGCACAGGAGGGTGCATCCAGAGATGGAGCAATCAATATTTGTTCCCTGGGAGTCTGGTTTCCCTCAATATATCTAATAGGGCATGTAATGGAACTAGGTTACTTTTCTTCTTGAACTGGACAGGGCATGGACGCACTTTGCCAGTTGAGTCATTTTAAATGACAGTAGGAATCTGACTGGGTGAGATAAGAGGTAGGACCTTTGAAGTTCCTCCAGAGAGAAAAATCTGAGAGTAGACAATGTGGTATCCTGCTGACCCAGTTGGTCAGGGGTAAATAGCTCACCAGAGGAGTTAGCCTGCTGACTTGAATACAGAAAAAAAGCACCAGCCTCAGGGGTTTTCACTTGGACAAGAATTCAGTTGAAGCAAATCTCAGATCAAAAAGTAACAGGGTTTAGCCTAGCCCCATCTAAGGACTCTTTGCCTTGCTACCTACATATTTTAAAATTTAACTTTGTTCTGTCTTCTTTCAATACCAACCCTACAGTGCAATCCCATAGAACTGTAGTGGGACTTGAAGAGAGAAGGGATTATGAACCAGGCCACCTGCTGTGTAATGAGTAATAAAGTCTTTATGTTTTACAGCTGCAAGCAAACTGTAGCAGGCAGTACTGTAAGTCATGTGTAATTGCACAATCTTCAAACTTTTTGATGTAGTATTGTCTAGAAATAATGATCACACCTACTCACGAGGTTGTTTTCTGATATGAAAATATTATGGAATTAAAATCTCTGCAAAAATGTGAAATTCTCTATACATATATTTCTAACACATTCCATCATTAAAATGAAATAATAAAGTTTATTAAAATAATAATTGAGATTTTTATTAAAGCATCAATAGTATAAGATTTACATTTTATGATTGTCAAATGAGGGCAAGCTTTTATGTTTCATGTATCACAGGTTTCTGTGATACTTTTATTTTTATAAAAGTTATGTTGAGTTCTCACATGTAACTTTAATTAAAAGATATGTGATTAAAAAGGCTGCTGTATATTCAAATTCATTAAACTTTGAATTATCATTATTTAAAGGACTTGTTCTTCATTAATACTTATTTTTCAAACATTGGCACGTCCATATGGGCATATAATGAACTTCAGTCATTTTAATCCAATTTCAGCCCAACCTTATGTTATTCCTCTATCTTTGCTGAACTCCTTGCTCTCCCTAAAGAGATTGTTTCATTCTTTATGTTCATGTCTTTTGTGTATTAGTGAATTATTGAGTTTAATTAAAGATTTTTTTTATTAAGAATGAAGTAGTGTTTATTTATTATCTGGACAACTTGGTAGCAATACTATCATGACAAAAGGACATCTTACTACCCATCTATTATTAATTGTCAATAGTTCCCCAGGTACTGTTAGACTCAGGGGAATCTTCCCTCTGTCACAATGACATCTTGAGAGTCATATTCTTGTTAGTGCTTTGTGCAGATAATCACAATTACAGTGAGTTTCTGAGTATAACTCAGGTCAAATGTAGGCGATGGTTTTTTGTAACACAACTCCTATTTTTTCAATGTTCCAATTTTCCATTGTCTCTTCCAGAATGTTCTTTGAGCCTTGAAAAGGTGATATAGAAGTTCTCCTTTGGGACACGTATCGCAGTATCACATATTATTACAATGATCAAATAAAAATAAGTTATAATTTTCAGACGTAAAGCATTGGATATTTGATATCACCTAAAAATGGAAATCAATGTATGTTAACAGTTTTGATGTTTCCCAGTTGCTTAAGCATTTTCCTTTTGCAATAGAAATTTCCTCTGTTTCCATCATGCTATCCTTTCCTCCTAAAGGAAAAATAACAACCTTGAGTTAGGATCCTCAAGATCCAGGAAGTAGAAGAATCTTCGAAATCTTAGATAGTAAAGAATACATAAATCTTAGGAAGTTCCTAAAACTTACAGGATTCACAAAGGACCTCTACCCCTATTATAGAATACGTGAACAGGAACATTGATGGATAAGAGACACTCTGATACCTGAGCTGCCTGAGAGACTTGCAAAGAGTTCCAGAGATGTAGCTTTAGTTGTTATTATTCATGTCGTGATAGGCACTTTTCTAATTTGGATGCCTTTAAGTCATTCTGGATTAAGGAGGGAAATTTTTACCCATGCTCCCGTAATTATTGCCAGATAATGTATTGGTTCCCTAAGTTGGAATTTGGTAAAATAATTCCTTTGCTCTGTGGTCTGTATCTTTTGTGTCATCAATAGTTCTTTGTTAGTGCCTCCCCGGGAAAATTTATAAAACATGTTGTCATAGCATAATATTTGCAATATTCACAATATTTTGAGAGTCAGTTAAAGAAATTAACTTTATACATAGTTTGTAGATTTAAATCTGAGTAGATTGAATAAGCGCCATATCTGTTTGAAATGGAGAAACTAGTTTTGAGGATTTTGCCAATTGTAACTGCCCTAAAGTTGCTACTAAATATACATCAGCAAGGGAGTAGTTAGAGATTAGAAATCAATTTAGCTCGCTAGGCATATAAATTAGATAATAGGAAAACAAAATATTGAGGTAGTTTGATTTCCTTTTCAAAATTAAAGCAGTGAGTGTATTCCATGTTTGTTTCCCCCACCATTTCCGTACTTGACCATCAGTGATGCTATGTCCTATTATAACATGGCATACAAAATGAAAATCAAACCAAGGACAGAGGTCCCTCCTGAAAACTCATTCTTAGCAATGAAACCTGGACAGCACTTACCAAATATGGTAGGGAAGTTATTGTTTTGTGTTACAAAAAGGACGGCTAAGTAACAACTATTGTAGTAATAAATTATAATGATGATTTTCAATCTATTTACATCATTATGTTAAAGGTATTTCCTCAACTTAGATTTTGAATAGCAGCTCGATCAGTCACCAATAAGCCATTCTCACGTAACTGATGAAGCTGACTGCCACTGTGGAGGAGAATCACCTCTTCCTATACCAGCATGCTTTTTTTTCCACAATGTCTTCGTACAAAGCTTTGGGTGTTTAGGGAGGTATTTTTGTTTGCTTATTTATTTTATTTTTATTTATTTTTGTGGATTGAATGGTTATTGACCCTTTCAGCTGTTCATGATTTAAAGTCATTTCTACAATTTCCACTGTTTGGGTCTAAGATATTTATATGGTATTTTGCATCATACTATTATCAAAATACTGCTGTGAGATAGTCATATCTAAAGTAATATTATAAAAAAATAGGCAGCACGAATTGTGATTTTTTTCCTAAAATCTTTAGGTGACTAATGAGTAGTTAAATACGTTGTTGAATTTGGCCATCTTTTGTGTAATATTTTTGAAACATAAAATTAATTTATTTCTCAATTTTCTTGATTTTCATTATTTGACATTGTATTTAAAATTTAACATCAATCAAGGAGATTTTAAAATAAGATTGTTCTTACTTATAAGTTTTGTAAATATAATGAAGAAATTTTTCATAGAAAATACAGGAACACAACATACATTCCACTGAATGGTAAAACTCATTCTAAGTAATATAGAGAGTAATAAAGAAAAAAGTATATATATATATATATATATATATATATATATGTTTACATTGCATGATATCATAACATCTAGGAAATGCCTTGCTAAAGTTTCTTTAATGTGTGTTTTGATGATTTCACACCAAGAATGATATGCAACAGCTTCTGAGACTTATAAATTGCTAGAGATAGTTTATATGAATTGCACATTTATAGTTAAAAGTTGAAAACAATGTGATCCCACTCTATTGAATCAAACATATACTTAGTTCTATTTACTTCAGGATAGAGTACCGTTTATTGTGAGTGAATGCTTATTGTTAGTAAAACATAATGACAACAGTGACATAGATTGTTTCTACATTGCAGAATTATTCAGATCCAAGAGAAAAGAAAATGAATGCCAATTTCCATTTCTGCTCTCTTCAGTAGGACTTTGTAGTGTGCATTTACAACCCAAATTTCACATTCCCCATGTCAGTATTTTCTGTGCTTGCTTCTGAAAACACCAACTGGCTTTGCCAATAGCTTCAGGCATTTCACAGTGTGGGTTATGTTTAGGGTAGTGGAGTAGCTGCTTCGTATCCCCAGTCTCTGGCTTGAAGTGCTGCTGAAGCCTACATTTTTTCAATATCACCTAAAATGATCGAAGTTGCTGCTTTCTAGTTAGTTATCTGTTTAATACTCATCTGATATTCATATTCTTTTGTCAGAGATAAAGAGAGGGAGAGCTATACACTAAGAGACATATTTAGTTAGAAATAGATTGTCATAGTTTGATAGATGATACAGTCTTGAAAGGAGCTGTTTATAAAAAGAAAATGATACTAAATGCATCATAGGTTGTTTCTAAATCACTAATAATAATGCATTTTAATAATACTGTGTTCATGTCTAATGTTTTAACATATAACAAAATAGGTATGCGGTAAGACTTTCAATGTTAAGTGAAACAAAGTTTTGGTTTAGGTATATGAAATCTTAAAGAGAGTAACTGTGTCTACTAGAAAATTTAGAGACAGTAAGAGTTTAAAAATTGGAGAGATGGAGCTGTAAGATATGAGTCATCTTTTTATCATATTCATCATGAAAAAATAGGAAATTATTGTAGGATTACAGGGACATGATCACATTTACTCTTATATAAATTAGTTTTCTATTTGTCAGAGAGATGACTGGAATATAGTCACAATGGGTTCTAGGAAACAGCAGATTGTATTTATTTACTCGTATAAACAGATACATAGATGCATGCATATATGTATGTGACAACAATAACTAAAGAAAAAGCCATCAACTTTGGAGAGATGAGTATATGAAAGTTTGAAAGGATGATATGTTGGATGGACTGGCTTTAAGAAGGTGATATAAATATATTTTAATAAAATAAATTTTAAAAGAATAAAATATATACATATAAATATGCCTTGTGAACCTCACTCTTGGTCATGCATGTGTGTGTCATGTGAACACATATATGTATGGATACATGTGAGACTATTGACACGGGATATTAAAGTGAAAATAGGTTAAAATGATGCATTACAATGATGGAGATGGCCTTATTCCAGAGAACCAGTATGGAATTCCGGGTAATGTTCAACCAATATCAATTTGTTTCAGCTTATTTATCAAATATCAATATGTAAATAGAGCATTAAAGTTGAAGATTAAGTGTTTGTTAGCTTGATGGGTTATTATATTCTAAAAAATAGAGTGAATGTAATTTGAAAGGGGAACTGTTACACTAAGATTTATGTTTTAGGAAAGTTGAATAGATTTGAAACAATATCACAGAGAAATTAGTTACAGTATCACTGGCTGTTTCTGGGTGACACAGGATAAATAGCTTTGAGAATAAGTATGGAGTTGTCATCTCTACCTAACTGAAACAGAGAAAAAATTGTTAATGGTGAAAATACATTTCTCAGAGTTTCAGCTATAGCAATAAAAAAGTGTCTTTTATTTCATATTATTTATTTCAGACTAAGTTTGTAGAATATTATGATTGTAAAACTTTGAAACTCAAATTTTACTATTGCTAAATAGTTTTATTGAATAGATAGGTTTTTTTTCATTTAACAAATAGGTCACAAAACATAGGACTCATTCATATGCAAGGACTAAATTTTAATTGAATGATTTTGAGAAGTAGTAGTAAGATAAAAATCTCTGATACGAAATAGAAGAATGGCATGCAGCTAATTTGTTTTTCCCCTGAGGTGACATAAACTGCACTTGCCCTCCTATCGATGCAGACGCTAATAAAGGCAAACCATATTAGTAAGCCTCGTGACTTGGAGTGTCTGAAATGAACAGATGCAGAATGTACCAAGCAATTCTCCATGTGATGATTGAAAGTTCAGTAAAGTAATGTGTCTGTCACATTTAATGACTGGCAGCAGTCTAGATAACCAGATTTGTGTGTGCATTTGTAATATCTCTCAACTCTTAAAGAAGGCCTGGCACCACAGTGCTCCACATTAAAACAGATTCATTGAAAGTTTGCATTTGTGTGCATAAATCAGAATTCTCACATGTCAATTTGCAAAGACTATTGGAAAGTCTATAATGCTAAAGGAAATAGAATATAATTAGAATGTTGAAAAATATCCAATTTAATTAGTCAAAAAATTTAGAGTTGCTATCTTCAATTTGATTTGGCAATATAATTTTATGTCATGTGCAGAGTTGGAGGAATCACACTTTAACAATGCCATAAAGCATAGTTTAAGTTGTTGAGGTGTAAGGAAAACTCATACATGACTTAAACCTAATAAAGTACAGATATTGTAGATGTTTACTAACATGTGTGTGTGTATGTAAATTTGATTCATGAATAACTTTTGAGCCAAAGAAATGGGTGGGGATTCTAATGATGAGTTTATTTAGAACTCAGCCAAAATAGTTCTTAGTTTCAATTAGGCTTGTTTATAAATATTCTATTAAAAGGAGACAAAAAGTTGAAGTAGGAAAAGTCACAATCACTGAGACTAGTATTTTGAAAGGAGACAAGATTTTTTAATGGATATTTTATTTATTTACATTTCAAATGTTAACCTTTTTCTTGGTTTCCCCTCAACAAATCTCCAATCCCATCCCCTCTTCACTGCTTCTATGAGGGTGCTCACCGACCCGTCCACCCACATACTCCTACATCACTGCTGTGGCATTTCCCTACACTGGGGCATCGAACCTTCATAGGATCAAGGGCCTCCTCTCCCATTGATGCCAGTCCAGGCCATCCTCTGCTACATATGCAGCTGGGGCCATGGTCCCTCCATGTGTACTCTTTGGTTGGTGGTTTAGTCCCTGGGAGCTCTGGGTGGGCAGGTATCTGTTTGGTTGATATTATTGTTCTTCCCATGTGGTTGCAAACCCCTTCAGCTCCTTCAGTCCTTTCCCTAACTCCTCCACTGAGATCCCTGTGCATAGTCCAATGGTTGGCTGCAAGCATCCTTACCTGTATACCTGTATTTGTCAGGTTCTGGCAGAGCCTCTCAGGAGACAGCTATATAAGGCTCCTATCTCTTGGCATCAGCAATAGTGACTTGGTTTGGTGTTTGTGTATGGGATGGATTGCCAGGTGGGGCAGTCTCTGGATGATTTTTTTTTCTAGAGCTGGGGACCGAACCCAGGGCCTTGCGCTTGCTAGGCAAGTGCTCTACCACTGAGCTAAATCCCCAACTCCGTGGATGACCTTTTGAGACAAGATTTCTTTAAGCACTTACTGACTTTCATAGAAATTATCTCAGTGTGCCTGGAAGCCTGGAATTGAGTTTTCCTGTGTTACACCTAAGTTATACTAAAAGACGCAAAGTTTTTCCACCAAAGGAACCTCTATGCCTTAAAACCTTTTTTTGTCTTTAAGGAATAATTATTGTGACTGCCTAGAATCCACTTTCAATTAGAAGCATCTCAGGTAGATTGCACAACTGTTAGACACAAAAATAATAAAATATTCAATTTTACCAGTAATTAAGGTGAATTAATAACAAATGTAAAGATAGTTTACACCAAATAATGCAGATTTTTAAGTCCTTTGTGTGTATGCCCATGCATATGTTATAACATGTGCATGCAGTTCAGAGGAGAGCTTCCTAATGTTGCTTCTCTCCTTTTATCCTGCAGGTTCTAGACATTGAACTTTCTTGATAACAGAAATTTTGTATATCTCCGTCCTCTATTGGATCATACATGTAACTAGCTACCTTGTTTAGGGAGTAGAATATCTGAATTATATTTAGTTGTTGATGGCTTCTGTGAGGACTACCATTTACCACTAATATCATATAACCATCTATCTTAGCCTTACTTTTTAAAACTATTCCTTTTATTATTTTTTTTGTTCAGGTTTTTTCCTCTATTAGCCAAATCAAGTCTCCTTCCTTAATACCTTTCTAACTAAGCTGAATTATTAGTGCACCTGCCTCTGCTTTTTCAGATCTGTGAAGCTCCTCATACAATTCATCTTGAACGTCTGTTGAACTCATGTTTTTGGAGTTATTTCCCACAGACTTAAGGATTGTCTTGAAAGGTCATAGCTTCACCAGTGTGCCGAAGATCACCAAACACATCCTTGCTTCCTGGAATCATGATGCTTCTGATTATCATGGACTCATTATTGGCAGGGAGAACATTCTCCAAAGGAATAACATGAAGTAAAAATATGTATATTATTATGAAAACAAGGTTTAAGCCTATGTCAACCATGAACACTTGAGGAAAACTACATCTTGCCGGTTCAGCTCCATGGGTCAGTACTGTGTCAGACTGTCCTTTTTGTCACTATGTCAGACCCTGCACTGTTAAATTAACTATGTAGCTATTCAACTATTTAATCTGCTATTGAATGAATATTCTCATGCTTGCTGTAGATTCTGAACATTACATCCTTCAATTGAGGCAATTAAAACACTGATACCATTGTCTTGATTGTCATATTGACAGGATTAGGATTCACCTGGGAGATGTCCTTCTAGTCATGTTGCAGTGCCAGGGAATTGTTATGGATTCCGCCCCCCCCCAAAAAAAAACAAACAGATAGGAGTCGATCTGATACAATTAACAGCAGGGACTTTATTCTAGTTGAACTAGCTCACCCCCTCAACCCCAGGACACAGCTCTTACACGGGATGGTTTTGGTGGTGGTGGGGCCTGAATATCTATTAGGGCAAGGCTTTATAGTAAGCAGCAAGTCCAGGCAGAATGTGCAATCATCTAATTGGAAAAACTACTGTAGCCTTTAACTTAACTGGCTGGTGCTGGGAGTCATATCATAAACTTAATTTCTGCTTCCTTCTGCATTGGTGGTCTTTAGGCAGGGGGTGGACTTGTAACCTGGGGACACGTATCTGTTGGGGGAATAATCTGGAGATGCTGTTCTTGTTGGGAGTGTAACCTGGAGACACTAGTTGTGTTGGTAATTATCCTAGAGGCTGGAGCTAAGCTCAAGTTTTGTTAGGGGTTGTCTTAGAGTTTTATTGCTGTGAATAGACACCATGACCAAAGTGAGTCTTTTTTTTTTTTTAATTAACCTGAGTATTTCTTATTTACATTTCGAGTGTTATTCCCTTTCCCGGTTTCCGGGCAAACATCCCCCTAATCCCTCCCCCCCTTCTTTATGGGTGTTCCCCTCCCCATCCTCCCCCCATTGCTGCCCTCCCCCCAACAATCACGTTCACTGGAGGTTCAGTCTTAGCAGGACCAAGGGCTTCCCCTTCCACTGGTGATCTTACTAGAATATTCATTGCTACCTATGGGGTCAGAGTCCAGGGTCAGTCCATGTATAGTCTTTAGGTAGTGGCTTAGTCCTTGGAAGCTCTGGTTGCTTGGCATTGTTGTTCATAAGGGGTCTCGAGCTCCTTCAAGCTCTTCCAGTTCTTTCTCTGATTCCTTCAACGGGGGTCCCATTCTCAGTTCAGTGGTTTGCTGCTGGCATTCGCCTCTGTGTTTGCTGTATTTTGGCTGTGTCTCTCAGGAGCGATCTACATCCGGCTCCTGTCAGCCTGTACTTCTTTGCTTCATCCATCTTGTCTAATTGGATGGCTGTATATGTATGGGCCACATGTGGGGCAGGCTCTGAATGGGTGTTCCTTCTGTGTCTGTTTTAATCTTTGCCTCTCTATTCCCTGCCAAGGGTATTCTTGTTCCCCTTTTAAAGAAGGAGTGAAGCATTCACATTTTGATCATCCGTCTTGAGTTTCATTTGTTCTAGGCATCTAGGGTAATTCAAGCATTTGGGCTAATAGCCGCTTATCAATGAGTGCATACCATGTGTGTTTTTCTGTGATTGGGTTACCTCACTCAGGATGATATTTTCCAGTTCCAACCATTTGCCTACGAATTTCAATAAGTCATTGTTTTTGATACCTGAGTAATATTCCATTGTGTAGATGTACCACATTTTCTGTATCCATTCCTCTGTTGAAGGGCATCTGGGTTCTTTCCAGCTTCTGGCTATTATAAATAAGGCTGCTATGAACATAGTGGAGCATGTGTCTTTGTTATATGTTGGGGCATCCCAAAGTGAGTCTTATAAAAGACATTTAATTGGGGTCGCCTTACAGATTCAGAGGTCCAGTCCAGTATCATCAAGGCAGGAACATGGGATCATTCAGGCAGGCATGATATAAGAGGAGGTAAGAGTTCTACATCTTCATCTTCATCCCAGTAGAAGACTCACTTCCAGGCAGTTAGGAGTAGGGTCTTAAAGCCCATGCCCACAGTGACACACTTACTCCAACAAGGCCACATCTCAAAATAGTGCCACTCCCTGGGCCAAGAATATGCAAACTATCACAGGGGGCAACTTGAAAACGAATGCTAGATACCAGGCTGTTCATATACCTTAGTTCAAACTTAGGTCAGGCTCTCTAAAATGGAGTCTGAACTTAAAAGATTTGGCCTCTCAATGTCTGTGGGCCAGTTTCCAGGAAGGATTCACTAAAGGGAAAACTCTTTCTCAAAGTTGGTGATAACTTCCAACAGGCAGCCCAAATAGAAAGAGATCGAAGGACAAAACAATGCATACCTTTTTAACGTTTGCTCATTTTATAGAATGTGATAGTCATGTCTATAGCCATCCCCTGCTGTCATCACACTTCTTTGGGCTTCAAATTTTTGCTGGATATTATTAGCATTGAGGTCCAGCATCAACTGCTAAAGCATCCATCTCCATGGATTGAACAGTTACTAGGTTCTCTGCTTTTTGTCTGTATAAACAGCCACCATTGGACTACTTTCCACTATATTATAAACCAATTAAACAAAGTCCCTTTTACAGAGCATTGGATTCTCTGTTTGTTCCTTTTGAGAGCCATGTCTATCTAAAACAAGTGTTGGCATTTTTCTTCTCTTAATGTGGGACATTCTTTTTATTTTTTTTCTCCATCTTTTTTAACTTGGGTATTTCTTATTTACATTTCAATTGTTATTCCCTTTCCCAGTTTCTGGGCCAACATCCCCCTAACTCCTCCCCCTCCCCTTCTGTATGGGTGTTCCCTTCCCCATCCTCCCCCCATTACCACGCTCCCCACAAAAATTCCATTCACTGGGGGTTCAGTCTTGGCAGGACCAAGGGCTTCCCCTTCCATTTGTGCTCTTACTAGGATATTCATTGCTACTTATGATTTTGGAGCCCAGGGTTAGTCCATGTATAGTCTTTGGGTAGTGGCTTAGTCCCTGGAAGCTCTAATGTGGGACATTCTTAAGGTTAAAAGAAAACCCATGGGGCTGGGGATTTAGCTCAGTGGTAGAGCGCTTACCTAGGAAGCGCAAGGCCCTGGGTTCGGTCCCCAGCTCCGAAAAAAAAAAAAAAAAAAGAAAACCCATGTATATAACACTGCAATTATTATTTTATTTTATGGAAATTTAAAGAAAAACAATATATGTGATCAGTAACGTCAGGGAAGTTCTCTGAACTGAGTCAGACTGTTATTTTCGGGAGGAGAGTGGCTTTCTAGTAGCATGGAGCAGAGGACACAGAACCTGCCTCATCATCACTTTTCAGAGACCTATTATAAGTGTGATACAAACCAAATTCTTGAATTTTCAATAATAAACATTTGAGTACCTGAAGATATTTGATACTGAATTTTAAAAGAGATTAGGAGATAAATGTTTTTGCAATACTGAATTAAATGCTCCAGTGATGTAAGAAATTGAAAACTCAAAGAAAAAAAGTTGTAGAATGTAAGAATTCAAGTCTCTGGGAGAAATTATGTAAAGGAAAAGCTGATGCTAATATTGTTTAGTGCAGCACTGGTGAGATAAAAGGTGTTATGCTGAACTAAGAAAATGGTTGTGAGGTTAGAACATATAAGGCAGTTACAATATAGAAAGCAGTTACATAGCTTGGCTTTCAATAGTGATGTGTTAAAACTTCAAAGTGCACTTCCTGTCTGGTGAGTATGATAAAATACTAATTCTAAAATAATTTTATAGTTGTGCACATCTGGTGTAGATTTCTGTTTAATGTTTCCTGGGATGGATGCAGTATTATTTTGAGAACTCTCAACTAAAGGCTCGTCAACTTATCGAAATATCATATAGTACTTCTTTGGAAAACATGATTTTATTCAAAAGATGTACGTTCTGCATACACTCCCTTTTGAAGTTCATATGTATTTTTTGTTTAAATTGGATAAATTATCTTCAGCATTTGTTGTATTAAATAATGGGTTCTGTTTTATTCTTACAAAAGCCAGTTTATATTACTCTCCTGAATAAATATAAAAATATGTAAAATATAGAAAGTACATAGCTTATGAGACATTTGTTTTATATCTGTGTGTATGTGACATATGCCACTATACATGTTTATATTCCAGTGCATTCTTTTTTGTGTTATTTGTAAAGAGGTCACATGTGGGTCTCTTCCTCTTTTTTCACCTATCCTTATTTTTTCAACAGATTATATTTACTTAGTCTTTGATAATTTCATACATCTAGACAATACATATTGACCATATATATACCCAACTCACATTTTAATTCAGTCCAGCAAATCCAAGAACTTCCCTCACATTCTACCAATACACTTTGATATGTCTCTTCTATAGTTTTCTTCCTGTTCATTGTCGTCATTAATGGTTTACGGACTGATGCCTCCTGTTGACTGCTCTTCATGTGTTATTGTGAAGGTAACCACAGTATTTGTGAGGTCATGGGTAAAATGGTCCTGTCATATCTGGATAATGGTCATGGTCTGGCTCATACATTCTTTCTCCTTCCTCATCTGTGATGTTCTGGACTCTTGCTAGGAGGTGTTGTTGACATTCATGTTCATTTATGGCTGATCAGAAAAGATTCACATGTTTTTAAAATGTATACCTCATATAAACAATTTATTTGTTTTTCATTATGTGCACACACGAAACAAAATTAATACTAAAACATGAAACAAAGGATAATATAAATCTAGATATATTAACAAAATATTTTAAAATAAGTATTACACAAGATTAACATTCAATGTGTCATAATTTCTTTTACTTATTAATAATTTAATTTATTTACATCTCAAATGATATTCCACTTCTGGGTACCTCTCCACCAACTCCCCATCCTACATTCACCCTCCCTCCTACCCTTCTTCTGTACGGGAGTGCTCCCCAACCCACCCACATTCTCCTACCACACCATTCCAGAATCCCTCTATGCTGGGGCATCAAACCTCCCTGGAACCAAGGGTCTCCCCTCCCATTTCTGTCAGGCAAGGCCATCCGCTGCTACATATGTATCTGGTGCCATGGATCCCTCCAAGTATACTCCATGGTTGGTGGTCTAGTTTCTGGGAGACCTAGGTGGTCAGGCCAGCCTATGTTGTTCTTCCAATGGGGTTGCAATCCCCCTCCTCTCCTCCAGTATTTCTTCCAGCTTCTCCCACTAGGTTTCCTGAGCTCAGTCTGATGGTTGGCTCTAAGTATTCACATCTGCATTGGTCAGTTGCTGGCCTGACCTCCTAAGAACGGCCATACTAATTTCCTGTCAGCAAGTGCCTATTGACCATAGCAACAGCGTTGGGTTTGGTGTCTGCAGACATGATGGATCCCCAGGTGGGGCAGTCGCTGGTTGGCTTTTCCTTCAGTCTTTGTTCCATTGTTTGTCCCTGTTCTTCCT
The DNA here is from genome assembly GCF_021556685.1 of Rattus norvegicus. Classification (NCBI taxonomy): domain Eukaryota; kingdom Metazoa; phylum Chordata; class Mammalia; order Rodentia; family Muridae; genus Rattus; species Rattus norvegicus. The sequence goes on from NC_141547.1 coordinate 25,500,142, forward strand.
CTGGACAGGAACATTTCTGAGTTAAAAAGTTTGAGAAAGTTGGGTGGCCCCATCCCTTGCCCAGGGACCGTGCTTATCTACTGGAGGTGGTCTCACTTTTAATTAGTACTTTGACCAGTTCTGAATCTCTACCTGAGGACTATTGCAAAGAAAGTGTTTCTCACTAAAGTTGAGTGGTGCATCCATCTATGATTATATGCATAATTATGGAGAAGGCAAAAGAACATGTCATTAAAAATTAAAATAAAAATATAGTAGGTTTTCTGAGCTTTTGATGAGGTTTGCAATACCAATCCTCAAATCCAATTTAAACACAGTTGATTGAAGTGGGATTGAAGATATGTGCTAAAATGCTTGGGTTATTTACCTAACTTCCTTCTTACCTTCCTTCCTACCTTACTGTATGTATGCATTTATTTATTTATTTATTTATTTATTTATTTATGTGGATTCTGGGGATCTCAAATCAGGTTATCTTGCATCCACTGACTAAGCTATCACCCAAGCCCCTTTAAGAAATAATTTTTAAACTAAAAGAAAATTATTCATTGAAATATTTATTTGATTATTTTTATCATCAGAGCTAATTATCTTATCTGCTGACTTCTCTGGTTGAATTAGGGAAAAGCTGAAGAAAGCCGAGGAGGAGGGTGACCCTGTAGGAGAACCAGAAGTCTCAATTAACCCTGACCCCTGAGATCTCTCAGACACTGGACCACCAACCAGGCAGCCTACACCAACAGAGATGAGGCCTCCAAAACATATACAGCAGAGGACTCCCAGGTCTGGTTTCAATTAGTCAATGTGCACCTAACCCTCAAGGTACTGGAGGCCCCAGAAACATTAGAGGACTGGTGGGGTAGGGTGGGAAGATCCTTGTGGAGATGGGGGCGGGAGTGAGGAGTTATGAAATGTGGAACAGTTGGAGGTTAAACAGGGAGGGGAATAAAATGTGGAGTGAAAAATAAATAAACAATTTTTTTAAAAAATGTTTTCTTTCATTTATTACTTACTTTTTGACAATTGACCTGATTGCTGTAGAGAACAGGTTTGTCCACAAGCATTTGTGATCACACTTCATGTTTTCTGGGTTGTACAATTAGGAATGGAATTGCTGATTTAAACAGCAGGGAATGTTTACCCTACTGGTTTTATCTACCAGTGTTTTCATTGTTCTCTTCCTCAATGTGTGTGTTTGTATGTGTGTGTTTGTGTGTGTGTGTTTGTGTGTGTGTTTTTGTGTGTGTTTGTGTGTGTGTTTGCATGTGTGTGTTTGTGTGTGTGTGTGTGTGTGTGTGTGTGTGTGTGTGTGTGTGTGTGTTGAACAGCAGATAAGAGTATTCTACTTGCTATACCTTTGCAATCCTATGGGTGTTCCTTGATTTCCTTTACACAATGATTCTAACCTGAGTTTTACTTTTTGAAGAAGTTTTTTTTCCCCCCAATGGCAAAATAAAACCCAAAAAACCATGCATAGTGGGATATTTTAGCTTCTTTGGAAATAAACCCTTGGTGTCAGGTGTCATCTAATTTAGTAGGCTCAGGGAATTCAGCTAATAAGATATCTTACCATTTTTCTCCTTATTTATCTATATTTGCTTCATTTATTTCATAGCCAGTTTCAAGAAGAAAAATGTCATGAATTCAATGCCTGATTTTTAATGTCCCTGTACCATCTTCAGAATTTAATTAGGTAATGCTTTTCTCTTTTTCCTTTTCTTGAAAACACATTTTTAAAACCTAATGCATCATGAATATTGTTTCCCTCCCCTTATTTCTCCCCATTCCTCTCTAACTCTCACTTGATTGACATCCATCTTTTTTCTGTCTTTCATTAGAAAATAAACAGGATAAATTAGGGATAAATAAAATAAAATAAAATAAAACCTAACACATCAGAATAGGAGAAAATAAAGACAGAAGGAAAAGAACCAAATAAAGACACAAAACCCACAGATAGGTGCAGAGCCCCACTTGATGCAGAACTCAGGAATGCCATAAACAAAATAAAGCAGAAGACATAATAAATACCCAAATGGATTGCACATTTAAAGAGAGAAGAATAAATATATAAATAAAATTAAATTAAATATAAGGTATAAGAATAAGATTAAGTAAAAGGAAAATATTGTATAGTGACAGTTTTGGTGTCTTTAAAAACCGAGTTATGTTATATTATCATGTTTTTGTTTTAATTCCACATGGGGTTTGCCTTCAGATTACCCAAAGCAGCAGACTATTTCCCTCCTGCTCTGGGAGGGGCATGATTTGTGCCAGCTGCAGATAGTTTAATTCTAGGGACTCTGGAAATGGTATATATGCCAAAACCATGAGACAAGCTGTGACATGTCAGTCTGAGGCAGAAGAGGAGGAGGAGGAGGAGGAGGAGGGGGAGGGGGAGGAGGATGGGGAAGATAGGGAGGAGGAGGAGGAGGAGGGGGAGGGGGAGGAGGATGGGGAAGATAGGGAGGAGGAGGAGGATGCAGGAGAAGGCAGAATTATGCCTCCTGATCCTTCTTCTTTGTGGGTGGTGGTCTAGAGAAAAGAGTCAAGAAGTTTGAAATATCCTACCCATGAAGACTGCACTTGAACCCAGAAACTCAAATCCCTTATTTAGCAGAAAGTAATTTAAAGAGATCAACACACCTTTGCCATCTAACCTAATCTCTCTCCTACCTGGTATTGGGTGTTAAGAGGAATAAGGTTTGGAGGGGAGAGAGATATAAAAGAACCTACATAGAGTACACTACCCCCAATTACATCAGCAAGTGGCATCCAATGTGAGGCATGGTAGAATTAGAAACTTTGCTTCTAATGCATTAGAAGAGATGGCAGGTTATAAGAAATAGATATTCTGTTTCCGGACATCAACAAAAGTTTATTGCATCTGCTCCCACTGGGTTATCCTATTTTGCTACCAAAAAATATTCTTCTACATAGTGTTTCAAAGAAATGTTGGGAGAATTCCTGAATAATCAAAAAAACAAAACAAAACAAAACAAAACAAAAACCTGTGAGTAGAAATGGAGGGATATGAGATGAGAGGGAACTGGAAAAAATTGCAGCTAGACATGGACATAAAAAGGGAAAACAGGGGTTGGGGGTTTAGCTCAGTGGTAGAGCGCTTGCCTAGCAAGCACAAGGCCCTGGGTTCGGTCCCCATCTCCAAAAAAAAAAAAAAGGGGGGGAAAACAAAGGATTCAGGCCTGGAAACTGAGCAGGAGGAAAGAGAAAAGCATTTTAAGCTAGAAGGCATGTAATAGCCTTGTCCTGCTCTACACACTGGTTCTCAGGAATACCTAGACTTCCCTGGGGTTTGTAAATGTGGAACAGGTCATCTTTGGACTAATTAATGAGAGAGTTTTCAAGAGAAACATACATGGTAATTCCTTGCTGTTAGGAAGAGGCTTTGGAGCTTTATCTCATGGCTTAGCAGGAAAAAGGACAAGCCATTCCAGACATGAGCAGCTGAGATTTTCAAGGTTATAGAAGAAAATATTGATCTAAAATGTGTTTGAATCATTGACAGTCTTTTAAGAGATCAATAACAAATATCATTAATGTTAGAGCAAAGACGGTTTTTTTTTTTCAGGGTGTAATGTAGTGAAAGTTTTGGTTCAAAACTCCAATTACGTGACCATGTTTTTTTATTTAATTCCAGGTGTAGGATACAGGGCTGGTTCTGATTATCTACAGCAGCAGAAAATAGGCTTTTTACTCTGGCAGAGGCGAAGTTTATGCCAGCTGCACATTGTTTAATTCTGGGAACTCTAGAGAGGATATAAGTGTTAGTGCCAAGAGAGGGACTATGGACTATTCCAAAGAAGAAGGATGATGATGATAATGATAATGATGATGATGAGGAGGAGGAGGAGGAGGAGGAGGAAGAGGAGGAGGAGGAGGAGGAGGAGGAGGAGGAGGAGGAGGAGGAGGAGGAGGAGAACAAGCACAAGAAGCAGAAGCAGAAGAAGGTGGCTGTTGATACACCTCTGCTGATCTTCCCTGCTGACCCCCTGCTGCTCCTTGTTGCTATTGGTGTGGTTTAGTAAGTTGTCTTGAGCAAAGAAAAGTTGGAGATATCCTGATAATGAAGATTTGACTTGCCTCCAAGGCACTGGGTGCCCCTATTCGGCAGGAAGTAGTCCAAAGCGGCTTATGCCCCCCTTTCCCTCAAGCCTTCTTTCTCTTCCCTCTGGTATTAGGCAGTTAGAAGGAATAAAGTTTGGGAGAGCGAGAGAGCGAGAGAGCGAGAGAGCGAGAGAGCGAGAGAGCGAGAGCGAGAGCGAGAGCGAGAGAGCGAGAGAAAGAAAGGACCCAAATAAATAGCTAACAAATAATACCAACAGTCTTGACACATTTATGAGAGGAAAAGGATATCCTTGCTGTGCAATCTAATTCTAAATACTGGTCCTGGTTGCCTCAGGGATGAGAGAATCCTCATATACACCAAGTGATGCCATGTGATGTTGCTGCTTAATTTAAAACTATTGGTTGAATAAATATGCTGATAGCCTATAGCTAGGAAGAAGAGAGGAAGTTCCTGGGTTTGGGGTCTGGGAGGATCATGAAGAAGAAGGAGGAGAAAGGAGAAGATGCCAGTTCTAGTACATAAATATAAATGTTTTGTATCATTTACTGAATGATCAAAGTCAGGATACAAACACCCAAGTAATATTTAATATTTACTAGAGCAGTTTCCCCAGTGATACTCCCTTAGAGAAAGCTAAATTATAATTTGCAAGTTACTTATTAAAATGCTTCTGGGTTAAGGATGGAAACACATGCCCACTTATTTTATCTCTAGGCGTCCATCTAATTCTAGATTTTCAGTGGAATATTACTTTGCCATTTAAAACAATGAACTATGAAATTTGCAGCTTAATGTATGGAATTAGAAGAAAATCATCCCGAGTGAGGTAACCTAGACACAGAAAGAGAAATATGGTATCCATTCTCTTTATATGGGGAAATTAGATGCTAGTCATAACAATCAAGCTACAATTTATACAGCCACAGCCATTTATATAGAATAGGAAACTAGGGGCAAATAGCTCTCTATGAAAGGAAAATAGAATAGTAATTATTGATGAATGAGTGAGGGCTAGAGAAGAATCAAATGGGAAGGGGAGAGAAGACAGGAACAGCAGTAGGAATAGGGAGAGAGACAGTTAAAATTAAGAGCCATTAGCGTGACCAATGGCCATGTACATTCTGCTTCAATCTCCGTGCACTCCTGTGTGCAGAAGTTCATTTAAAGGTCCTTCCTTCCTTGGTGAGCCACATCTCCTCCGACTCTTAAACTCTCTCTACCTTCTCTTCATAAAGTTTCCCTGAGCTCTGAAAGGAGGAAGTTGATGAAGACATACTGTTTGGAGATGAGTGCTCCAAATTTCCTCACTCGCTGCATATTGTCTGGCTATAGGTCTCCGTATTTGTTCTCATCTGTTTTATGAAGAAGCTTTTCTGATGATGGCTAAGCAAGACACTGATCTATGAGTACAGTGAATACCATTAGGGGCCATTTTATTGCTGCAGTCTCAGTGCTAGTTAATGGGTTCTATTTTGTGAAGTGGTCATTAAGTCAAATTGCACTACTTCATAAGTTGATTACTTTACTTGCACTAGCATATCTTGCTCGCAGAATAACATTGTAGATCAATGGTTGTGTAGATTGATTGGTGTTTATGTTTCTCCTTTGGTAGTGTGCTGAGTATCTTTCTGTACGAAATACTCTACAACATAGGTGTTAATGCTCTATTTAGGCATGAGCTTGATTTCTCCATGTTAAGTAAGATATAAACTGTTAAAGACACACTGACCCAAATCATCACTGCCAACCTAATTAAAGGGGACAATTAAAGCAAGCTTTTAAATTAAATGTGTACATGGGCTGCCGTTCCCTAAAGGTGGGGTTGAAGTTCTCAGCATTGATCATGGGTACGATATGGATTTTCATAGTTCAGGACGAAAGGATTTCCAACTGAAAGATTTGGGAGACAAGTAAGTAGGGTTACAGAGACAGAACTTAAGCATAACAAGATGTTTATGGCAACCTTATGAAACAAAAGCATGGTTGTAGGTGCTCATAACAATGTAATCATTACAATGTAGTTGTAATAACGGACTGTCATAATAATCTTTTAAAACAAAGACTGGAACAGGCAGTACAGAACCAGCTGTAATTAAGGTCGCATATAGCCCAATTCTTGAGAAATGTATTTAATCCTCAACAGTGATGAATCTAGTTTCTCTTTGCTCTAGGATGACTTTCACACCTAGGATAGAAGCATGCTGGTACGTCAAAAGGTACTGTCTTAGGTCATGGGAACTTGCTGTCACTGTGTGGAGAGAAACATATAGACTTTTTAACTCCCATGACTGTTGAGGGTTCCCAAGGGACTTCTTTGGTCACAAACTCATGTATGTAACTCATTCCAGGTACTGGAAGCTTTGTGTATGACAACAGATGCCCACTTGGGACACTTCTCTTTCATTACTTGATGATTTCATTTAGATCACCTTCAAATATGTCTATATTTTAAGAAGCTTCTTTTATATTAGTGTTTCATACTACTCAAATAGCTTTAAATTTTAGCTCCCTTCTCTATTCCTCATTAATCCACAAGTAATTATCTATTTTATTTCCTTTTCATAGAGAAGGTTGACCTCCTAGTCATTTTTTCTATACCTAGCTTCTCTAGTATTATGGATTGTAGTTTGGTGGTCATGGACTTAACAGTTAATATCCACATATAAGACAATTACATCAGACTCGCCTTTCATGTCTGTGTTAACAACAGGATAATTTTCTTCTAGTTCTATACGTGGTTTTGCAATTCTCTTTGGCCTGTTTGACTCCATGCTAGCGTCTCAGTCTCTACAATGACTTCGCATAGAGCAAAATAATCCTTTTCCTTGTCATAGCACCATAAGTCTAAATAAGATACATGGTCCACAATAGCAAGCTAGAATTAAAATTTAATATCAAAATGTAGCTTATTAATATTCATTTCAAATAAATTTTATCCTTAACATAAGATGAGTCCAAACTGTGTCCATATAAAATACAACATACACAAATATGTTAATTTAAATAGTAATGGGCATCTACTGCATATGTATATGGTAAATGATAGCATATCTCATAGTCATTAAAAATTAAACAATACATATTGGACATGGGGTGCATACTCACTATACATGAAATACAAGGGACATAGAATGTGGTTTAGCGCAATTTATTAAAAAAATGCTGTTCAAATACAAGAATATTTTAATTAGGGTATAGGATGCCATTTCAAATAAAGTAACAGAAGCAAGGTTAATATTCAAAATGACAATTTATTAGATTGGTTGAAAGAGTCAACAACATAAGACAATAGCATCAATTTTTATAGCAGCAAAGATTTCTATATTCCCTGGACAAGGAATAAAAGTAATTCCCAGAAGGTAAATATGGATGAAGGTCATGCAGACAAGGCTGTTTCTTGAAGGATTTAACTACTTTGGAGTAGCAAATTCCATCTCAGTCTACAAAGACAGGGAAATGACGGTTAGACCTTTCCTTCATCAGATCTCTACAAGTGCCTGCATACTACCAAATGGATCAGTGAGACAGAGCTGCAGCCCTGCTGATTAATCTTTAGAGATCCACTTCCCAGGGAGCCCGGTGGTGTGGAGAAAGGCAGAGAGCAGATATGGAAAAGTCAACTGAAAATATCACACACAACACAGAACCTGTGTTGTTTGTGAAAATTGCTACTAAAAAAAAATTTGGTGGGGCAATATTTTATTGAAATTTCATAAGGATTAGAAAACACTATAATAAGCATTAGAACCTAAAAAAGCTAATTGACTGTGGAATTCCTTATTTATACAAGATGCTTAGAATAAAATATGTACTTCAGTATTGAATCTTGGTCTTCTCAGAATATTAAGCACAAATTTGGTTAAATATAAGCCATCAATATATACAAGGCTATAAGATTTTCAAACTTAATATTAATCCAGGCTGAGTAATTAAATTTACTCATAACATGTTTAATTAGAGGATATCGCCCAATCTCTATCCCATTTCTTCATAAGCTTATAATTATTAAAGACTCTAAAGTTCTAGGAAATAGTCAGTTTTAACTCAGCTGGTATCTTTCAAAGTTTATCACTCAAACATTTGTTTTCCTTTTCCAGAAAACAGATCTGTAACTTATATTTATCATTATTTTTGTGACATTTATATATAACAGTATAACAAATCAGTATATTCAATGTGCAATAAGTAAAAAAGAATATATTCCAGTTTTCATCCCAAACATACAAAGATTAATATGTAATAATGGTACATGCTTCTGGGATAAAGTACATTCTTTTCACACTTTTATACAATGGATATTGTACTACTCAGCTATTAAAAACAATGGCTTCATGAAATTCTTTAGGCTAATGGTTGGAACTAGAAAATATCATCCTGAGTGAGGTAAGCCAGTCACAAAAGAACACACATGGTATGCACTCATTGATAAGTGGATCCCAAAGCTTGGGATACCCAAGAAACAATTCACAGATCATATGAAGCTCAAGAAGAAAGAAGACCAAAATGTGAATGCATCAGTCCTTCTTAGAAGGGAGAACAAAATACTCATGGGAGGAAATACAGGGACAAAGAGTGGAGCAGAAGCTGAAGGAAAGTCCACCTAGTAACTGCCCATCTGAGGATTCCTCTCATATGCAGTCACCAAATCCAGTCACTATTGCTAATTCCAAGAAATACTTGCTGACAGAAGCCTGATATGGATGTCTCTTGAGATGCTCTGTTAGAGCCTTATTGATACATATGAGGATGATGGCAGCTAAATGAGACTGAGCACATGGACTCCAGTGGAGGATTTGGAGAAGGAACTGAAGGAGCTGAAGGGGTTTGCAACCCTATAAGAAGAATAATAATATCAACCAACTAGACCCCCCAGAGCTCCCAGGGTCTAAGCCACCAACCACACACATGGGGGGACCCATGGCTCTGATTGCTTATGCAGCAGAGAACGTCATTGTCTGGCATCAATAGGAGGTAAAGCCCTTGCTCCTGTGAAGGCCCTTTTCCCCAGTGTAGGGGAACGCCAGTGTGTTGAGGTGGGAGTGGGTAGATGAGAAGGGGAACATCCTCATAGAAAAAGGGGGAGAGAGAATGGGAGAGGTAGGAATCCAGAGAGGGGATAACATTTGAAGTGTAAATACATAAACTATCCAATAAAAAAGAGAAAAAAAATAAATAACGAATGAAAAAAAAGAAAAAAAACCTATAAATACATGTTAGTCATCTCAAGTCAGTTGTGGAGAGACTCACCCACAGAACAATTAAATAACACTGCTCTGAATATAGGCATTAACACAGGTATCAAAGTCAGAGCAAGTACAATTGATAAATCAGAAAACTCAAGAAACACCACAAAATAAACAAACAACCAAACAAGAAACTCAAATTATTTTGGCAAAGTGCTCTAAATATTGAGACTTAAATTAAAATTATAGTTGGATGAAATTGAAATTTGAGGCTTAATAGATACAGGAGTGAATGTAACACTTGCAAAATCTTCCTGAAATCCAACTTGGCCATTTCACAAGTTATCTACACACCACTTAGGAAATGGGATAAAGTTTCAGGTAAAACAAAGTCTAAAAGGGAATAAATGCATAGGACAAAGCTTTCAAACATGAAAATTAAAGCATGAACATAAACAAAGTCATAAAAGCATTAACACAAATTGTTTATCCTACATGGGGACAACTCTGAGAATGGCTAAGACATGAAAATGTCTACAATCAGAACTTCAGCTAAGCATAGCCAATGAATATTGTTGGGTACCGCATCCTCAAGTCTTATCATGCAATCCCTTAAATTGGCATAGATAGAAATTTATATAACTGGTTTTACAATCTAAAACTAACATAAAAAACAGACAGTTGCTTAACCTGCTCAAACATGGAGAGAGAATTATCTTTACATAAATTGTGCACACTGCACATTCCGTGACTATGTCAATACAGAAACACATATTACCTGTAAAGGTTTATTGGTTCACAGAGAAATAATAACCAAAAAGCAGCCTGGAAAAGATTCATGTTGAGGAAGTTAGAAGGATGTTGAGACACTAAGACATATGTAGTCCAACATTCTATTTCCAAATAGTTACTGCCTCTAAATCTATTTCTCTATTCAGGATAAAATGCATGCTAGTAAAATAAAACAGTTCTGGAAATACAAAAGAATATCCATCATCATTTAAAATAGAAATGATTTTTAATTAATAGCAAGAGTCCAATTAGTGTTACACACACACACACACACACACACACACACACACACACACACACATATGGATATGGGACTCTCCTTGGGACATGACCAATCTTCCAGAACAGAAAGGATATTGATAAGGTATAACCAGAAAAACCCGTGTGGGAGGAAAGGAAGAAAAGTACAATTAAAATCTGCCAAATGCTTATAAGACATATAATTACAGCTTTATAAAATTTATATTCACTGATGTATATAATTGTTTTTATACTTTTTTTCAAATTGTATTCTCTTCATTTCTAGAAACGTTAGCACACTCGTAGAATTAATTTATTTCTCACTATATGACTTCCCATTGGAGATGGGATGCTTTTTTAATTGGTTCTGAATAATAAGACTTTCTAACATGATTGCATGTTTCTTGTGTTGAGCTTTCTTCATCTTCATTTATTTGTTTGTTATGTCCATCTGATGATCATGACTTTGTTCACGGAAAATCTCATTCTCAATATATACTTACATGGAATAGTACAAAATGCGTGCTAAATAACCAGTTTAGGGGGTTTAATATCACATTTAAAAAACCACTATGTAAAATTCATAATTTATTAGTTCTGCAGTGGCAAGAATATAGGGGAAATGTCTCCATCCAGGGCTGTACTGTTACCTCTATTATAGTCTGAAAGGACCTTTTCCCACCTAATAACTGTAAAATCACATTTTAGAGGCAGTACACGCCAATGTAATATACTTTCAAACTATCCCTCTATGGCCACAAAATTCAGAGAAATAGCATATTTTAAAAGTTGGCTCATGATGGTAGCTCTCAACTAAAAGCCAATTATTCTGGAATATTCAGGCACTAAAATGAATCACAATGCTCTTCATCCACTGGAGTCTCATGAAACACTTTCAAGGCAGAAATGCACTTTAGTTGAAATAACAGATGGACTAAATGTCCCCCCTGAATCCAATTTAACAAATATCATGGTGGCCATTCTTTGAGTGAAGCTGCCTTGCTCTGAAATATTTTTCTGCCACATTGAAGAGCATTTGGAGTTAAACGTCATTGCTCTTTCTTAAACTAGAAATATAGAATCATGAGTTAAGATGAGTTTATGACAAGACAATCATTCTCAGACAAGAGCACAGGAGAAGATTGCCAAGCCAGCTAATATGCATATTGGTTTTGTTTTATTTTGTTTTGTTTTGTAATATTTATCTTAAGTGCAACACTGCTCTGTCTATACTGGTTGTCCTATTGATTATAGTTACAGAAAATTTCATCTAGATTAGGTTGTCATGGTTGTCAACAAATATCAAATGTCATACTCCTGGTTTACTCCGTTACATATAAGAATTTAAAAGGTATGGCTTCTTTTTTCAATTTTGGTCTTATTTATCCCATTTAACACATACATTTTAAGATAGAAGGTTTAGATAAGTTATGAGTTAGGAAAGTACATTGGTAAACACAGAGACCTTTCTAGGACTTTCTACTTTCCAAATGCTATACATGCAAATATGAGGAATCCTTACAATAACGGTGGCAGACATTGTATTAGATCATGTAAAGAACAGGAGACTATGGATTTTTGAGTGTGCTTTGATTATGCTTAAAAACATGGAAGAATCATGATTAAAATTGTTCAGTTTTTATACAAGCTCTAAGAGGTGTCATCAGAAAAATAAAATGAATTTTCAAATATTTGGTTTAATAAAACAACTAGAAATAAAAAATATAATCAGGCTCTGACTTGCGCTGGCAGAATGGCTCTGTGGGTGAAGGTGCTTTATGGGTGAGCCTTGAAAAATCTATCTTCAAATCTTGGATCTCCTGTTTTTAAAAAAAAGGCAGATGTGGTAGCCTGTGTATCTACAATCCCAGTACCACTGAAGAGAAAGACATTGGATGACTCAGACATTGGTGAACAGTCAGCCTGAAGTGTCAACAAAGTTACAAACAGTTGAGACCCTGATGCAACATGGTGGACAGAGAGAACCAACCCCAAAGTCTTGTCTTCTGACCTCTGCATAGCATTGTAGCAGGTATGTTCATGTTTTTAAACACATATAATGGGGACACACATATGAATGTATGTGCCCATAAAAGGAAGTACTAGAAATTATTATAGTCAGCATGAACTTAGTATTCATATTGTTTTCCTCTATTTTTGTTCAATAGTTTCAAGCAATGGCCGACAGATAAATTATAACCATGTTGTTATATTTCAAATTATAGTTATAGCTGGAAGGTATTTGAACACTGCACAAATGAGTCACATACTCTGATAACATAGATCATCCCTAACCTGACTTATTCTTGCATGTATTTGTGCAATTAGCTTATTTATCAGTGTTTCTAGTCAGCATTCATTTTCTGCCTTTCCGTAAACATCTGTTGCTTCCCCCTGAAATGACTGGCCTCTTGCCCACCAGATGGCAGGTTATGCTAACTTCCCCAACCGGAACTCGCAGAAAATTGGATGAAGTTTATGGCCCTTACATTTAAATACAAGGCATAGTAACAGAACTTGGCAAATTTGTGGCATTATCTACATATTGTAGGTTATGATGTAAACCACCAGAAGGCAGAAAATTCTAATGTCCCATCTGTGATTTAGATATGAAACTCTACTGCATCGCTGTATTTTAAAAAAAATTCTATAAAATAAACAAAAACATAAAATGCAAAAAGAGTGAGAAAGATCATATCCACAAACCTGAAGTTTAGTAATTTAGGATAGCTAAGACCTAATTCATTTGAAATAAATTTATCATTTTTTAAAATGATATATAAAATACATACTATGTGTCCAGTGTTATCTTTGAGGATTAATGCTCAATTTTCTAACGTTAGATACAAACAAAATCAGTAGGCAAGAAGGATCAGTCCCTAAGATCACAAACTGCTTTGTTTTGGACCTGAGTTACGTGTCTAGTACTCATGATGGATGTCTCACAATCACCTGTTGATTCAAATCCAGGGTAACCATCTTCCTTTCCAGGACTCTTCTGCACCATTCACTCACCCTTTTCCCATCATGCTCCCAACACATAACAATAAACAAACAAACAAATAATATATACTCCCTAAGTACATAATGCCATAACCATTTTCTTACTGTTACATATGCAGCTACACAAAGATTTTGATCAATTCATACATTCAATTATCTGGTGTCAATGGGAGGAGAGGCCCCTGGTCCTAGGGAGGCTTGATACTCCAGCATAGGAGAATACTACAGTGGTAAGACAGGAGCGGGTGGGTGTGGGGGGAGCATCCTCTTATAGGCAAAGGAGATGGGGGAAGACATGGGGGTTTTCAGAGAGCAGAGGAGACCAGGCAGGAGGACAACACTTAAAATATAAATAAATAAAACAGCTAATAATATATGTGTAATTATTAGCCGAATAGAGACTTCTCAGGGTACCTGCCCTTATTAGTTATTGAGATTGGTTAACAGTGCAGTTCTTTTTCATTGTTTAGTAAAACGCTGCTGGTCTGATCACATGCTAACATACTCACATGCAACTTCTCAGACACCTAAGTGAAGAGATTTTATGTTTTAGAGAATCGGATCCATGCCTAATTCTATGTAGTTATTTTAATATTTTTTAAATCTAATTGCCATGTTGAGAAGAAACAGGTTATACAGGGATGAAGTTATTTCAAGTACATGTCTCCAGGCCCCTAAGAAAAAAATCAACGACGTTGGCATACACTCTGTATAAGGAATCCCCAATCTGGACATGGTCTTGTTACCTATGGTGTATTGACTTCAAACTATAAAGCAAATCTGCTTGTTTATAATGGATAGAAACAGGGACTGGGAATGGTATACACTAATGTAATATCGCTATGCTCTAGCTTCAGAAACTGTAAGTGCTGTTTATTGTAGGCCTTTGTTTCAAAAATATTTATTGAAAACACTATGAAAGCTGTCAGCCATGACAGCTACATATGGATAATTAGGATTGACATACATTGTGAAAATATTGCTTTTTATTGATGTGTTGTTTATAGTTACTAAACATTTACTCAATACATACATGTATAAACTCTTAAGGGTTAACATCATCTGTGAAAGCAAATGTGAACAACAAAGGAGAGAACTAATATGTTATTAAAAGAATCCTCATAGACACAGAAGGAGGGGGAGGGGTGTGGGAGACTGAGGAATGGGGGAATAACATTTGAAATGTAAATACATAAAATAGCCAAGAAAAATAAAGTTAAAAATCAATATGATACATAGAGTACAATTAATTTAGTAGTACCTATGATTTTAGATATTTTTTACAAACTCAGTTTTCATCAGCATGCAGAAATCAAATGAAATCCTTTGTGCTTCCATTTCTCTTTGAAAATTAGCAATTTATAAAGAATATTGAGGTTATTAAAGAAAATATGAATCACAGAGAATGCTTGGATTCAAAGACTTAAATCAGTATTTCTGATTATGGCTCTATTTACCAGCATTAATTTACATATAATATCTTTTGAATGTAAATGCCGTCTTATACATTGGACTATTATCCAAATATAAATTGCATTTATACTATGGATAAGCTATTTTCATGTAAGGAATTATGTCCCTCACCTGTAATTTACTTTCTTCCCATGCCACTGAAGAAAGACAAAGGTAGAGGCTTATTTGTAAAATTCAATTTGACTGGAGGTATTTTTTCTTAGTCAAAGAAGAGACATTACTCAGCTAGCATAACTATTAAATTCACCAGAAGAGTCTCATATTAAACATAAATAAATAGTCAGATGGAGGAGTGAATTGGTGTCTAAAAGCATCGGCGGCTTTTCCAAAGGACTCATGTTTGATTCTCTGCCCTTGCATGGCAGCTAACAGCTCTACGCTTCCAGTCCTAGGAATCAGATGCTCTCTCTTGGTTTACAGTGGTTCTCCATGCAGAGCTGTATATGCATGGTCATCACCTCTACTTACAAGATCATAACACAGTAAAAGACTTAAATCTCTCTCTCTCTCTCTCTCTATATATATATATATATACATATATGTCATCAATAAGCTGCTCCTTCATAGCATGGCTGATAGGAAATCACATTGTCGAGTCAAATTTACACTACATTACAGATGATTTTATTAATATATATTTCAAAATACACAGGGATTATATTTATTATTTGTCAGGTCCTAAATCTTTTATAGATTTGTGAACATATTCTGGTTCAAAATCACTGTAATTATCTCGGTATGACAAATGATAATCAAATTGAATTGCTCCACTTATTAGTTAAATGAAATGATATTTTAGCTATGCACTTATCTATTTGTATGTGTGTATGTGTGTGTATGTGTATGTGTGTGTGTTTGTGTGTATGTGTATGTGTGTGTGTTTGTGTGTGTGTGTTTGTGTGTGTGTGTGTTTGTGTGTGTGTGTGTGTGTGTGTGTGCACATGTTGGGGTATGTGGTTAATATGTATGTTTCCATAGTGGAGGACCCATGAGCTCATGTATGCAGAGGCAAGAGTAAAGAGAGAAATTGGACTTCTTCCTATGGTAATATCAACCTTAATTTTTGAGGCAAAGTTTTTCACTGAAAATGGGGCTTTTGGTCTTAGGAAGATGGGTTGGCCAGTGAGCCCTGGGAGTTGGCTATCCCTGTGTGGGCCCCAACAGAGCTGAAGCTACACATATGCATTCCAAGTTATGTTTTTATGTTCCTGGAATCCAAATTCAGGTTCCCATCCAGAGCAGCTTGTATTTTAACCCTGTGCCATCTTCTCAGTTCCTGAAATAATAATTTTACACTAAAATGTGATTTAAAATTAATTATATTAAAACACACAGATATGCTGTGGAATAAAGATTATAAAATAAAGATTTGCCTTAAGAAACTTTTTTGTTTCAGTCAAGTAGTTTTTCAAATTAAAATAATTTAACACTTTCTTTCCTATTACTTATATATGAAATATGCCAATCATGTTTAAATGGCAGTGATAATTCTTAATAGTTTTAGTTGATATGGTTCATGCTATTAATTCTCTTTGCTATTTAAAGCACTTAACTTATGTTTGTTCTTCGGAGTACTCCTGCCAAGTTGAGTCCATTTATCTAAATTAAATTTAATTCACTTCTAATAGTCTTGTCTCTAACAGGTCCTATGGCTATATGGTATTCTGATTTCCACTACTTGGAGAAATTATAGATTTAATCTTATAAATTTAAAATTGAAATGGGTACCAAAGCATCCAGTAATATTTTAGGCAGCTCATATGAGAAATTCAATATAGAATTTATAGCTATCAATGTATCAGGAAACACCATGGCTCCATGAACAAAGAACAAAATTGATGATACATGAAGTATGATCTATGTCATTATTTCTTAAGAACATGATGAGTAATAAAAGAATTTTCTCAAGTGTCTCATGCTATTTTCTAAGGATATTTATAAAAAGATTTTATAAATTATGAGAGTTGAGATTGATTCACTTATAAATCAGTAGATTTATACCACTAAACTGCTTTATTCCATGTCATCCTTGAAGGGAGAACAAAAATATTCATAGGAGGAAATACGGAGTCAAAATTTGGAGCAGAGACTGAAGGAAAGGCCATCCAGAGACTGCCCCACCTGGGGATGCAGCCCACATACAATGCAGCCACCAAAACTAGATAATATTGCTGATGCCAAGAAGTGCAAGCTGACAGGAGCCTGATATAACTGTCTCCTGAGAGGCTCTGCCAGAGCCTGACAAATACAGAGGTGAATGCTCACAGACAACTCTTGAGCTGAGAACCAGTTCCCCATTGGAGGAGTTAGAGAAAGGATTGAACCCCATAAGATCAATAATATCAACCTACCAGAGTTCCCAGGGACTAAACCACTATCCAAAGAGTATGAATGGACACATCCATGGCTCCAGATGCATATGTAGCGAGTATGGCCTTGTTGGCCATCAGTGGGAGGAGAAGCCCTTGCCCTGCCAAGGCTGGACCCCCACAAGGGTAGGGGAATGTCAGGGTGGGGGCAGGAAAGGATAGGTGAAAGGGTGGGGGAACACCTCATAGAAAACAGGGGAAGGTGGAGGGGATAAGGGACACAGGACCCTGGGAAAGGGGATAACATTTGAAATGTTAATAAAATATATCCAATAACAAAAAAAATCACTAGTGAGGGAAAGAAAAGAATGCTTACTACACAACAGGAAATTGAGGAATTAATTATTTTATATATTAAGCTTGTTATATGTTATGATTATTTCATCTTAATGACTTATATGACTCACATTGAACATTTTATACCAATAAAGTGAAGCTTATTGATAAATAGTAAAAATATTTTTTTAAAAAATGAAAAATAAAATCTCGAGGAACCAAGCTGGAACTGCATAAAACACTTACTGCAAACAAGCCAGGTTTCATAGTGCTGGAATGTTGGGAGCGATGCCTTTGAAGCACTCCATTATTGATGTTATGATTAGAGTTAAGTATGACTGGGTTCATGGAAAATCCCCAGCCAGTTGCAGAAGACTAATACAAATCTGGTGGTCAAGATGAATAATAATATGGTAAAGTTCTGACCTTGCTGACAAATGCATCTGACGTCAAGATGCCCAATATGACAAACCTGTAACCTTTCTGAAAAACCAACATCCTGTTGATATCAGTTGACTACACGAATACTGTGTCCTTGGCCTGTGTAAATGTTTCACACTTCACCCCCCCATTACCCCTGTTATGGTATAAATTCAGCCTTGGGAAAAAAATAAAATTGACGCCTTGATCAGACTCTTGTCTTGGCGTCCTTCTTCACATCTCTTGTTCCCCATTCTTTTCCAGGTACCCTCAGCACCCTCGTTGACACTGGAAGATGTTATGGATACAGTGGAGAGAGTAAGTTATCAGTGATCTTACCAGTCACTGGGTCTGAATTCACAACACTGAACTGCCAGGCAAGGTATATTTACTGGTAAAATAGTGACAAGATTGTATAGGAATAACAGTCTACTGAAGAGTCATATGTCTGCTAACATGAGGAAATTCAAGCATGACTCTGCTTATCTTTTCAATGTCTATGGCCTGAGAGGCCATAGACCATAGAGATGAAACAATTTTTATTAGCTAAGATAACATTTCATTTAAAATGTCTCCAAAATATTCATATTTTATGAATTATTGGTTAATGTTGTCCTTAGATTTAATCATAAGAACCTCTTTATGTAGTCAATGGTAATTAATCCTAAGGCTTATGTTTTCTCAAGGTGTGAAAATGTGGACACACATGGACACACATTGGTTGATCACTTACTATAAGGTTTAGGGAAAGCCACAGAAGGAAAGAATATGGGAGACAGTGGAAAAGAGGTCTGTGGAATGCTGTCATCTGCATGGCTCTCCTGGTGGAGTAATGAATTTTCAGCAGCTGAGATGGTCATTATGGGCCTTGGAAAATATTGGACTCATGAACTTTTAGTCATGAATGTAGATGGGGTTCATTGGCCCTCAAACAGTAACTGGCAGTTGACAGATACTGGGAATGAGCAGTTGCTGTGTTCAGTAATGAATTACCTATGTTGCAGTAAATATTCCCACAACTATGCTCATGTATACAAACCTAGTTTAACCCATGGCACCATAAAATGAAATATATGAAATTGCAATTATGGTTAACTAATATTAAAATCCTTCAAAAATCATGTGGAAACATATCAATACATATATAAATAAATACCCAATGGCAATATATTATATACAATGTACACATATTGTATATACATTGCATACAATATATACATTATATACATTATATATAATTGTATACACATACACATTATGTATATGTGTATTCGATTATATGCGTATATAATATATACTATATATCATACAACACATATTATATATTATGCATACACACACATAAATGAACTTACCCAGTAACATTGCAACAACTCTCCTCATAGATCCATAAGCTACAAAATGCCCAGTGCAAGGAATGAGTTACTTTTTTAGAACTATTTGTTTATGAGGGTCCATAGACCATAACCATGAAACCTTACTACTAATTCTGTTATATTTCAGTTCTTGATCATGAGGCTTTATTCTAAAAGTAAACACACACTGGCATCATAGAACATGGAGAAATCAAACTGGTACCCAGTGGAAGTTTCATCCCTGCTGTTCTTGTTTTACAGTGTTAGTAGGTATCTTACCCACTCATGTGCATTTAGCAAAAAACATCAGGAGAACCAATGAAATATCCAGTCCTGAACTGTTAACCAAGTTTACAATGCCATATATGTATTTGTTCCTCTCATTTATTTGTTTCTTTTCCCTAATAAAACCTTCTTTGCCTTTGTACTGTAGAACTGTATTCATTGGTTAAACAGTTATTCTATAAGAGGTTAAATTTGCTTCATAAGTTAAAGAGACAAAAGAAATTTACACATGTCTGACAGCACGATGAACAGATTATGGCAAAATAAGTTCATTCTTTTCACTCATGATGCATGTTCACAATGATTCTATGAAAAATCTAAAATCAGCGTGGTCCCAAATAGCTTAACCTGCATCTTATGAAAGAGTGTGATAACACAATTTTGAATAACAACCATAGCTCTGTCATAAGATTAAACCCAGTAAAGCTATCATCCTCTGAGAAAAAAGATGCTTGGAGAGAAATAATTGATTTTATCAGGATGAAGAATAGCTCTCACTCTACCAGCAAACCCAAGCTTAATATATTTTGCAAATAGATCAATACATTTGATTTTTTCCTGTTCTTTTATCCAGAGAATGTCTCGTCCTTTCATTTGTGATTTGAAAACCATGAAGCAATCCTTTCTAAAATCAAGAACAATAGATATGGGTATTAAAATACAAAATTAAATAACTGTAAAGAACGATGCCAAATTAACACCAGATCAGAAAATGTGTTCCTTCCCCCAAGAACACTGACAGGCTACTCAATAAGACAAATTATAGCAACAAAACAAATTACTTCAAACTATGCATCATGCTGTTTGGATAGACTATATTCACAAGCTGCAGATTCCTTGTATTATAGAAAAATAGTCATTTTGTAGAAATACATTTTAACACTGTTTACCTCAGTCTTAGCTAGAGATGACTATTATTCATTTTTCTATCTCTACAGAGGAATGGAATAATAATCACTCAACTTGTCATGGAAATTTACGAAATATGAACTATGTGTCAGTGATTGTCCTGGGCATCTGCCTCCAAAACTATACAAAGAAAATAATATAGATTAAAAAATCGGAAGTGAAATGAAAGAAAATATGGGACTGGATATTTTAAATGCTAAATTAATAGTTTTAAAATTATTGCTAAACTAATAACCTAGGTCATTATATGCCAAACAGCCTAAGAGAAATAAAATGTTGTATATGACCAGTACAATTTTGAGGGCAAACACCGAAAATAATGAAAATATATCTCAGGTTTGAGAGCTCATAAGAATTTATAGCTTCTGGTCTTTAAAAACAAACAAGACAAAGTCTTTGGCTGGCAAAGGAATTTAATTTGTATCTATGGCCCCCATTGTTAATAAAGCCAAGTCTTTTAATAAACCTCATATGAAAGAACACAGAACTGGCTTCAAGGGACATGAACTGTAGAGGAAATCAAAATGCGGGAGAGGAATGAATTGGAACAAAGTGTAACACAAATGTGTGAAATTGTGATAGTAAGACCCATTAGAATATATATTAAGTTAATTTAGAAATAAAAAAATGCAAGGAGGGAGGAAAGGAAGAAATAGCAGATAAATATAAAAGTGTACTGATCCCTTTATTTAGCCATTATGGTACAAATATGTCCACTTCATAACAGAAATGATCTAATTGCTGGATGCTTAAGAATTTAGAGTATATGCTTGGGTAAAGACCCCATTTGATCTTCAAGTTGATTTTCAAATAGCCCTTTATTACTTCAACAGTGTCCTTATCAAACACTACACAATAATAAAAAAAAGGTCAATGATTAGAATAGGTTGCTTCTTTTGGAGAAATTGGCCTGTAGGTTTCCATGGACTGCCAAACAGTATAGGTTATTGTCATTGCTCTTGGGTTTCCCTCCAGAATGTAAGAGTAAGATGCTTTTGCTGATAAATCACATTCTTGAGTCAAGAACATTGAGAAATAATGTTTAATTTTTTTTGGAAGCTTTATTTCTACCAGCTAGCATTCATATTGCTGGATGGTAGTATTTAGACTTCTGGAGTAGAAGGACTAACCAATCAAATTCAGGTCAGAAGTAAGTCATAGATCTTGAGATGGAATATATACCCTGCACCATTATTGGATCAAGATGGCTCATCATGTCATAGTCCTTGGGGTGAATACTAGTGCTAGTATATTGCTAAATGGACATATTGTATCTTAATAGCTGAATGTTTCATTGTGTAAATACACAATATTTGATTGTCCACTTGTCAGTTGATAGAAATATAGGCTGTTACTATTTCTTTGCTATTGTAAAGGGAGCTGAAATAAACACAGATTTTCAGATATCTTTGGAATCAGGTATCGAGTTCTTTGCTATCCAACAGTGGGACAGCTCTATCATAAGTAGATCTTCCTAAGAAAGTACTACATGAGTACCATATAGGCTGTGCAAGTTTGCCTTCCACCAACAGGGAACGAGTGCGTAACCTCTTCCATATCCTTGACAGCATTTGTCATTATTTAGTTATTCCAGCATTTGCCATTCTGATTGGGGAAACATGAGAATTTCTCTTATAGTAAATGATCTAGGCTATTTTTTAAATATTTCTGAGATTTTTGCAAGATTTATGTTTGAAGAAATATCTGTATTTACTTGCTCATTAATTTTTTCTTTATATTTAAGCATTGGAGTTTCTTATATATTATTCATATATAATGCATTCTAGATACTAATCCTCATAATATAGCTAGCTGGCAGTAATTTTCCCTTTCTTTAGGCCACATCTTCATTTGAATGATGATGCCGTTTGCTATATAGGGCCTTTTACATGAGGTGCTAATTATTATTTATCCAAAAGGCTACAGTATTTTGATTATGGTTGAAAAGTCTTGTCTTTTGCCAATAAGTTTAAAATATATTTTCTATTTTCTCCTCTGTCAGATTAAGGATATAAGGTGCTATGTTGCATTTTTTTTACTAGGAATTTAGATTTGTTCAGTGTGATATAGATCTGTTTGCAATCTTTGACTTTTCGCTATATAATTAGGTCAGCATCATTTCCTTGAGATGCTGGCTTTATTCAATGACTTGGACAATGAAAACAACAGCAAAAGGGGGGGGGATAAAGATGATACTAGATGGGAATGCTTCTCATATTCATAGATTGTCAGAGTTAACGTTGTAAAAATGGTCATTCTGCAAAGAGCAATGTAGAGATTACAGTGCAATCTCCAATATCAACCCAATGAAGTTTTTCACAGCAATAGAAAACAAATAAACAAACAGAAGAGGTCTTAATTTCATATGGAAATACACAAGCCCAGGCTAGGCAAATCAGTTCTGAGGAGAAAAAGAAAATGAAAAGAAATAAAAAAGACTACTGCAGATTTTATCAATCTAAATTTTAAATTATATTACATAGGTATAATTATAAAATCAGCATGGAAATTGCTTAAAAGCAGTCATTGACTTGTGGAATACAATCACGGAGCCACATATAAAGCCCCACTCCTAAACTCACCTTATTTTTGACAGAGAAGTTCTTGTACCAAGTTTTTGTACCAAGAAATTCTGTTTGTTCCCGACAGTATTTTCTCCCATGGTATTTTGAGGTTCTACATTGAGAATCACGTATTTCTTCTTCAACTTTGCTGTATAGACGCTCATATAAACCTAACACATCAGTCAAATTTAGGTCAGAGTTATTCTCTTCAACATGTTCTTGGTTTTATAGTTCTCTTTGGCTAGAGGTATATAGGGAAATAAGCACAGAATAAAGACGCGGAACATCGACTCATCTGAGAAATATACTTGAAACCCAACGCTAGGTTTTATGTTACTAGACTCAACAACTCTTCAACTGAGAGAATAGACAATTGATGGTTAACACAGCAAAGAACAGTATTCTTCCTATGGTTGTACCTAAAAAAATGTAGGCAAGCGAGACATGAAAAGTGTTAATGACAAATTTTTATTTATATCACATAAGAACAAAAGTGAGAGCTGAGGTTTTCAGAGCAACCATTACAGGTTTTCGACTGAATGATATTTTTTTTTCCTTTTTATTAATCATTCCAGTCGTTTATATCTCAAATGATATCCTACTTCCCGGTTTCTTACCCCTTCTCCAGCCTACCGATCCACATCTGCCCTCCCCCTCCCCTTTGCCTACATGAGGGTGCTCTCCCAGCCATCCACCCTCCCCTGCCCCACTGCTCCAGCATCCTCCTACGCTGGGGAATCAAACCTCCCCGGAACCAAGGGTCTGCCCATTGCTGTCAGGCAAGGCCATTCTCTGCTACATTTTTATCTGGCACCATGGCATGGATCCGTCCATTGGTTGGTGGTCTAGACTCTGGGAGAACTGGGTGGTCAGGCCGGCCTATGTTGTTCCGCTAATGGGATTGCAATCCACCTCTGCTCCTCCAGTCTCCCACCAGGTTCCCTGAGCTCCGTCTGATGGTTGGCACCAAGCATCCTCATTAGCATTGCTCAGTTGCTGGCTGGACTGCCTGATCTTTGTCCTAGGACTTGCCATTCAGAGTTTGCCTATTCCCCCACCACCCAAATAAAATGTATTTTGCCAAGAAGGCAAGTGAGATTTCTGAAATAAGATATTATCTGTCAGATTTGTGATTCTGGATTTTAAGATAAACGAAGGGAGTATTAGAAAAAATACTGTAGCTATAGACAGAGATGGATGAAGGATTGGCTTCTGGTTTAGTTCAATGAAGAAATTTCTCTAAAACATTTTATTATTACTGGAAGTTATTTATTATTATTAAAGTTGTTTACAGAATCTGAAAAAAATCTCACAGGTATTGTACAGTTTCGGTGGTATGGATATGGATCTGGTGGATCTATATTTTAATAACCTTTGTATTTTTGTTTTCTTTTTTGCATTAATTTTTCTCATGTGTTACATCCTGACCACAGTTTCTCCTTTCCCCTTCTCCGTGCTCTTCCCTTGCCTCCTCTCTCCTCCTAGATCCACTATGCTCCTGCCTCCCCTCAGAAAAGCACAAGCCTCCCAGGGACATCAATCAAACGTGGCATAACAAGCTACAATAATTAATCCTGGAAGCATATGTGTATGAGCTGAAATACTAGGGATATATATTTATTTTCAGGAAAACAATATATTGTAAATGCAAGCTTTGTAAAATCTTCTGAGTTCTGTTGTGGCAGGTTCCATTCTTTTGTGTAGAAATGCAGTCGTTTGATATATAACTTGGGTGCTGTATTTTGCTAACACCATTTTAAAATTAGTGTTGACTTCAGAATTTTGTTCCATCCATGTTTCTTGCTATAAGATATAGTACATTTCTTCAAATCCCTCTCAAAGATTCCAGTGAGTCATAAGGTCCCTGTCAGGCTGTAGCGTCATACTAACAAAAAGTATAAAAATTATATATTAGCCTACATTTCTACTATTTTTCACACTATGCCATGTAGGCTGTAGTCCCAGGGCCTTCTTTCCTATTCATCTTTAAGTTACATTATTTTTCAAATGTACTTTATAATAATAACAAGTATGTTATTCTAAATGTGACATTTCAAAGGAGCTTAACCAAAAGTTAGAAATGTTATGACACAACAGACGTTAAGAATAAACTTATGTTCCTTCTCTCCCTGTATGTAGCAAAAAGCTTCCACATTATGCAGGCATGAGGTTCATACAATCCTAGTGGTCACTTTTTACAATTCCAGATACATGTGTAGCCTATTAAATTACAGATATGTAATGCATGTAGAGGAAAAAAATCTGTGGGTCACATATAATTTGAAATGACAATGATTTTCATCTCTAATCTTATCATTAGCAACTTTTAGCAAAATTTACAGAACATCTCAATGAAACAAGATAATGCATCTGTAAATGTAATAGTAATAATAAAACCTATTTCAAAAATTAAAAATTAAGCCAAATGTCCCATAGCAAGCAGACTGTACCTAATTAAGACTATACATATTGGTTTTAAAATAATATTACTTTTATTGCTTGCTTCTTGAATTATATTTTAGAATACTAATTATATAAAAAGTGAATATTCAAGGAATTTTATGTTAACCTGAATATTAACCACAAGTAATTAAGACAAGCTCCAAAACATATTATGCAAATGAAAGCAGTTACATACAAGTTGTAAGTCTCTGATAAAATATGCCCATGTTTTTTATCAGCCTAAATAGAAAGAATGTTGTAAGAAAGTTCCATTCATCTTATGTGCACTTGGACCTTATAAAGTGTAGTTAATGTGGAGAAATACATTATATTAAATATCCTGTCATCCCTTAATACCCTGACAAAAAGGAGGAGAGAGAATTGCCTATCAACCATTTAATTGTCTGCAGTGAGAATGTAACTATTCAGAGTCTGATGAGGTCTTTGCATTTTGACTTTAAGTATCACATTAGTAATTCATGAATCTCCTACTAATGCTTTGTAATACCCAGGTAGCAGAGAAACATTAAGAAATAATGGCTACAGAGTTGGAAGGACCACAATATAAGTGCACCTTTAGGTCATTTTTAAATTCAAAAAAACACATTATGTGAGAGTATTTCACTGGCTTCAGCCTTACAAAGCATTACTAATTAATAGGAATATTATTTCCTAAGTGGAGTGCAAGAGGTGAGCTTAGATAGACTATCAAAGCTTAACAGAATTGATTCCCGGTATAAAAGAGAAACATAGTAACAGCTTTTTAGTGGACTCAGATCCAAAACCCACAGGTGAAAGACTCAGGAAACCCAGCATGGGCACGGAAATTGTTTATTTATCATAATAAACATGGATAATTTTCTTATCATGAATCTTTCTACGCTCAATCAAGACATACATAATGATACAGGAAAGTCCTTTTACTTTATAAGTAGTTCTTTTGACAATATAATCACACGAAACTAATTATATCCCCTTTAAGACTGCTGAAAAGCAATCTTTCTTTCCTTCACTAAATTGTATACTTATGTAAAATGTCATCGATTTACAAGCACATTAGAAACAGAATAACATACCACATCTTGCTCTTCACTGTAAAATTTCAGAAGAGTGAATTTAATGCTAATTAATGCTCAAAGTATATTTAAAATGTTTGATGTTGCTCTGAAAAATTTTAGTGCGAAATTCTAGATTTACAAATCACTTAATTTAAATATATTCTGGCATATGACTCTGGTAAAAGAAACATCTTAACAGGTTACAATATTCTAAATAAAAAATGGGAACTAATAATATACAGTAGTTTAGAACCGACATTTCAAAATATCAAACAGGAGCTACAGTAAAAATGGCTAACTGTCAAAAAATATATATAATTACAACATAATACATCCAAGATATTGGTATGTTTTACGATATCACTATATTTAACTTTTGATATTTATCCTCCATATTATCACTACCTCATGTGTAGTACATATATTTTTTAAAGTCCTAAATATTTGGAACATTAAATAAAATAGCTTATTTGAAATGTTATTATTAGTAAAGGTAAAGTAATTTTTCATCTTAATTAGAGAAATATATTTGTTGCTAGAATTATGTCTGCATAATGTGGGTATACAGGGAGGAAGTTGATGGCTAATTGAAGCTATGGTCATTTTACATCTAATAGCATCTGGGGGTTTTTATCATGTGAGTTTTCACATTGATGGAGAAACAGATACAAAAGCAACAGACAACCAGTGTCAGTTGGTGGAATGTCTGTTCCCCCAGCCTCTCTAAGTGCATCATTTTGGATAAACAAAGATATTATCAGGTGCAAAGAACTAGGTCACTGCTTATTATTGGAAGATGGTACCAAATGGAGATACATTTTATTCCATAACCCATAGCTCCTTATCAAGCTAGGCATTCTGTTTCCCTTGAAGAGGAACAGCTAAACTACCTGTGCACCACCACAGAAGACAGAGAGTTCAGAAAGAACACCTATGTCTGCTACAGACGATGTTGCTGTTTCACTTTTTGAGTTTCTCGACAACCATCTCATTAATAATGCACGACAGGCTCATACAATGATAAAATGTCTTTTTTTTCCTTTTTTTTTAGTCTACAAAAAGAAGAAGAAGGAGGAGGAGGAGGAGGAGGAGGAGGAGGAGGAGGAGGAGAAGAAGAAGAAGAAGAAGAAGAGGAGGAGGAGGAGGAGGAGGAGGAAGAGGAAGAGGAAGAGGAAGAAGAAGAAGAAGAAGAAGAAGAAGAAGAAGAAGAAGAAGAAGAAGAAGAAGAAGAAGAAGAAGAAGAAGAAGAAGAAGAAGAAGAAGAAGCTCTTGAAGGAATCAGAACACTCTCTACTGTGAATACTTTATTACAACAGTCCATTCAAGCATTATTACATCCAAGGACATAATCGGTCATTTCAATCTTACTGCAATTCGCATAGCTGGGTAAGACTTTGGATGACTTATTTTTCACTACAGCAATTTGCATACCAACTTCCTGCACTGTAGCAGTGAGTTATCTGGAAGAAAGGATCTTGTTTACACAGAACCAACTTGAATTTTCAGTGACCAAGGTGGGAACAATAGACCATCAAGTGCTGGTGAGCAATCAAATGCAAGGCCACTAACCTGCATTGTTTTGGGATTCCTCTGACCCATGAGTTGATAGCAGTATCTGAAACCGGGTGTGGGCTTTCGGTTTGGTAGACTATGGTTTCTGGATGAGTATAATCCCCTTTGTAGGATAACAGAAGGTAAACTCAGATTAAAATCATTTTTATTACTATGAATATTACAATTATCTGTAGTTAATATATATTAACTATATATTATCTACATATTAATATCTATATATGTACTTTCTAATATCAAACATCTAAGTTTATCTGACACTGAATCTCATATAACTTGTATGTGTGTGTGTCTTATAAAATTAATTTCCAAATGGCCTTTTCAAACATTCTTTTTTTTTCCATCTTTATTAACTTGGGTATTTCTTATTTACATTTCAACTGTTATTACCTTTCCCGGTTTCCAGGCCAACATCCCCCTAACCCCTCCCACTTCCCTTCGATATGGGTGTTCCCCTCCCCATCTTCCCCAAATTACTGCCCTCCCTCCCAACAATCCTGTTCACTGGGGGTTCAGTCTTGGCAGGATCAAGGGCTTCCCCTTCCACTGGTGCCCTTACTAGGCTATTCATTGCTACATATGCAGTTGGAGCCCAGGGTCAGTCCATGCCAGCAGCATACCTCTGAACTGAGAACGGGACCCCCGTTGAAGGAATCAGAGAAAGGACTGGAAGAGCTTGAAGGGGCTTGAGACCCCCATATGAGCAACAATGCCAACCAACCAGAGCTTCCAGGGACTAAGCCACTACCCAAAGACTTTTCCAACATTCTTATAATTAGTTGCCCCTCCAACATAGCCCTCTGCCCTAACAGCTCCCCGTCTCTCTGTTCCCGCACACTTAAACCTCCATGCCCATTATTGACCTCCTCTGGTTTTGTGTTCACAGTACTTTGCTATCTCCCAACCTTTAAGCTCTTTCTTCTCCTCACTAATCTATCCTTCCAAATTTCTCAGATTCTGCAAATGACCTAAATTCAAAACTCAGATACAGAATTTTGACACAAGCATCCACATAAAAATTAGAAACTGTGGCATTTGTATTTATGACCCTGAGTTACTTCATTTAGTATAATAAAGTACAGTCATGTATTTATCACAAATTTCTGAATTTTATCTAGTATTTTTAAACTTCTGAAAAGCATTTGAATGGGAAGAAGTTCATGTCCACCCTGAAATGAGTTAAAGGATTTTGATGGTTTCTTGGGGAGGGAGAGTCATTTTTCTAGAAGGATCTGACTCATGGTAGGACAACCACAATGCAATAGATGGTCTCACACCAGAAGTGTATGGACAAAAGAAATTAGAATGTTGGGAATTATTGTTTGTTTTTAAGTAGACCTCATACCTTATGCAACTTTATGTATTAGCAACTAGAAATAAGTTATCATAAATGTCAAGAATCAACGACAATACCAATACCAAATGTGCATCCATGATAGCATACATCCGGAAAACATTTTAAGACAAAGCACATTCAATTTCTATATCTGGGGATGTATGTGTGTATATATGTTTGTTTGGATTTATATTAAAACAATAAATGAAAATAAACTTAAGGAATTCGAGAGAGAGCAAGATGGGATATGTCAGAGGGTTTGGATGGAGGAAAGGGAAAATATAATTTGTAGTAAAATCTCAATAATAAAGGGGAAAATTTTAAATATCATTGACAATTTTCCTACTTCCATTTTTTCATTGAGTTGTTATTGTAATTGTTTTGTTTGTTGGGATCTAGACAACAAGTCTTTTTCAGAGGTCCTGATGGAAGGTCAAGAGGAACTTTAATTCTGTGTCCTTATGCAGAAAGGGACTGAGCAGGTCTGTCTGGGACTATTGCCAGTGCCTTGCAGGGTTCAAGGTTGCTGCTTCACAGGACCTGATTCTTCTCCCTGGTCTGTCTGTGGTTATCAGCACCAAGGCAGCTGTGTCTCAAGCATCCCCTGTTCTCTCTGCCAAGATTGTCTGACTGAGCTCTCTGCTGACCTCGCAGAGGCATTTTTTCCCGGCAAATAGTATATGCGGTACCGTACTTCTTAGTAAACCTGCTAGGCAGAAGTCAGCAGCTCATGCAATACCCCCTGAACCACACTGTTCCTTCAGTCCTTTTTATTTCTCATCTCCAATTCTCAACCTATGATATCCCTCTCAATTCTTTACCTTTCAGGGCACTTATTTCTTCCGGCTCAAGTCAGTGTTTTTTATTGGATATTTTTATTTATATTTCAAATGTTATCCCCTTTACAAGTTTCCCCTCTAGAAACCTGCTATCTCCCCCTGCTTCTCTGAGGGTGCTGCCCCAACTACCCACTCAACCCCTCCCTTCCTCACACCTCCCCACCTCCCACGTCCCCACCCTGACATTCTCCTACACTGGGGCATGGAGCCTTGACAGGACCAATGGCCTCCCCTCCCACTGATGTCCAACAAGGCCATCCTCTGCTACATATGTGACTGAAGTCATGGGTTTCTCCATGTGCACTCTTCGGTTGTTGGTTTAGTCCCTGGGAGCTCTGGGGTGTCTGGTTGGTTGATATTGTTGTTCTTCCTATGGGGTTGCAAACCCCTTCAGCTCCTTCAGTCCTTTCCTAATTCCTCCAATAGAGACCTTGTGATCAGTCCAATGGTTGGCTGTGAGCATCGCCTCTGTATTTTCCAGGCTCTGGCAGAGCCTCCTAAAAGACTGCTATATCAGGCTCCTGTCTGCAAGCTCTTCTTGGCATCTGCAGTGGTGTCTGGGTTTGGTGTCTGTATATGGTCTCTTTAGCAGAGATTGAAGGAAAGGCCATTCAGGTCCGTTTTGAAATGCTGTAAAATTAAATGTAAAATTGAAGCAGTGGGGGACATAAAATAATAAAAAATACATTTTCGCTTGAAAATATATTTGAAATTGCATCTCAAAGTTGGATTATTGACTTACACTTCTATGCTCATAATGTTCAATGGTTTTATAAAACAATGCATGCTCTATCACTCTTAGGTAGGAAAATACACATGCAATGTTTTATCATTGATTAAAAAAAGAAATGTGAGCATTTTGAAAGTTTGTCTCAGAGGAACATTTCTCATTCAATCAATGAGTATTGGAGTATTATTATTATTATTTAGGAATTTCTAAATGTTGCCACTTGCTCATTTTAGGATTAAATATTTCTGGTTATCCAGGGCTTGCTGTCATAGGAGAACTGGTTTCTGATGATGCCGAGTAGCCTTGGCTTCTGTTGCTTATGTCCTTGCACTTCCCTCACCACCCGGTGTTAGTTGGTCTTACTGTCTCTGTCTGTGGCTTTTCCCTCCTGCCTGAAAATATTATCCTAAGTGAGGTAACCCAGACACACACACACACACACACACACACACACACACACACACACACACACACATACACACACACACACACACACAAACCCCACACATTGTATGCACTCACTGATAAGTGGATATTCGGCAAAGAGCTTGGAATACCCATGATATAATACAACTCAGGGACCACATGAAGCTCAAGAGGAAGGAAGACCAAAGAGTGGATGCTTCAATTGTACTTGGAAGGGGGAACGAAACAATCAAGGGAAGTAGAGATTGGGGGGGACTTGGTAGTACGAGAGGAAGGGAAGGGCAAAGAGAGGCAGAATCGGGTACGTGAGGAGATGGAGGAGATGTCCAGAGGGTCAGAAAATTGAACAGAGGTATGGAGCAATGGGTTTGGGAAACTGGGGAGAGCAACCGGGAAGTCCCAGATTCCAGGAAAGCAAAAGGATCACAGGGTCCCCACGGGGATGAGATTAACTGAAATACCCAACAACAGGAAGAGTTTCCCGCCGAGACCATATCAATAAATGAAATACCCAATTAAAAGATAAATATTTCTGTAAAGATGAAGTATAATGTCATACATGATCAATTTAAAACAATAATAATATGTCTCAATGATCTCAACACTGGACTGTAAGCTCAGCCAAACAGCAGGCAGCATTACAAGTTTATCCTGACGGATAAAATTCTCCCAGAATGAGGAAATTTTAAAATTTCTTGTAGTTAGACGACAATTGCAAAGCATCATGAAGGACAAGTGACACTTGCAAATGAATTGGTGGATTAGAGCACTTAAGATATTCTAACATTGATTCAGGACAACAGCAGTAAGATAGGAATTCTGTTTGTATTTGTGTGTGTGTGTGTGTGTGCTTTGTATCTCAAGATACACATGTGTTAATTGTGTGTTTCAAAGAGCATTAAATACTTGGCTTTCATATATTTGTATCATAGATTCATATTTTACTTATCACTCTATGAAGTTGTTTTTTTAGCTCTGTTTAGGACACCAATATGGCAATGAATCTATTGCAAGAAATAATTTCTTTAAAAAATTTAATAATGATTACAACAAGCCACCATGCCTAAGATTAATAAAAGTTTGATTCTGACTAC
This sequence comes from Rattus norvegicus, assembly GCF_021556685.1. Classification (NCBI taxonomy): domain Eukaryota; kingdom Metazoa; phylum Chordata; class Mammalia; order Rodentia; family Muridae; genus Rattus; species Rattus norvegicus. The sequence continues at coordinate 25,532,598 of NC_141547.1, forward strand.
AGTTAAAATGACAAAGCAAAGATAGGAGAAACGGTTCACACTAAAATAATATTAACTTCTCAAAAACAAATGATTTCATGTCTCTTGAAGAAAAAGGATATTTGTTAACGCAATACATAGAGAAGGTTGTGAACACATGAAGATTCTGGAAAGTTAAAATCCCCATTGTTTTATCCTAGATTCCAAACTTGTAGAACTATGAAAACTAAATTTCAATTTAAAAGTCATCCATTCTAAGATATGAAGTCATTGCCATACAAATGTACTTGACGGTTGACATGAATATATAATTTCTTAGTGACCACAAATATTTCTGTAACAGAAATTTGCATAATATTTCACAGGCGCAGTCATTAAAGCAGTCTTAGGATAATAGGAACAGTAGAATTATTATTTACATCGTCCCTACTACTCTTGTAAATGTTTTCTGTAGTTACATTCTTCTATCAAAGATGTATTCGGGGATTACCTAATTCAATGCAGTGATATTATTGAAAGAAATATAGGTGAACAGTCATCTATCACATTTAAAACATCTGAAACTAATGTAACATCAAAATAAAGAGGGTTATAGGCTTTCATACTTGGAACGCTTAATCTTTCATATTGTCTTAAAATATTTCTTTTTAGAACCAGCAGTGAAAAATGAAATAGTTCTCTATACTGTGATGGATGAGAAATGTTACTTTCTGTTTCAGAGGTGAAATTAAGTTTGTTAACAATGAACACATTTCTATTCATTAATTTAAATAATTTCTAAGCTGACATAAAAGAAAACAGTTTCAAAAATTCAACAATTGTTCTTCGGTGCCACATTAGAAGTACTTGTTTATACACACATAGCTATGTAAAAAGCCTATTTTTGTGTTTGTATTCATCTTTTACATAAAGACTCTGTCCTTCTCTAGAGGAATATATACTTTTGTAATCTTTATCTTTAGGAAGTAATTACATATATAAGATAATGTTGAAACTCCTTTAAAATGTAAACTTATAGCCAAGTCTCTCCATTTATTATTCGCATTAAATAATGTTTGCTGAACAGTGAGTTGTGAGGCATTTATTAAATCTATTAAAAATCATTAGTATGAAAAGACTTTTTGAGTCCCTATGTGATTTTCCATGAATATTTGGATTACTTTTAAAAGTCTTGTTTCAAATGAGGCCTTCAAGGTGTTTGATATTTTATTTGATTTTTGTATACCTGAGTGGTTCAAACATATAGATAAAGAAAATGGCAGAAAGAAGGGCATATGACAGCCAATTTGTAGGAACTCACAGAAGCTTCTTTGGACACTCAGGGCATTTCTAGTACTTTTGGACTTTTGTTTTCGGAGGTAGATAATTCTTACATAAGCTGACTTGTGGTCAATATATGATCTATTCTTCTGACTCCCCAGTGTTCAGTCCATACGTGTGCATCATCACACTAGGACCTGCATTGATTTAACTTTCAAGTTAAAATAGTTCTTCAAGAAAAATGTATGTCAAGTGTATTTTAATTAAATTTACATTAAAATTCAGAACTAAATATGTTCAAAGTACTTTGCTACATCTTACTAGTAGACACAGTAATAAAAAATAGGTATTTTGTAGAAGGCAAAAATCATATAACCATATAACTATGTGCACATATTTCCTTTGCTGCTGATGTCTTTTGTCTTGAGACAGAATCCAGTGACAAAACTTATTTAGTACCGAGTGACTAATATTGCCATGTGTCTTTAAATTCATAGTGGTGCTGATAGAAAAGAATTAGTGATCTTTGTTGTCATAAATGCCAAAGCCTTTTCATTTCATTTCTTGTATTATCATTTAGCAATCCTATGTTATTGAAAATGGGAAGGCTATATAACATTGGATTCTGATGTAATTTAATTCACCGTTCCCAGACCTAATGAAAATTAATTGCAAACTCTCTGATTTTCAAATAGCAGAACACCTCCAGGTTAAAAATATGAAAGTAGGCAGATGGATAACTGCCCAGTGAACCTGAGGGATGTTTTATCAGACTGGACTCATGTTTGTTCTCCATCATCAGTGCTTAAAATGCATGGCTGCTTTATTGCAGTCCTCTGTAGTTTTAGGTTCCTATCAAATACTAGAAATAAGTTTAAGTTAAGGATATTTGTTCACGGGATACCTCATTCTTGAGGCTGAACATTTCTTGCTATAATCACCAAACACACACCAGTCATAAAATATATTCATTGCATGGCTCTGTGAATCAGATCTGTTATAAGACTAAATTTTAGTTAACTATTTTGGTAAAATAATATTCAAAAAATTTTCTGCTACTTGTCAAGTATCTTTGAAGAAGTCTGGATTCTGTCAATTTCAATTATCTAAAGAGATGTCTATCTAACATAGAACATATCATAATGAAATATTACTGTCAGAATTCAAAACCTTGCTAATCAGTATGTCAAACACCATACAAAAATCATGGTTTCTTAGTCATTTGAAAATGTGTGACAAATTATAACTTTATTTTGTAAGTAAACAAAATGTTAATTATTAGAAAAATCTATGTGATTCTGCAAAGCACTTTAAAAGAGTAAATTATACTGCACAACAGAGTTTTACTAAGTCTGTTTTAAATAAAAACACCTTTGGCTTAGGTTGAAAATTAAGTTTTGGTTGAATTGAGAGAAAGAAGGTCCAAAATATAACTGAGATTCATTATAGTGGGGACTCCACAAAACCACAAATTAAATGTTTTTGTATTCCTCAAAACACTTTGGTAGGTTGTGACTTTATCTATCTGCTTTTGTGAAAAATTACACTAAAAATTAAAATCAGATATAAGAAAACTGTATTAATGACCATTAGGTTTACAGTTAAACGTATTCAAACTTTATTACAAAATTACTTCGGATAGTACAATGGATCCTTAATTTTCATTTTGGAAGAGAGCTATTACAGACTTTGATTAGTCAGTAGTACAAGCATATTTATAAAGGGAACAAAAAATGAGTGGCAAGATTATACTTAGTCAATTTTTCAGGACCGAAGAGAACCTTTTAATAAAGTCATAAATCTTATATACGTTTTATGACTGCAGAGTATGGTCAAGTAAACCTAATGCAAGAATTATAACTACTATAACAAGTGACAAATTGTATGTTTTAACCCTAAGCCAAGGCCAACATAGCTATCTACATCAACAGCGAGCCAACCACAGAAAATCTGGCAGTGTAGATTTTCAAGCATCGCACACAAAAACACTGAGGTTAATTACTGGGATTGACTGTATATTGCCCGCTAATGTATTAACATGGGAGAAACTGTTATTGCTCAGGTCCTTTCAAAGAGTAGAAACTGATCTTAGAATCACAGTACCTTCAGTAGCTCCAGCATCGTTAAAATAAGCCTAAATAGGTCCAAGGGTGTTTCTGATACTTTAGCAGAAAACACCTAGAATTATGCTCCTTTTCAGTGCTTTTTACAAAAATCTATAGATTTTTTTTTTAATTAGGTCCACTGGTAACAAAGGTCTTTTCCCCAAAATATTATGCAATGTATGATGTCAGAGTCAAATTGTATTGTCGTTTTGCTGTTCCTATCTGTAATACTTTGGTGTGTATTTCCAGTCTGACAACCTTAATCTGGGTAAAATTAAAACCTTAAAGTCTAATGGGGAGAAGTACTTCCAGAAATAAGGGTATAGTTATGAGATAGATACTCCTGGTCTTTTTTAGAATAAAATGTTACCATAGATAATTAAAACCTTAAAACTCTCAATATCCTAGTTAGGGTTGCTACTGATTTACTAAAAAGCATGACTAAAAAGCAAAATAACTTAGAAAAGGAAAAGATTTATTTGCCTTACACTCTACATCACTGTTCATCAGTAAAGGAAATCAGAATAAGATCTAAAACAGGAGAAAAACTTATGGGCAGGAGTTGCTACAGAGGGCGTGGTAGTAAGGTCGCTTACTATCTTGCCTTATAGTTTCCTCAGCCCGCTTTGCTTATAGTATACAGGACCACTAGCCCAGGGGTGCTCCTGCCCATAGTGTGCAAGAACCTTGCCTAGCAATTACTAACTAACAAAAGAGGCATTATCTTAATTAAGGTAACCTCCTATTTTATTTCCTGCTTCCAACTTGTGACAAGTTGACTTAAAATTATTTAGGGTTGGGGATTTAGCTCAGTGGTAGAGAGCTTGCCTAGCAAGTGCAAAGCCCTGGGTTCGGTCCCCACCTCCGAAAAAAAGAAAAGAAAAGAAAAATATTTAGCACAGTGGATAAATCAGAAGTTAAATGAATTTTAACTGTCCAAAATTGGTAGTCATAAGCAGTCACCTATAAACCAAAGGGAGTCTCACTAACATTGTCGGGATCTTACACCATGGGTACCTTGCAGCAGAATACATCAATGCATTGCTGAAAACTTGTGTGGTCAGTTCGAGTGGTGTATCCCAAAAATTTGCTTCTCTTCATGTTTTGCCTGCAGTTTCTACCTGGGAAAGGTGTTATTCTTCTCTTTCTCGTTCTAATTCTACTGAAAACATCTTCAGTTAGTTTCTAAGACCAACAGGAGTTATCTATGAATTTGGAGTAAGTATGCAGCTTCTCTTCCTACTGATAAATTAATTCATTACATAGTGGTCGTATTACATATCTATGTCAAAGCACAGTCCCTTCCCCCAAGCTGACATATCTGAGAAACAAGGTTGCATGACACCCAATGTTTTAATTGAAGTTAGTAAAATCTTTAATTCCTTAAGATATAATTTTCCTGACTCCTCCAAGAGAGCTTACAATTCTTAAAATATCTGAGTTCATGCCAGGATAATGTTTCCTATTATTCTACCTAAATTACTACCAGTTTGGATGCACTATAAAATTATAATTTTTAAGTCTAGTTTAGCATATTTAGCCAAAACAAGTGGGAAGTCTCTGAGAATTTATGAACCAATGTAGGCAAACAAACAGCAACATGTCTATAGTTTTTATGACATTTTTCTCTATTGATCTTCTGGTCCAATATAATCTGTTTTGAAGGTTAATATTGATCACAGACTTTATTTTGAAACTCTGACCTAAATAAAGTGTGATGGTATGAGGAGGTAGGACTATTTGCATAATCATGTCATAAAGATCAAATGCTAAGGAATTAGATAACTGCTATTATCAAAGAGATCCAGGAATGATGAAGATAGACAGAGAGAATAAGGACTTATAAACAAGGAAACAGGAACACAAAAACAAAAAAACAAAACAAAAAAAAAACAAAAAAAAAAACCCACTACGTATATCATCAACTTGTTCTCTTGCCTCTCTCTCCCATTTCATATTAAGAGATCTGAGGTGATAACAGTTAAGTTGGCCCTTATTGATTCTTACAGGGGTTCTAACAATTCAGATTGCCAACTTCAGTGGGCCAGTGATTTTCCCACTTTTCTTTTTGCCTTGACTTTTTTATACATACTCTCAAGGCTTGACTTTTGTCAATAATAAGATTCACTATTAAAAAATCAATCAGTATTTCTGATATGTCAGTTTAAAATAGCTTAATTTACATAGATGTAAGCCAAATGTTTTGTAAAATATGTAGCTATTAGGTTAGTTAAACAAATAATATTTAACACAATTTTATCAGAGAAAACTGTATAGATATTTAAAAATGTTCATTCCTATAAACTGTTGTCACTATTGACTATTCCAATTCTATTCACTATTCAACTCTTCTCGACTTCATTCGATTCTACTTCATTATAATTTATCCTTTTACTCTGTATTTATACCAAAATGTATACAAATTCATAGGGTTGTAACAATTTTCTTTCAAGAATGTGTATACATAACCATATGGTATCAAATAAAGAAATGACAGGCTTATCTTTCTGAAATGTATATTTGAAAAGCTCCCACTCATCTTTACTGTGTCACAACAAATGCCAATAAGTTTATGATATCTATGTGATAATTATATAACAGTGACTAATCATGGCTTACTTAATAGGATTTTTAAAAATAAGTTCATACTTCATGTGAACCAAATAGTTTTACCACTTCCTTTCAGTTTGGAATTCATAATAAATTTTTATATTCACTGTTGTTTATATCCATTCACAAATATCTTATTTTATTGCCTCACTTTTTAAAAATATGTATGTAAGTTATATTCGTTTTACTTTGCCATTGAAATACGACTTCCTTTTTATTATTTCTTTTTAATGTATATGTACAGTTAGGAGTCTGTTTATGTGTATTTGCCTCAAGTTTGAGGGTGTTTTCAGAAAAATAATGTCCAATCTCTCTGAGCAGTAGTTACAGACTACACGGTATCCTGATGTGGCTACACAGGGATCTAAGCTCTGGTCTTCTGGTAGAGCAAGAAGTGAGCAATCTCTCCAGTCCTGGATTCTCCTTCAGTTTTTAAAAATAATCAACTTGTTTACATTTTTAAGTCTATATGATTGTATTTTGCCTATTATTTTAATTTTCTTGAAACTTTTTCTATGTCTCTTTAAACTTTTATTCTCCAAATGATCAACAATCAAGTTCAATTGAATTGTTAATGGTTCCTCTTTATGATTTGAAAGTAAAATAAGATTATTCTGATGCAAAATTTCATTGTCTATAGTCCATATTCTGATCTTTGTCTTTAAATATACTGTTAAAAAACAGCACTTTTATTTCCATCATTTCAGTGATAAAATATCTAATATTATTATAGGTGCATGTGTGGTTTTTCTTGGTCTGTACTAGTCTATCATGAATTTCACTTAGGATACTTGAATTTTTCATTATAAAATATTATATTTTGCTTTAATTTATTTTCAAATCATTTTCATAAAATTTTCCTGGCTTTCTGTAAAATTGGTCTTCTCTTTACATGGATTCTGCTTATTGGTTCTCATTACCACTCCTCAATGCGTTCTGTCTGTAGAGGCTCTTAAAAAATTATAATATAGTTTGGCTTTTCTTTTATTACTACTAAGATTTCTGCCTGCTTAATTAACATTTCATATGGATTAAAGAATTTTCCATAATCTCATTAACTTTAAAAGTATTTGCTAAATTTAGGGATGTTGTTCTGTTCAGTTTTCAGTGAAATTACATTAGTGTTTAATTAGGCTATTTCCTAAGACCTAAAGTGCTGTATTGTGTCAATTTTCTTTACACTGATTCAAAGTCTCTATGAGGCAACTATCAACTGCCTTGTTACTTGAGGCTTTGATTAATATATAGGTAATTAGGCAACAAAGTAAGAGAGCAAGAAAGAGTAGAAACCCAGGACACCACTTTATCTGTATACAGAACATAAACTATTTAAATACTTGTTATTTCTGAATTTGAAAATTTGAGTATCTTACTGAAGGTAAGGACATTTGTTCTTGGTGCAAACATGCAAACCTGGTCTAGAAGTCAAAGGAAGTTCTGATGAAGGGCAGAAAATCAGTCATTGCTTCTGTTGCATGCCCTGAATGTGATTTCAGATCATTGGCGTAGTGTTTTAGTTATTAGATGGCTAAAATTTTATTCCACACATATGTACCACCTCTTGTACAGTCTATTCTGTTCAGATACATAGAGGAAAAGAGACTGAGGAAAATGTGCTTTCCTTATTCAAGTAGATCATTACAAATTTATGCATATTAGCATATTCTGGGGTAATTTGTGTGCCTGCTTAAAATAAGCATATTAGGAAGCTTCCTAAAAAATCCTAAGAGTGATCAATATTTGAGAGTTTCTTGTACTCAGTTGGTTTCTTACCTCAGGATGATCTATGGACATTCCAATGAATAATACCCTTAATATTAAATATTTATGCAGGTTGTTTTCTGTTAAGGAATGTGAAAATCCAAGAAATTTAAATGTTAGCAATTAACTATGACCTCTAGACCTCTATTGTCTTCCCCAACCTCTCTAGCAACCTTCATCCAACCAGCAGGGCCTGAATCAGACAGGTTAGCTTCTTTTCCCCTGCCTGTCTTCCCAGCTCTGGGGAATGTTAAGCAGCCCTGGTCAGTCTGCTATCTCAGGGAGATCTCCATTCTCGCACCACCCCTCTGCCTGCCTGCATTAGAACTGTGGCTCCTGAACCATAAAGACTTATAGATGCTGTACCATACATCCCAAGGAAATCTATCCAAATACTGCCATACCAAAATCATCAAGGTTAACCCCATCCCAATATCTACTACAACAGGAATATGCAGGGGCCAAAATCATCCAGATGTTTAAAGGCCCTTGAAACAACAGAATCAACAAAAGCCAGAATGATATGACACCTTCAGAGCGCTACTACTTTACTACAGCAAGCCCTGTATATCCTACCATAATGAAGACACAAGGAACTGACCTTAAATCCCTTAAAGAAATAAAAAAAAAATAATACAATCAAACATGAAGAGATCTTTAAAGAGGAAACAAATAAACCCCTTAAAGATACACAGGAAAATACATTTAAAGAGGTGAAATAAATAAAGCTGTGCATGATCTGAAAGTGGAAAAAGAAGTAATAAAGACAAAACAAATTGTGGGAATCCTGGAGATGGAAAACCTGGGGAAGAGAACAGGAACTACAGATGCAAGCATCAGCAGCTAAATACAGAAGATGGAAACGAGAATCTCAGGCATAAAAGATACGATAGATAAAACCTGATACGGCAGTCAAGGAAAAGTTAACCCTAAAAATTCCTGACATAAAACATCAAGGAAATCTGGGATAGCACGAAAAGACCTAACCTAAGTGTAATAGGTATAGAAGAAAGTAAAGAGTCACAGCTCCAAGGACCAGAAATTATTCTCAACAGTATCATAGAAGAACACTTTTTCAACCTAAATAGATACCTGTAAACATACAAGAAGCTTATAGAACACTACTATGGTTTGTATACGCTTGGCCCATGGAATGGCACCATTAGAAAGTATGGCCCAGTTGAAGTAGGTGTGTCACTGTGGGTGCGGGCTGTAACACCCACAAACTAGCTGCCTGGAAGCCAGTACTCTGCTAGCAGCCATCAGAAAAAGATATAGAACTCTTAACTCCTCCTGCACCATGCCCACCTGGATGCTGCTATGTTGTTGCCTTGATGATACTAGATTGAACTTGTAAGCCATAGCCAATAAAATGTTTTCCTTTATACAACTTGCCTTTTGGTTATGGTGTCTGTTCACAGCAGTAAAAGCATAACTAATATAGGAATTGGTACCAACATAGTGGGGTATTCCTGAGACAATCTGACTATGTTTTGGGGAGGATTGTGGAAAGACTTTGGAATTTTGGGCTAAAAGAGCCTTTGGGATTTAGAGCTCTGTGGAATGTTTTTTATGAGCTTGGAAGATAATGTTGGAAACAGTGCAAACAATGAAGGCCTGGCTTGTGAAATTTAGATGGAAAATTAAAGACTCTTATCAGGGCCATTGCTGTTTTGATTCTGAAGATCCTGTGGTTTTGAATAGCTGGTGCTGGAAAATCAGCTGTGATGAACAAGGTACCATAATTACTGAAGAAAAATCTTCGCATTCCTGGAACTGGTTAAATGGAACTAAGAAATTAGTGGTAATTAAGAAGAAACCAGCATCATCGAGGTGAAATCTTCTGGGAAACATTTTCTGAGAGCAGAAAGAGGATATGTTCCAGAGATAGCCAATATTGTGGCTTGTGCTGCAGCAGGACTTGGTAATGTTTAAGAGTCACCCAGGTGGAACTGAAGGGTCATGAAGGGCATCTGAGGCTAACAGTGAAAGTTCATGGAAGGCCATTGGTGAAGGTGCAGCCTCAATTGCAATTGATAGCCTAGGACTGAAGGGGTCAAGCAAAGTAGTTGAGGTTTGGCATCATGAAGAGAGCAAAGAGATGTTTGTGAAGCCTAGTTGCAGTGGACGACAGCAATATTTTGGAGATGCTAGTACCATGAGATATCTACCAAGAACAGCAGCAGTAATGGAGTGTGGAGTACAGGCATCTGGAGCATAGAAGACAAGCTGTCAGGGCAGGGAAGTGGGAAGGGTTGGGTGGATGGGTGGGGGAACACCCTCATAGATGAAGGGAGATGATAGGGGCCTTATGGATGAGAAATTGGGAAAGGGGATAACATTTGAAATGTGAAGAAAATAATATACAATAAAAAAAGAAGAAGACAAGGTGTGTGCTCCAAAGGGCAGAACTGGAGAAATGACCCAAGCCCTTGGAAGAGCCCAGAAGATAGTGAGTGAACCCAGGATATTGGATGGTTAGAATTTGATTTTACTTTTGATTGTGACTATGCCCTGATATTTTTACCTCTTGAAAGGAAAAAGTATTTTAGTGGATCCCACAGTTAAGAGACTTTGAATTGTAAAGGTACTTTAAATTTTAAAAGAAGTTGGATATTTTAAAGGGATTGAAATTTTAATATGTGTAGCCCGGGCTGGCCTTGAACTCTTGATCCTCCTGCCTCTCCCTTCTTCAGCAAATCCTACTAGCATGTGCCACCGCAACCAGCAAAATTTTAATATGTAAGAATTTATAAAGACTGTGGAACTTTTAAAGTTATTTAGATCTTGGAAATAAATAAGAAATTAAGGGTGGAGGCTTAAAAGAGATGTATTTGTGTGTCAAGTTGAAAAGGGGTCAATTGTCCTGACTGGTTTTGTGTGTCAACTTGACACCAGCTAGAGTTATCACAAAGAAAGGAGTGTCCCTTGAGGAAATGCCTCCCTGAGATCCAGCTGTAAGGCATTTTCTCAATTAGTGATCAAGGGAAGGATGGGAGGGCCCATTGTGAGTGGTGACATCCCTGGACTGGTAGTCCTGGGTTCTAATAGAAAACAAGCTGAGCAAACCAGTAAAGAACATCTCTCCATGGCCTCTGCACCAGCTGTGCTTCCTGGCCTGCTTGAGTTCCAGTCCTCACTTCCTTTGGTGATGAACAGCAATGTGGAAGTGTAAGCTGTATAAACCCTTTCTTCCACAACTTGCTTCTTGGTCATGATGTTTTCTGCAGGAGTAGAAACCCTAACTAAGACAAATGCCAATTAGACTGCATCAGAAAAGAAAAAAATTCCTACCACATATTAAACAAAATACAAAATCTCCAGAACAAATAAACAAAAAAAGCAGCAAGGGAAAGAGGTCAGGTAACATACAATTGCAGACCTATCAAAACTACACCTGACTCCTCACCAAAGACTCTAAAATCTAGAAAAGCCTAGATAGATATCGTGGAACCTCTTTAAAAAAAACCCACAGAAGCCAATTTAGATTACTGTACCCAGAAGATCTCTTAATTACAATACCTGAAGAAAAGAAGGTATTTCAAGACAAATCCAAATATAAATAATATATTGATAAACCCAGTCCTAAAAATAATACTAGACAGAAAATTGCAATGCAAAGAGGATAACTATATCTAAGAAAACACAAAAAAGTAATTCCATACCAGTTGAAACAAGTAAATCACACACACACACACACACACACACACACACACACACACACAGAGTCACACATACACAGAGTCACACATACACACACACAGTCACACTCACACAGAGACACACACATCTAACACTACCAGCATCAAAATAACATTACTAGTCATTAATATCTTTCAAGATCACTGAGCTCAATTCCCCAATAAAAACACAGGCTAACAGACTGGAAACAGAAAGAGAATCCATCATTCTGCTGCATACAAGAAACATATCTCACCTATAAATACAGACATTACCTCAGAGAAAAGGGCTGGCAAGTTTTTTTCCAAGCTAATGAACCCAAGAAACAAGCTGGAATTAGCCATTCTAATATATAATAAAATAGAATTTGAACCAAATGTAATCAAAAGAAATAGGGAAAGACACTTCATCCAATCAAAAAAAATCAACCAATAAGATTTCTCAATTCTGAACATCTATGCTCCAAACACAAGGGTACCCATATTTGTAAAAGAAGCATTGCTTATATTGTACATTGAACCACATACAGAAATAGTGGGAGACTTCAGCACCCCAGTCTCACCAACAGACAGGACTGCCAGATAAAACTAAACAGAGAAATAATGAAACAAATATATTTTGAATTAAATGGACCTAAGAAACATCTGTAAAATATGTCACCCAAACACAATAGAATATACCTTCTCAATACCTCATGAATCTTTCTTCAATATTGACCATATAGTTGGTCAAGAAGCAAGTCTCAACAGTACAAGAAAATTGAAATAATGTCTTGTATCTATTAGACATCCATGAATTAAAGCTGGACGTCAGGAACAATAGAATCACCAGAAATCCTACACACTCCTGGAAATTGAAGAACTGTGGGCCAGAAATAAAATGAGAAGGAAATTAATGAAAATGAAAGCACACTTTGTGTCCCAAATTTATGTGACAAAATGACAGCACTGCTAAAAAGAAAGTTCATAGGACTAAATGTCTCCAAAAAGAAATTGGAAAGATCTCATATAGGCAATTTAATTGTACACCTGAAAATGCTAAGAAAACAACAACAGCAACAAACAAACAAACAAAAGAACAGGCACACCAAAGATGAGGAGTAGGCAAGAAGTCATCAAAATCAAAGTTGAAATTAATCAGTTAGAAATAACAACAAAAAAATTACAAAGAATCAAAAATCAAACTAACCAAGAGACAGAGACGTATCCAAATAAACAAAATCAGAAATGAAGAAGCATACATAACAACAGACGTTTACAAAATGAAAAGAATCGTTAGACCATACTTCAAAAGCCTGTAGTCCACAAAATTGGAAAATCTTCACGAAGATTTTCTAGACAGATATCACTTTCCAAAGTCAAATCTAGAACAGGTAAACTATTTAAACAGTCCTACAACCCCCTGAAGGAAGTGAAGCACTTAATTAAAGTCTCCCAACCAAAAAAGCCCAGGGCCAGATGATTTTAGAGCAGAATACTACAAGATTTTCGAAGAGCTAATGCTAATATTCCTCAAACTATTCCACAAAATAGAAACAGAAGAAACACTACCTAATTTTTTATATGAAGCTACAGCAACCTTGATACTTCAATCACACAAAGACTCTACAAAGAAAGAGAACACCAGACTGATTTACCTTATGAAGATTGATAAAGAAATACTCAATAAAATACTTGCAAACTGAATCCAGCAACACATAAAAAACATCTTCATCATAATCAAGTAGACTTTATCCAAGGGAGTCAGGGATGGTTCATTATTAGAAAATCCATTCAATATAATCCACCATATAAACAAACTGAAAGAATAAATTACCTGATCATCTAATTAGACGCTGAAAAATTCTTTGACAAAATCTAACACCCCTTCATTTTAAAAGTGTCACAGAGATCAGAGATATGAGGTACATACCTAAACATAAACAAAGCATTATACAAAACCAATGGGCAACATCAAACTAAATGGAGAGAAACTTAAAGTAATTCCACAAAAGTCGGGTACAAGAAAGGACGAACCACACTTTTTCTAGCTATTCAATAGAGTACTTGAAGTTCTAGCCAGAGCAGTAAGACAACTAAAGGAGATCAAGGGAATTTGAACTGGAAAGGAAGAATTCAAAGTATTGCTATTTGGGGGATGATATGTGAGTATACATAGGTGAACCCAGAATTCTACCAGAGAAATCCTAGAGCTCATAAACCACTTGAGCTAAGTGTTTGGATACAATATTAAGTCAAAGACTTAAGTAGTTTTTCGTTATAGAAGAGATAAATGGGCAGGGAAAGAAATTAGGGAAAAAACAATTTTACAATAGCCACAAATAATATAAAATATCTTGGTGCAACTCTCACCAAGCAAGTAAGAGATATGAATGTCAAGAATTTCAAGTCATTGAGGAAAGAAACTGAAGAAGACATCAGAAGATGTAAAGATCTCCCATGCTCATGGATAGGTAGGACTAACACAGTGAAAATGGCCATCTGACCAAAAGCCATCTACAGAGTCAATGCAATCCACATCAGAATTCCAACACAAATTTTTGTAGACCTTGAAAGAGTAATATTCAAATTTATATTGAAAAAATCCTAAATAGTCAAAATAATCCTAAAAATCAATGAACTTTAGGAGGAATCACTGTCCCTGAATTCAAGCTGTACTACAGAGAAATAGTGATAAAAATTACATAGTACATGGTATCAGTATAGAAACAGACAGGTCTATCAACAGAATGGAATCAATTCCTAGAAATAAATGCACACACCTATGGACACTTGATTTTTTTTATAAAGAAGTCAAAACAAAAATGGGAAAATGAAAGCATCTTGAACAAATGGTGCTGGTCTAAATGGGCGTCTACATGAAGAAGAGTGTAGTTAGATCAATATTCATCACCCTGTACAAAATCAAGTCCAAGTGGATCAAGAAATTCAATATAAAATGTGATAGATTAAATTTCATAAAACAGAAAGTGGAAATAGCCATGTAGGCATTGGCACAACATATTATTTTCTGAAAAGAACACCAGAGGACCAGGCACGTTCTGTGTTTACCGGAAGACCCACACCCGCGGATCCCAGCCCGCAGTAGCTCTCTGCTCCCAGACCCGGTGAGAGAGAGACCCAACCGCCTGGTCAGGTGGGCACTCCTGAGGCTGCAGAGCAGAAGAGACCACCAACACTGCTCACCCCTGCCCATATCCCTGGCCCAAGAGGAAACTGTATAAGGCCTCTGGGCTCCCGTGGGGGAGGGCCCAGGAGCGGCAGGACCCCTGCCAGAGACACCGCCGGAACCTGAAAGAAACAGACCGGATAAACAGTTCTCTGCACCCAAATCCCGTGGGAGGGAGAGCTAAACCTTCAGAGAGGCAGACAAGCCTGGGAAACCAGAAGAGACTGCTCCCTGCACACACATCTCGGACGCCAGAGGAAAAAGCCAAAGACCATCTGGAACCCTGGCGCACTGAAGCTCCTGGAAGGGGGGGGGGCACAGGTCTTCCTGGTTGCTGCCGCTGCAGAGAGCCCCTGGGCAGCACCCCACGAGCGAACCTGAGCCTCGGGACCACAGGTAAGACCAAATTTTCTGCTGCAAGAAAGCTGCCTGGTGAACTCAAGACACAGGCCCACAGGAACAGCTGAAGACCTGTAGAGAGGAAAAACTACACGCCCGAAAGCAGAACACTCTGTCCCCATAACTGACTGAAAGAGAGGAAAACAGGTCTACAGCACTCCTGACACACAGGCTTATAGGACAGTCTAGCCACTGTCAGAAATAGCAGAACAAAGTAACACTAGAGATAATCTGATGGCGAGAGGCAAGCGCAGGAACCCAAGCAACAGAAACCAAGACTACATGCCATCATCGGAGCCCAATTCTCCCACCAAAACAAACATGGAATATCCAAACACACCAGAAAAGCAAGATCTAGTTTCAAAATCATATTTGATCATGATGCTGGAGGACTTCAAGAAAGACATGAACACACTTAGGGAAGCACAGGAAAACATTAATAAACAAGTAAAAGCCTACAGAGAGGAATCGCAAAAATCCCTGAAAGAATTCCAGGAAAACACAATCAAACAGTTGAAGGAATTAAAAATGGAAATAGAAGCAATCAAGAAAGAACACATGGAAACAAAACTGGATATAGAAAACCAAAAGAAGAGACAAGGAGCTGTAGATACAAGCTTCACCAACAGAATACAAGAGATGGAAGAGAGAATCTCAGGAGCAGAAGATTCCATAGAAATCATTGACTCAACTGTCAAAGATAATGTAAAGCGGAAAAAGCTACTGGTCCAAAACATACAGGAAATCCAGGACTCAATGAGAAGATCGAACCTAAGGATAATAGGTATAGAAGAGAGTGAAGACTCCCAGCTCAAAGGACCAGTAAATATCTTCAACAAAATCATAGAAGAAAACTTCCCTAACCTAAAAAAAGAGATACCCATAGACATACAAGAAGCCTACAGAACTCCAAATAGATTGGACCAGAAAAGAAACACCTCCCGTCACATAATTGTCAAAACACCAAACGCACAAAATAAAGAAAGAATATTAAAAGCAGTAAGGGAAAAAGGTCAAGTAACATATAAAGGGAGACCTATCAGAATCACACCAGACTTCTCACCAGAAACTATGAAGGCCAGAAGATCCTGGACTGATGTCATACAGACCTTAAGAGAACACAAATGCCAGCCCAGGTTACTGTATCCAGCAAAACTCTCAATTAACATTGATGGAGAAACCAAGATATTCCATGACAAAACCAAATTTACACAATATCTTTCTACAAATCCAGCACTACAAAGGATAATAAATGGTAAAGCCCAACATAAGGAGGCAAGCTATACCCTAGAAGAAGCAAGAAACTAATCGTCTTGGCAACAAAACAAAGAGAATGAAAGCACACAAACATAACCTCACATCCAAATATGAATATAACGGGAAGCAATAATCACTATTCCTTAATATCTCTCAATATCAATGGCCTCAACTCCCCAATAAAAAGACATAGATTAACAAACTGGATACGCAACGAGGACCCTGCATTCTGCTGCCTACAGGAAACACACCTCAGAGACAAAGACAGACACTACCTCAGAGTGAAAGGCTGGAAAACAACTTTCCAAGCAAATGGTCAGAAGAAGCAAGCTGGAGTAGCCATTCTAATATCAAATAAAATCAATTTCCAACTAAAAGTCATCAAAAAAGATAAGGAAGGACACTTCATATTCATCAAAGGAAAAATCAACCAAGATGAACTCTCAATCTTAAATATCTATGCCCCAAATACAAGTGCACCTACATACGTAAAATAAACCTTACTAAAGCTCAAAACACACATTGCACCTCACACAATAATAGTGGGAGATTTCAAAACCCCACTCTCATCAATGGACAGATCATGGAAACAGAAATTAAACAGTGATGTAGACAGACTAAGAGAAGTCATGAGCCAAATGGACTTAACGGATATTTATAGAACATTCTATCCTAAAGCAAAAGGATATACCTTCTTCTCAGCTCCTCATGGTACTTTCTCCAAAATTGACCATATAATTGGTCAAAAAACGGGCCTCAACAGGTACAGAAAGATAGAAATAATCCCATGCGTGCTATCGGACCACCACGGCCTAAAACTGGTCTTCAATAACAATAAGGGAAGAATGCCCACATATACGTGGAAATTGAACAATGCTCTACTCAATGATAACCTGGTCAAGGAAGAAATAAAGAAAGAAATTAAAAACTTTTTAGAATTTAATGAAAATGAAGATACAACATATTCAAACTTATGGGACACAATGAAAGCTGTGCTAAGAGGAAAACTCATAGCGCTGAGTGCCTGCAGAAAGAAACAGGAAAGAGCATATGTCAGCAGCTTGACAGCACACCTAAAAGCTCTAGAACAAAAAGAAGCAAATACACCCAGGAGGAGTAGAAGGCAGGAAATAATCAAACTCAGAGCTGAAATCAACCAAGTAGAAACAAAAAGGACCATAGAAAGAATCAACAGAACCAAAAGTTGGTTCTTTGAGAAAATCAACAAGATAGATAAACCCTTAGCCAGACTAACGAGAGGATACAGAGAGTGTGTCCAAACTAACAAAATCAGAAATGAAAAGGGAGACATAACTACAGATTCGGAGGAAATTCAAAAAATCATCAGATCTTACTATAAAAACCTATATTCAACAAAATTTGAAAATCTTCGGGAAATGGACAATTTCCTAGACAGATACCAGGTATCGAAGTTAAATCAGGAACAGATAAACCAGTTAAACAACCCCATAACTCCTAAGGAAATAGAAGCAGTCATTAAAGGTCTCCCAACCAAAAAGAGCCCAGGTCCAGACGGGTTTAGTGCAGAATTCTATCAAACCTTCATAGAAGACCTCATACCAATATTATCCAAACTATTCCACAAAATTGAAACAGATGGAGCACTACCGAATTCCTTCTACGAAGCCACAATTACTCTTATACCTAAACCACACAAAGACACAACAAAGAAAGAGAACTTCAGACCAATTTCCCTTATGAATATCGACGCAAAAATACTCAATAAAATTCTGGCAAACCGAATTCAAGAGCACATCAAAACAATCATCCACCATGATCAAGTAGGCTTCATCCCAGGCATGCAGGGACGGTTTAATATACGGAAAACCATCAACGTGATCCATTATATAAACAAACTGAAAGAACAGAACCACATGATCATTTCATTAGATGCTGAGAAAGCATTTGACAAAATTCAACACCCCTTCATGATAAAAGTCCTGGAAAGAATAGGAATTCAAGGCCCATACCTAAACATAGTAAAAGCCATATACAGCAAACCAGTTGCTAACATTAAACTAAATGGAGAGAAACTTGAAGCAATCCCACTAAAATCAGGGACTAGACTAGGCTGCCCACTCTCTCCCTACTTATTCAATATAGTTCTTGAAGTTCTAGCCAGAGCAATCAGACAACAAAAGGAGATCAAAGGGATACAGATCGGAAAAGAAGAGGTCAAAATATCACTATTTGCAGATGACATGATTGTATATTTAAGTGATCCCAAAAGTTCCACCAGAGAACTACTAAAGCTGATAAACAACTTCAGCAAAGTGGCTGGGTATAAAATTAACTCAAATAAATCAGTTGCCTTCCTCTATACAAAAGAGAAACAAGCCGAGAAAGAAATTAGGGAAACGACACCCTTCATAATAGACCCAAATAATATAAAGTACCTCGGTGTGACTTTAACCAAGCAAGTAAAAGATCTGTACAATAAGAACTTCAAGACAGTGAGGAAAGAAATTGAAGAAGACCTCAGAAGATGGAAAGATCTCCCATGCTCATGGATTGGCAGGATTAATATAGTAAAAATGGCCATTTTACCAAAAGCAATCTACAGATTCAATGCAATCCCCATCAAAATACCAATCCAATTCTTCAAAGAGTTAGACAGAACAATTTGCAAATTCATCTGGAATAACAAAAAACCCAGGATAGCTAAAGCTATCCTCAACAATAAAAGGACTTCAGGGGGAATCACTATCCCTGAACTCAAGCAGTATTACAGAGCAATAGTGATAAAAACTGCATGGTATTGGTACAGAGACAGACAGATAGACCAATGGAATAGAATTGAAGACCCAGAAATGAACCCACACACCTATGGTCACTTGATTTTTGACAAAGGAGCCAAAACCATCCAATGGAAAAAAGATAGCATTTTCAGCAAATGGTGCTGGTTCAACTGGAGGTCAACATGTAGAAGAATGCAGATCGATCCATGCTTATCACCCTGTACAAAGCTTAAGTCCAAGTGGATCAAGGACCTCCACATCAAACCAGACACACTCAAACTAATAGAAGAAAAACTAGGGAAGCATCTGGAACACATGGGCACTGGAAAAAATTTCCTGAACAAAACACCAATGGCTTATGCTCTAAGATCAAGAATTGACAAATGGGATCTCATAAAACTGCAAAGCTTCTGTAAGGCAAAGGACACTGTGGTTAGGACAAAACGGCAACCAACAGATTGGGAAAAGATCTTTACCAATCCTACAACAGATAGAGGCCTTATATCCAAAATATACAAAGAACTCAAGAAGTTAGACCGCAGGGAAACAAATAACCCTATTAAAAAATGGGGTTCAGAGCTAAACAAAGAATTCACAGCTGAGGAATGCCGAATGGCTGAGAAACACCTAAAGAAATGTTCAACATCTTTAGTCATAAGGGAAATGCAAATCAAAACAACCCTGAGATTTCACCTCACACCAGTGCGATTGGCTAAGATCAAAAACTCAGGTGACAGCAGATGCTGGCGAGGATGTGGAGAAAGAGGAACACTCCTCCATTGTTGGTGGGATTGCAGACTGGTAAAACCATTCTGGAAATCAGTCTGGAGGTTCCTCAGAAAATTGGACATTGAACTGCCTGAGGATCCAGCTATACCTCTCTTGGGCATATACCCAAAAGATGCCTCAACATATAAAAGAGACACGTTCTCCACTATGTTCATCGCAGCCTTATTTATAATAGCCAGAAACTGGAAAGAACCCAGATGCCCTTCAACAGAGGAATGGATACAGAAAATGTGGTACATCTACACAATGGAATATTACTCAGCTATCAAAAACAACGAGTTTATGAAATTCGTAGGCAAATGGTTGGAACTGGAAAATATCATCCTGAGTGAGCTAACCCACTCACAGAAAGACATACATGGTATGCACTCATTGATAAGTGGTTATTAGCCCAAATGCTTGAATTACCCTAGATCCCTAGAACAAACGAAACTCAAGACGGATGATCAAAATGTGAATGCTTCACTCCTTCTTTAAATGAGGAAAAAGAATACCCTTGGCAGGGAAGGGAGAGGCAAAGATTAAAACAGAGACTGAAGGAACACCCATTCAGAGCCTGCCCCACATGTGGCCCATACATATACAGCCACCCAATTAGACAAGATGGATGAAGCAAAGAAGTGCAGACCGACAGGAGCCGGATGTAGATCGCTCCTGAGAGACACAGCCAGAATACAGCAAATATAGAGGCGAATGACAGCAGCAAACCACTGAACTGAGAATAGGTCCCCTATTGAAGGAATCAGAGAAAGAACTGGAAGAGCTTGAAGGGGCTCGAGACCCCAAAAGTACAACAATGCCAAGCAACCAGAGCTTCCAGGGACTAAGCCACTACCTAAAGACTATACATGGACTGACCCTGGACTCTGACCCCATAGGTAGCAATGAATATCCTAGTAAGAGCACCAGTGGAAGGGGAAGCCCTGGGTCCTGCTAAGACTGAACCCCCAGTGAACTAGTCTATGGGGGGAGGGCGGCAATGGGGGGAGGGTTGGGAAGGGAACACCCATAAGGAAGGGGAGGGGGGAGGGGGATGTTTGCCCGGAAACCGGGAAAGGGAATAACACTTGAAATGTATATAAGAAATACTCAAGTTAATAAAAATAAAAATAAAAAAAAATAAAAAAATAAAAAAAAGAAAAGAACACCAATTTCTTAGGCTCTACATTCAACAATTGATAAATGGGACCTCATAAAACTCAAAAGTTTCTACAAGGCAAAGGACACTCACAATAGGACAAAATAGCAGCCTACAGATTAGAAACAGATCTTCACCAATCCTATATCTGACAGAAGACTAAAATCCAAAATTTGTAATGAACTCAAGAAGGTAAAAACTAACAAACCAAATAAGCCAATTAAAAAATTTGGTACCGAGCTAAAAAGAGAATTTTCAACAGAGGAATCTTGAGTGGCCAAGAAGCACATAAGGAAATGTTCAAAGTTCGTAGTCATCAGGGAAATCAAAACAACTCTGAAGGTCCATGTGCCACTTATCAGAATGGCAAAGATAAAATTTTAAGAGCTACCACATTCTGGTGAGGATGTGGATCAAGGGTAATACTCCTAAATTGCAAACCTGTACAATCACTTTGTAAATCAATTTGGCAATTTTCAGAAAACTTGGGAAAGTTCTACCGCATGACCTAGTTATACCATGCCTAGGCATATACACAAAAGATGCTCCACCATCCCACAAAGACACATGCTCAACTATGTTCATAGTAGTTTTATTCATAATAGCTAGACACTGAAAACAACCTAGATATCTCTCAATTGAAGAATGGATAAAGAATGGATAAAGAATGGGTACATCTACACAATGAAATACTATTCAGCTATTAAAAAACAAAAGTATCATATATTCTGCAAACAAATGGATAGACCTTGAGAATATCATCTCGAGTGAGGTAAACCATTTATCAAAGAACATGAAAGGTATGTATTCACTTACAAGTGGCTGTAAGACATAAAATACAGAATAGACACACTCTACTCCTCAGACCCAGAGAAAGTAAACAAGAAGGAAGGCATAAGGGGAAACACTTGTCTCTCCTTTGGAAGGAGAAATTAAATAGTCACCAGAGGCAGACCGAGGGAGGGAATTGTGTGGGAGCAGGGATGTAGAGGGGAATGGGAGGGGTTCAGTATCAAATGTGGAGAGGGATAGGAGAAATGCCCAGATGGTTATGAGAATGAATGAAAATCTGCAACACACAGGGACGGGGAGGAAGGGGCATCTTCAGGATGTGGCAGAGACCTGAGATAAGATGGGCACCCAAGATTCAATAGGGTTGACCTTAGCTATGATTCACAACATTGGGTATGTGGAGGCTAGGTGGCAGCCTCCTGTGGCCAGGCAAGAACTCTGGTGGAGTGATGGGAATACCAACCCACCCACAAAACTTTGGACCCCAAATTTACAGTTTACAGTTAATTCAGGGATTGGGGATAGAGCAGAAACTGAGCGATTGGCTAAACAATGACCGGCCCAACTTGAAACCAAGCCTATGGACAAGTACCAATCCCTGACACAGGTAGTAGTACTCTCTTAAGCTTGCAATAGGAGTCTGGCTTGTCTGTCCTCTGAGAGGCTCCACCCACAAACTGACTGAGACATATGCAGACACCCACAGCCAAACAGTGGATGGAGCTTGGGGTCTTATGGAAGAATCGGAAGGATTGCAGCCCCTAAGAAGATAGGAAATCCACGGGAATATCAACAGAATCAAGACTGAGCTACCAACCAAAGAACATACAGGGGCTGGACCTGCGCCTCCATGCACATATGTAGCAGATGTGCAGATTGATCTTCACGTATGTCCTGAACAACTGGAATTGGGGCCATCTCAAAATCTGTTGCCTATCCTTGGAATGTATACTTTTAGCCAAGCGCCTTGACTGGCCTCGATGAGAGAGGATGTGTCTAGCTTGGCAGATTTGATGTGTCAGGCTGTGGAGAAACCCAGGGTGCCACCCACCCACTCAGAAGAGAAGGGTAGGTGCATGGGTGAAGGATTTTGGAAGGGAGTGACCAGGGACGTGGGCAGTGAAGGAGATGTAATTGGGATAATTGATTAATTAATTGATTAATTTAAAAGAATGAAGTTACTTTTGTCAACACCTGTACTGCAAATTTTACTTTCATTTTTATTCATCTGTGTGTATGCATGACTGTGTGAATGTATGTAACCTGTATGTAGGTCACACGAAGGCAAGAAGATGAGGTCGATTCCCTAGACATGGATTGACAGGAGGTTAGAAGCTGTTGTAGATAGGTATATTCCCACTCTGACACATCAAGTCTCTGCAAGGCTAGCTGCAACCTCTCCCGTGGAGGCCAGACAAGGCAGCCCAGCTAGAAGAATAAAGCATTTGATTCTTAACTATAATGACAACAGCGTGACCCTGATTTCCCATTTTGATCTATTTTCCAGACATTATGAAATCTCTGAATTTCATGACCCCAAATAATATTTTGTCGATTTGTATTTACATCTCCATATCAACTTTTATTCATTAGTTTACTAGAGAAAGGTATTTTAATATAATGAACATATTACATAAATTATGACTTTGATAATCTTGAAATGCCAGACACAAAATAAAAAAAAACATTGACAATATAGATGTTCATCTACTTCCATTATTAGCTACAAAATTCTGTTTCAAATGAAAGAATGAATATTATCTGAGATATTTCTATTGAACCAGAAGATGAAAGATATCTCATACATGCTAGTTTTATAAGCAATACAGGATTGTCAATCTAATATTTCTTCCAGTAATACATTCAATAGCATTATGACATCTGAGTAAGGTGCACAGAACAAGTGAAAATAACTTATGAAAGTATTAAAAGTGTAGCAAGTAAGAATGTAAGATATCATGCCAGTGCAATAGCTGTGACTGTACTGTCTTTATATTAAGGAATGGCACAGAGTTTCTACCTGTCAATAAGTTGAAAGAAAAAAATTGTGCATTCATAATACATATGCAATAGATTTTACACATATCTGTACTTTGTTACTGAAAGGAAAAACAATATATATTCTAATGAAGGGAAGGGTTATAATACTGATGTCATTCATTGTGACAATAGAACTCCAATTCAGCTGTAATTTTAAAAGATTTCTACATATTTACAGATATATATTCATATATTTTAACTTCTAAGACATACAATATATATGTCTTCAATGAACTTTCCTTCCTATTTCAAAAATAATACAGTGACAAGTGGAAACTGTAACAAAAAATACATACATAGATACAAACTAAAGTGCTATAGGAAACTATTTTGAAATTTTAGAAAATTACATCCTTAAAAATGTCCATGCCTTTTCTGATATTCTTATTGTTCATCTACTGCTTTGTAATATGCTATTAAGTAATACATGGCTTTGTAGAGATGATGCTTATAGGCACAGTGTGAAGAGTATTTCTCTCCTTCCTTGTCTGCCCAAGGCACCTTCTGATTAGCTAAATAAAAAGCCTGTGGCCTGTACCAAAAAGCAGAATAGAAGATGGGACACCCAGCAGAGAGTGGAACTCTGGGAAAGAGTCAGGTGGGAGAAGATTTGCCACCAAGATGTGGAGGAAGTTGGATGTATGAAACCGAGGAGAGGCAACCAGACATATGGTAGAACTAACATTAGGATAAATGGGTATTTGAGTCATGAGCTAATTGTAAACAAGCTAATCTAAGGCCAAGGGCATAAATGAATTAAAAAGCATCTGTGTCAGGGTTGGGGATTTAGCTCAGGGGTAGAGCGCAAGGCCCTGGGTTCAGTCCTAAGCTCTGGGGGGGGGGGAGCATCTGTCATTATGCAGGAATTGGGGTGGACATAGGAAATCCCAAAAGTTTACATGGTTTTGACTATAAAATTAGCTAGAATGGCACTGTTGACATAAATTTTTTCAACAAAAATATATTAAATTGTTATGGATGAATTTATTACATTAATGACATAATTGTACTGTCAAGAATTTATAGATAAAATATTTCTTGAGACAATACAATGCCTTGCAGAGTCTGGGAATTATAAGTATGGATTTCAGCTGGGTAAATACAATTAATTTTGTTAGTATCTATGTGACATTTTTGAATAAATATTATTAGCCTTTTTTTTTCTTTCTTAACTCCAATACATCGTTCTTATTTACTTGGAACCCAAGTCAAGACCTTTGAAATTTAATTATTCAAATAAACAACTACACATATTCTATGAATATGTATGCAATGACCTAGAACATTTTTAGTTATGATGCTGAAAAAGTTTTCTTCAATGGCTGAAGAGAAGGCTCTGTAGTTAAGAGCACTGGCTGCTTTTCTAGAGAACCCAAGTTCAATTTCCAGCACTCACATGGCAGGTTACAACTCTCTATAATTTCAATTCTAGGTGACCTAGGACATGTAGACATACATGCAGACAGAACACCAGTGTAGAGAAAATAAAAATAAATAAATCTTAAAAAATAGTTCCATTAAAATAAAATGTATGTATTTATTTATTTAATATTTTTTATTTACATTTCAAATGTTATTCCCTTTCCCAGTTTCCTGGCCATAAGCCCCCTATCCCCCTCCCCTCCTTCTATAATGTTGTTCCCCCTCCCAAAACACTCCCCACTACTGGCCTCTCCTCCCCCTGCCCTGACATTCCCCTACGCTGGTGGTCCAGCCTTGGCAGGGCCAAGGGTTTCTCCTCCCATTGGTGACCAACGAGGCCATTCTCTCCTACATATGCAGCTGGAGCCATGGGTCTGTCCATGTCTATTCTTTGGGTAGTGGTTTAGTCCCTGGAAGCTCTGTTTGGTTGGTGGTTTTCTTATGGGTGTGCAAGCCCCTTCAGCTCCTTCAGTCCTTTAATTCCTTCATCTGGGACCCTGTTCACAGTTCAGTGGTTTGCTGTTAGCATTCCCCTCTGTATTTGACATGCTCTGGCTGTGCCTCTCAGCAGACAGCTATATCAGGCTCCTGTCAGCATGCACTTCTTGGCTTCATCAATATTTTCTAGTTTTGGTGGCTGTATGTATATGAACTGGATCCCCAGGTGGGGCAGGCTCTGAGTGGCCATTCCTTCAAAACTTTGTCTCCATATCTCCTCCTATGAATATTTTATTACCCCTTTCAAGAAGAACTGAGGCATCCACAGTTTGGTCGTACTTATTGAGTTTCATTAGTCTGTGGATTGTATCTTGGGTAATTCTAGCTTTTTAAATGCTGAATTCTATGGTCATAAACAACTCAAACACAGAAACCAGAAAATATTTAGGAAAAAAACTAAAAAGGCAAAAGGAATGTGATTTGAATCAAAGAATAGGTACCTATTTAATTTTGTTTTAGATTCTGAATTATCTCATACAAGCTCATATATATATATATATATATATATATATATATATATATATATATATATTCATAGTCCGTTGATGTTAGAGAGATAACAGAGTAAACCAGGTCCAATTAAGGATTACTTTTAAAGAAATATCCACATTCATTCCTATCATACAAAAATAAAACACTGACTGCAGTGTTAAGTTGGTAAGATATTCACTGTGCCAACAAGGATTTAATTTAGACATTGATTGCTAAGTGAAAGAACTTCAGCTCCATGCATGTTTTTCTTACATGATAACTAGTCAGCTTTATCAACTCCTGGCAGAGTTTTCAGGCTCTGGAGTTGTGCTTATGATAACTAAAAATGTTTTTACATTCATTCAGCCCCCTCATCAACAATGTTCTCTGATCCCTGACTGCAGTGAGAGTGGTTAATATAATTTTCTCATTTATGGCTCCATACTCAGTCTCTAGTTTTCAACTCTGAGAATTTATTCATCTTTGTTATTGTTCTCCATTAAAAAGGAGAAGTCTCTCTAACAATAACAGAGTCCAACCTAAGTTTATAAGTAGCAGAATAATCAGAAGGTAGTGCGACGTAATTTTTTTTAAAAAGAGGATAGTAGGGCATATGACCATGAGCTTTTGACCGAATTATTATACATGTTATGAAATCATGAAATTCTCCCCTGAAGGTAAGCCTCAGGTTCAATCAGCAAGTGTCTAAATGCTCTATGACAGATCACATGGACCGTGCAGTAGATCTATCTCTAGGTTCTTGAGGAGTCGTCACACAGCAGATTTACCAGTTTGCATCAGCAGCAGTAGTGAATAAAAGCTCCCCTTTTCCCACGCCAACACTAGCCTTTGAGCTCATTATTGTTTTTTTGTTTTTTGTTTTGTTTTGTTTTTTGTTTTACCTTAGCTATTCTGAATGTAGTTTTGTGAAATATAAAAGTAGTTTTAATTTGCACTTCCTGACAGCTATGGATGTTGAGCCTTTATAAAAAATATTTCTCACCCCAGATGTAGTTAATCTTTTTTATAATTATCTTTTGAGATCTCTACATTAACCCTATCTTTTAAAAAATTGGTTTATTCATTAACTTGGAGTTTCGTTTATTGAATTATATTGTAATAGTGACATTAATGTGAGAATAATATAAATAAATAAATCCCTATTCCACAGTATTAATAATTTGCATTAATTGATGTTAATTAATATTATTTTTTCTATTGCACCTATAATGACTACAACATGTTTTAAAATCTATTTTATCCATTGGTCTAATGTTGTCAAATTCCGCAAAGATGGTTGTGGCTTTTATTCATATTTACAATCTATAAAACATAATTTTTTACACAGATATTAAAATATTTATTATACTTTTATAGATTGTCTTCACTTTCATCCTGATACTGGAAAATGATAACTAACATTAATAGTATTAAAAACCATGTAATTATTTTTCACTGTAGTCCTGTAGTACTTTGAAAAATTTCTGACTTTTCCAGGCAATGCTGCAGCATGAATTTCTGCTGCTGTATCATGTACTTATCATTCAACAAAGTAAACTAACCTTTATCCTTATATCCTATTGCTCTCCTAACCAAGGCTGTGTTTTCTGCTTAAGCTATCTTTTCCTTGAACAACTTTATATACCTTTTGGTTCTTCCAGATATTGGTAAGAATAATATCGTCATAGCAAGAAACTATTGGACACTGCAGAGTTTTTCTACCCATTTTAGGGACTCTCACTTTTACATAAACACAACGGATTAAAACTATCTTAACCATTTCCTGGAAGTCAGAAAACACCTCTTGTACCGATCTTTATCTTTTTCTTGCCTTTCCTTGATGCCTTTAATGAATAGCCCAATATTGTTGTAGTTTAAATCCTGTAGATTCCTTTTTCCAAAACAAGTGCATTATTAACATATTTTTTGCCTGAAACCAAACTTTTTTTTACTTATAAATATTTTAACAATCCATCCATTGCCCCTTCCAGTCCCCCTCCCACAGTTCCTTCTCCCACTCACCTTCCCCTCCTGTCTTCAAGAGGATGCCCTACACCAGACCTATATTTATTCTTGTGGCTCAGGCCTATAAGATTTGCTGAAGAAAGCAGAGGCCTGAGGATCTGGAGTTTGAGGCCAACCTGGGACACTCATTTTAAATTAAAAGCAATCATATGTGACTCAGTGTAAACAGGGATAGTTAGATGTCCTCTAGCACTTATTTTGAGCTAAATACTATTTTAAGTGATTGTCCTCTGGCATTTCCAAAGTACAACTCATTGGTTAAGTGTATCCTCATCCCTAGCTTCTTCTCACTAAAGTTTTATTGGAACATGATTGTTCTAATTAACTTTCATGATATGTAACTACATTTCTGCAATGACAACACATGGCTATTTACCAAGAGAAAGTGTACCCTAGGAAGGATAGAATATTTCTGAGTTAACGTGAAAAATTTTCCAACGACGATATTAAAATTTGGACCACCTCAAAAATTCTAGAGAACATTATTATTAGAATAACCATTAATTTAAACATGAGGAAATATGTAGTATGGGAAACTAGAATCTTCAAGGCCATACTGTTATTTAGTGGTAGGGCAAGAACTACTCCTACCAGTCTTTTTTTTTTAATTTAGTATTAGATAAATTTCTTTACTTACATTACAAATATTATTCCCCTTCCCGGTTTCCTATCCATAACCCCCCATACCTCCCCCTCCCCCATACACATATTCCCCCCATACATCCCCCTTACTGCCTATCCCCATATTCACCTACACTGTGGGTCCAACCTTGACAGGACCAAGGGCTTCCCCTTCCACTGGTGCCCCAACAAGGCTATTCTCGGCTACATATGCAGTTGGAGCCCTGGGTCAGTCCATGTATAGTCTTTCGGTAGTGGTTTAGTCCCTGGAAGCTCTGGTTGGTTGGCATTGTTGTTTTTATGGGGTTGCAAGCTCCTTCAACTCTTTCAATACTTCCTCTAATTCCCCCCAAGGGGTTCCTGTTATCAGTTCAGTGGTTTGCTGCTAGCATTGACCTCTGTATTAGACATGCTCTGGATGTGTCTCTCAGGAGAGATCTATATCTGATCCCTTTCGGCATGCATTTTCTAGCTTCATCAATCTTACCTAGTTTTGTTGGCTGTATATACATGAGCCACATGTGAGTCAGGCTCTGAGTGGCCGTTCCTTGAGTTGCTGCTCTAACTTTGCTTCCACATCCCCTCCTATGGATATTTTTCACCCTTTTAAGAAGGAGTGGAAGCATCCTTGTTTTAGTCATCCTTCTTTTTGAGCTTCCTGTGGTCTGTGGATTGCATCTTGGGTAATTCGAACATTTTAGCTAATATCCACTTGTCAAGGAATGCATACCAAATGTTTTTTTCTGTGATTGAGTTTACCTCACTCAGGATGATATTTTCCAGTTCCATTCATTTGCCTATGAATTTCATGAAGTCATTATTTTTGATAGCTGAGTAATATTCCATTATGTAGATGTGCCAAAATTTTTGAATCAATTCCTCTGGTGAAGGGCATCTGGGTTCTTTCCAGTTTCTGGCTATTATAAATGTGGCCGCTATGAACATAGTGGAGCATGTGTCTTTGCTGTATGTTGGGGCATCTTTTGGGTATATGCCCAGGAGAAGTATAGCTGGGTCCTTAGGTCCAAATTTCTGAGGAACCATCAGACTGATTTCCAGAATGGTTGTACCAGTCTGCAATCCCACCAACAATGGAGGAGTGTTCCTCTTTCTCCATATCCTTGCCAGAATCTGCTGTCACTTGAGTTTTTGACCTTAGCTTTCTAATTGGTATGAGGTGGAATCTCAGGGTTGTTTGGATTTGCATTTGTCTGATGACTAAGGATATTGAACATTTCTTTAGATGCTTTTTGGCCATTCAATAATCCTCAGTTCAGAATGTTTTGTTTAGCTCTGTACCCCATTTTTTAAATAAGGTTATTTGGCTCTGTGGAGTCTAACTTCTTGAGTTCTTTGTATATTTTGGATATTAGCCCTCTATCAGATGTGGGATTGGTAAAGATCTTTTCCCAATCTGTTGCTTGCCATTTTGTCCTAATGAAAGTGTCTTTTGCCTTACAGAAGCTTTGCAGTTTTATGAGGTCCCATTTGTTGATTCTTGATCTCAGAGCATAAGCCATTGGTGTTTTGTTCAGGAAATTTTTTCCAGTGCCCATGTGTTCAATACTCTTCCCCACTTTTTCTTCTATTAGTTTGAGTGTATCTGGCTTGGTGTGGAGGTCCTTGATCCACTTGGACTTAAGCTTTGTACATGGTGATAAGCACGGATCGATCTGCATTATTCTACATGCTGACCTCCAGTTGAACCAGCACCATTTGTGGAAAATGCTATCTTTCTTCCATTGATGGTTTTGCTCCTTTGTCAAAGATCAAGTGACCATAGGTGTGTGGGTTCATTTCTGGGTCTTCCACTCTATTCCACTGGTCTATCTGTCTGTCTCTGTACCAATACCATACAGGTTTTATGACTATTGCTCTGTAATACTGCTTGAGTTCAGGGATAGTGATTCCCACAGAAGTTCTTTTATTGTTGAGTATAGTTTTCATTATCCTGGGTTTTTTGTTATTCCAAATGAATTTGCAAATTGCTTTTTCTATCTCCATAAAGAACTGAGTAGGAATTTTGATGGGAATTGCATTGAATCTGTAGATTGCTTTTGGTAAAATGGCCATCTTTTCTATATTAATCCTGTCAATCCATGAGCATGGGAGATCTTCCATCTTCTGAGATCTTCCTCATTTTCTTTCTTCAGAGACTTGAAGTTCTTGTCATACAGATCTCTCACTTGCTTGGTTAAAGTCACACCAAAATACTTTATATTATTTAGAACTATTGTGAAGTGTGTCATTTCCCTAATTTCTTTCTCAGCCTGTTTATCCTTTGAGTAGAGGAAGGCTACTGATTTGTTTAAGTTAATTCTATACCCAGCCACTTGGCTGAAGTTATTTATCAGGTTAAGCAGTTCTCTGTTGGAACTTTTGGGGTCAGTTAAGTGACATATTTTTTAAAAAAGGATTTAGCTACCGAATTAGAACATTTGTGGTGTGCTTATAATGGTTGCCAAATTTTGTTAAGTTGATGAGTTAAGAAAATAAAATTATTTGAAACTTTCTTAGAATATATATTCATACATTTAATTATGAAACTTTAAAAATTATTAATATTCTCTTATGATAGGCTTGATTGAATTCCCTTTCATTCATTACTATCTTGAAAAACAGTTGCCCATATCTGCTACATTCTGTTTGAATTCCTTAAGTAAACACTATTATATCAAGGGACCTACTTAAAATGTGTATTTAATATCAATGATTTATCTAATTTTATTATAGTGAACTAATAATAATGGATTATTAATCTTTTGATTTTTTTAACATTTGGGCTTTATTTGTTTCAAAATTTTGCTATACTGAGCCTTAATTTTTAGAAATTTTCTTGTACCTTGCTGTGACCCAAATAATTGTTGGGTTTGATCAACAGCTGACCCTATAATTATATTTCAATGAATGTATCTGGTATAAGGTTATATTTATATTATTAATTTTCAATCATTTTTCTATTGAAATTTAGAAAATTTTCTGGAAAATAAGAGAAATACTTTAGTAGAACACGTAACTTTTTAATTACACAATTTCATATTGAAATATACAAATAGTATGTATGTATATGTGTATGTATGTGTGTATGAATGTATGTATGTATTTTTATTTTGAATCATAGTTTTAGAATTTTTTATTACTTTTTTTTTATAGTCCAGTCATAACTCTGTTAAGATCCACTCCCTCACAGTTCTTCTTCTTATTCCTCCGCCCTCCTGTCCAAGGAGATCTTCTCCCCTCCCTGTAACCAGGTCTTCCGACACCCTGACGTCTCAAATTTCCTCTTCTCTGCTCTATATATGTCTGCTTGGTGGCTCAGTGTCTGAGAGATATCAAAGGTCAGGATTTGTTGAGACTGCTGGTCTTCCCGTGGGGTCACCCCACTTCTTAGCTTCCTGCTGCTTTTCCTTTATTCAACCATAGGGGTCCTTTGTGCTTTTGTTTTGTTTTGATCTTTAATTAATTATGCATAGATTTAATTAATATATATTATATATAATACATATTATATATATATAGTCATAACATTCAAAATCCAATTTCGTATGAATTTAGGTACATATAATTACATTTATATTTTTATAGTCTAAGAAATGTTCTTTAATTAAAAATAATTTTAATACATTAATATAGATTTTAAGATGTTTTGATCACCTGATTAGCATAGAAGTATCTGTATATTTAATGAATATGACATTGTATGCTATAGAATTTCATAATAAAAATATTAATTGCTCATAAAAGTTTTACTTTACTATTTTTCTAGATTTTTGTGATGACAAAACATAGCATCCAATTTCACAAAAATTCAACTAGACATTATTATTAACTTTAGAAATTGTGTTTGGCTGTAATCCTGAAATTATATATATATATATACGTATATATCATATATATAATTATATATAACATCTATATATTATATTAAATATAAATTTATATAAATTAAGCTATATATAATTATACATAGAAAATATAAGCATGATTATATATAAACATATAATGTGTTTATTTTTGTAGTATATTTATATTTTATTTTTACATATCATGCTCATACAGCATACATCATATATTGTTATGTTTTATATTTTGTATAAATTCAACATAAAATATAATATAAATTATGTTAAATATTATATATATTTAATATATATTTTTAGTTTCATTGGTAGAGATATATTTATTTCCATATCTTTAATATTATGAGTGATATTGACATGAACATTTAAATGAACTTGCTCTTTCAGATCAGATTTCAGTTAGTTTGCACATATTCCTTAAAATGTGATTATTGATTATTCCACTGCCTCTGATTTATGCAAGGAATTAATGTTTAAGGTTTGTTTAATGGTTGTTTAGTCAATTCCCAAAAGAATATATAAAGATTCTCACTGATAACATGCTTGATAATGCATGACATCATTACATATCTTATTGCAGTCATCCTGATATGTGGGATAAAATCTATTGCTTGGATTTGCATTTATTTGCTTAAATTTAGAATACACACACACACACACACACACACACACACACACACACACAAGTGGTTAAAATGGGTAATGGCTGCTTCAAAAATACTAAATGCCAAGGTTAGCACAAAAACAGTTTCATGTTGAATCTAAAGATATGGTTGAGCAGATAAAAATCCTTTCTCTTCTAGAGAACTGAAACCTGTTCCATATGTCCAGCAAATCCCAAGTACTTGTAGCACCCGTATCAATATAACTGAAGTCACATTTTTTGGCCTCCATGGACACCCACACATATGTAGTATGAACCCGTAAAACATAAATATACATGTTTGAAAGCTAAAACTTTTAAATGCATGTTAATGCTACATTAGTATTAATGATATATATGGCAATAGGATATTAATCAATATATCTGGCCTCTGCTCATTAAAAGTTAAAGGTAGGTTATGTAAATTATGGCAGCCAACGTTTTCTCACATAGCTTCTGTCAGTAGGCCAAAACAAAACTCCACCGTTTACTTTTTTAAAAATAGATGAAATTGTGAAGAATCTCCTGACATTTTCTGAAGTATTCATACCAAAAATAGTTCTACTACAAACAACTATTTTTTAAACAAAGTAGAAGGTACGGATATTTCATTCAAAAATGTTAAGCATGAAGTATTGGCTTTTTGTTAGCAGGTGGTAAAAGTAGATATTTGATAAAACATTCATTTAAATGTCTCCATCTTTCTTTTGAAAGCAGTCAATGGTACAGAGATTGTGAAATTGCAGTGCTTAAGGCTTCTCAAGCTTTGATACAAGGGTTCTCTGAAACATTCTGGTTAACGCACCAGTTCTTTTATTACGAATAACTTTGACATGGTTTCTACTGAATCATTAAATGTTATGTTTTATGAGTAGGTATATCTTTGCCATGACAGTGAATCGTTAGTAGGGTATCTGTGTTTGTCAAGAGGAGGCATAATCATCATGATATTTTTCTACACATGAGCCACTTATATTTCGAAGTGAGACTCAGTCTAAAGAATGCTTTAGAAAGAGAGGAATTGGCAAGCAGGTAGCCAGTTATATCTTAAGGATAGTTTCAATACTTATCATAAGCCTTCCCTTACCAATATATAGACAAAATTGCTCCTTATCATTTCAAGTGGGAAGGAAAGCAAAATAAAATGGCAGAACACAGTACCACCTGGACTGAAATACCAATTATTATCTTCCAGAGTGAGTGGCATTTTGGTGCTTGTCTTGCTTTTATACTCAGAGTTTCTACTGAATGGCATGTCTACATAAACCCAGAGACATTTAGACAGCAATATAGGGAGGCATTAAATTAACTGTTCATTAAATTTAAGAAAAATACATCCAGCCTTCATAAGAATTTTAATCTAGTGATATTAATTTAAGAAAAATAACTAAATATTCAATGTATTGTGATGAAGATTAGACATTACATTTTCTGTGTCTCGTTTGAAATCAGAAATTCTAATTTTATGAAAATTAATTTGACATCCAAGATTGTTCTGCTGATACTATACCCTAAAAACAAGATCCTAAATGTTAAAAGGAAAACTTTATTTGAAAAAATATATTATTGATGTCCATTATCTTAATAGTAATACTTAAATTAGTAGATTACTAAAGAAGAAAATTCGTCCTCAATGTATCTATTTCTGTAGTTTTCTAAAACCAAAGCAATTGATAATTATCTCATAAGGCTTTAGAGGGCTTCTCCTCATAGCATATATTCTACTCTTTTGGAATCTATTTTTCCTATTTACTCATTTAATATTAATACCATTACTACTTACTATTAAATTCAGTACTACTGTGTTTATTTCTAATAAAAGCTAAATGCTCATAAAGCATAAGTAAGGAGATCATTGGAGAAAGGAGAGATTAGAAAAATTATGTTAGTTCAGTATTCACTTATGAAACTCTTTAAAATGCAAAATATAAATTACTTAATCAAAAAATTTTTGCATCTAAATCTCTAAAAATTGTAGGTGGAGGAAATATCTTGAAATTATTATTTATAATTTGATAACTTTCATTCAGTTTTATTTTCCAAGTCTTTTTCTAGCAGACAGAGGTGTATATTGTGCATAATTTTCAGAAAATAACATTTCTTTTAGTACTATCAAGGATACATATTTGAGGACAAAGTGAAATTAGAGAGTCTCCCTTTTGTTAATATAAATAAATTGACCAAAATCAGTAGTGACACAAAGTCATAACCATACTGATTATTTTTGGCCCTTTTATAACATAGTGTTTTCTTTCAACTGGCTTTGGAGTATATGCTTCTGCTCAGTTTTAGTGTTAGAAATATTTAATGTGCAATGTTTCCTTGTTTGTTTTCAAAATTTGCATACACTAAACTTAATTACCTTCTCAGTGTTCTTTTCTGCACAATGATATTTTGTTAGTTGTTCCAAAAGAGTTTTAAAGTTTAAGCGCTACAAGAGGAAGAATCCAGTAAACCTAGGCCAAAGGCAAGGTGGCTTAAAGGGGAAAAAGGGAGGCTGTAAAGATGGCTCGGCAGTTAAGAGCACTGACTGCTCTTCCAGAGGTCCTGAGTTCAAATCCCAGCAACTGCATGGTGGCTCACAACCATCTGTGAAGAGGATCCAATACCCTCTTCCTGTGTGTCTGAAGACAGCTCAGTGTATTCACATACATAAGTAAATAAATCTTTTTTTTAAAAGGGGAAAATAGGAACAAACAAATAAGTAAATAAAAATTCAACTAAATGTTCAAAATGTTGATTGAATTCACCCGTGTACATCTTGAGCATGGCCAGTCTTTTCCGCTATGGTATTTAACAGCAAAAATAAATGACAGCACTTCAGGCATACATTGGAGAGGTTTTGGCCTCATTTATTTTTTAGGTTGGGAAAAAGGGAACATGACCAAAATTGAGCTGCCCAGTGCTGCATTTGCTGTAATCTAACTCACTTTATTGTCTGACCTCATAGCTAAAATCACTCTCACAGTAAGGCTGTTCAGTCAAGCTGAGTCTAGCTAGACTTGTCCCAATTCAACCTTTAAACAGGTGACCTCATTTCCCAAAGCTCTGTACACACACACACACACACACACACACACACACACACACACACTGGATGCACACAGGCACAATAAAATATGCAGTAAATTAAATATCAGCAGAAGGAAACATTATTATATTTCTTACATGTATTTATAAAATATAAGAACATTACAAAAATAAACATAAGGGAATCTTAAGTCTTCCTGAGGTAAAACATAAACCAGAATAACATAAATATTCAGGCCACTTAATTGTAGCCACGGTTTTGTACCAATGGAGTCTTAATGTCAAGTGTTTAATAATATCTCCTTTAATTTAGTCATAAACTGTACCTGGTCTTGACCAGCAGCTACAGGAAAACGGGAGATTCCGAAAACAGTTATATTTATTGAATAGGTTATTTTCTCCACAGGTGGCTGTTGCTAACAGGGTGGAGGAGACACAGCTGGCAGATAAGAAACTCTGTGTGAGCAGCAGCCCCTCTGTTCTGAAAGGAGCACAGGTTGGTGCTGACAATCTGTATGTAGATGTTTAAGGTAATGAGAAAGATAACATTTCACTTACTGTGATTGGTTTGAAGCCTTAGGGTCGTATCTTGCTGTGAATCCCACAGCAAAAAGGTGAGATAAGCAGCACTGTGAGATGTTGTGAATTTAGTGAATCAACTTAGCTTTCTCTTAATTTTCTAAGCCATAAAGAAATATTACAAGAAGACTCTTCTATGATTTCCTTATATCCACGGTATTATTAACTATCAATGGCATTATTGTGATTGACTATGGAAAAATGATTTGCTGATGTCAGTATGCCAGTGTTTCTTGCATTCATATCCCCTTTTTTTGCTCTGCCCACATTGAGTATGTTCTTGTACAAAGCCAAAAGTACACAGAATGCAAATGAAGCCATTTTTAAATACCTTTTGAATACTGAGGTTTGCTTTCTCATTCTGAACTGGGACACATTATAATGCTTCTGGGAAAAAGTCTTGGCTGTACGCTCTTGGAAGAGAGGACATGTGGAAGGAACCCCAGTCATCCTGGCTAGCACAGACAAGGCTGTCATAAACCTGCCAAATCTAGGCAACTTCTCAACTAATTGGAAAGTATGAGTGATTCCAGCCAGATTGTCACTATGTGTGCCACCTGGAGACTAAGGAGATGATAAATAATTATCACTTTTAATCTCTCAATTTTGCAGAAGTTTATTACGTGTAACCAGAATATGAAAGGATTCATAGAAAGAAGTGAAGTTATTTGTGAGTTGTTTTCATTTTGTGTTCAATTTAAGCAAGATGAATCGTAAATTTGAATTCTCTAGCAGACACCACTCAGAATTTGACATATGACTCACACTAAAATGACTATGATTAACAAGGTACGAATGGGATCCTGAAGTTACATCTAACACACTCATTAACACTATGGTTACACTCTATTATACTGATGTGTTCTGGAATGGTATGTCTTCAAATGTTGATATTATCCATTTTCTTTCTCCAACAAGAAGCTCATGAAATATGATAAGCAAAGGACAGAGATCTAGTGATTTTGGTTGTATCATGAAGAGAGTAGTGTAGTTCTATAAAAATATATTAGCTCTATTGGGGCCAACTTATTATAATGAGCAATCTGGGATAGGCCTTATCTTGCTGCTTCTACTACATAATCTTTCTTTCAGGTGTTCTCACTGTGATATCATAGACCAGATCACACTAAGACCACTATAAATCATAGATCATACCAGTGGTATGATGCTTTAAATTTTCAGTCACAGGAATACATAAATGAATATCTTTTATATATGCATTATGTACTTTCAAGTCTCAGTTCAAACATATGGAGACAGGATATTAACACTGAGGGTTAGATGAACTTTTAACATTATGT
Source organism: Rattus norvegicus (assembly GCF_021556685.1). Classification (NCBI taxonomy): domain Eukaryota; kingdom Metazoa; phylum Chordata; class Mammalia; order Rodentia; family Muridae; genus Rattus; species Rattus norvegicus. The sequence continues at coordinate 25,570,786 of NC_141547.1, forward strand.
AGAAATGCAGAATTAGCTTTGGAACTTGGAAACAAACAGACATAACTCAGCTACAGAGAAACACAGTAGAAGAAACCCAAAAATTATGGTGGGAAGGGTATAGTTGAGTCTAGTGATAGGTCAAATCAGGGTCTAGAACAAAGACTTTACATTAGAGAATGGTCACGTGGTTGCCAGTAGAATGTGGAAAATCATCTTCATATTACAGGTGGCGCTAAGGACTACCTGTTAGAAATATTGAGAAAGCCATTCATATAATTCTACTTTAAATGATTAGGATATGTTTTGTCCAAATGTGTGACTAAATGTTTTTATTAATTCATGAAATATAATGATATCACATTTAAGGATATTCAAATATATGTTGGAAAATAGGATGCTCTGCCCTGGTAGTTTTTCCCTATAATTTTCGAACACATGGGAGGTTGAAGCAGGAGGATCAGGAGTTCAAGACCATCGTAAGCGATATAGAAAAATATTGAAGCTAACTTCAGCTGTAGGCTCGGTTTACAAATAGAATATTTAAATGGAAGTGTTTAAGGAGAAATACATATTTGAGGGTATCATATATAAATCTATTAGAAGCTGTTATATTGTCTAGTCTTTAAAGAAAATTCACGTAGTATAGGATGGTATGAACATATACAGTATTTTCTAGAAAATACAGTTAATGTGTGTTATTTTTAAAATTGTGCTGGAAATTTTTTAACTCATCTACAGTCATCTAAACTACTTAACTGGTCAAATTGCAAGAAATGTACAAGGTACTTATGTCTTAAAGACTACATCTTCAAATTGTGAAGGAAACTTCTTTTCCCAAATAGTTGTCTTGGGTTGATGGAATGTCTGCATTTTTCCTTTCAGTTCTCCTGCAATTAGTATGGCAAATTAATATGACTGTTTCATATTAGTGGTCTTAGAATTGTGCCCTGTATTGCCAGTTTAAATACGAGACATATTAGAGATCATCTTCTAATTCTAATCATCAATTTATATTTATCTTCTAAATGACTAGTGGAAGAAACCTACATTTCTATTTTATTTAAACAAAAGACTAAATTGTCTAACTAAAGAGATATAAAGGACTCAGATAATATCCTAATCCTCTGAAGGATGTTTGAATATAAACTATTATGTAAAACAGATAATTCATAATTGTATTATAAAATATGAATGCTTAGTAATTGAATATTTTGTATTGCGATAATTTGTATTTTTAGTAATCGAATAAATAAAACAGAGATAATGGAAAGTATTAAAGTACTTTTCCCTAACTTATTTTCATGGACACAAAGTATAAAATATCATCTTAAAAGTAATCTCAAGTATCCTTTCTTATATTTTTTTGACAACTTTTGGTTGAAAGTCGATTTTATTTGATACCAGAATGGCTATTCTAGCTTGTTTCTTGGGATCATTTGCTTGGAAAATTTTGTCCCAGCATTTTACTATTAGGTAGTATCTGTCTTTGTCACTCAAGTGCATTTCCGGTATGCAGTACAATGCTGGGTGGTGTTTACATATCCAGTCTGTCATTTTATTGGGGAATTGAGTCCACTTGTGCCCTACTGGTACAGATGAGGATGCTTAAAGCTAAATATTGGCTAGAACCAGGGGACCCCAATGGAGGAGTTAGAGGAAAGACGGAAGGAGCTGAAGATGTTTGCAACACCATAGGAAGAAAAACAGTATCAACCAACAAGACTCCACAAGAGCTCCCAGAGACTAAAGCACCAAACAATGAGTACACATGGAGGGACCCATGACTCCAGCCACATATGTAGCAGAGGATGGCATTGTCCAGCATCAACAGGACAAGCCTTTGGTCCTGTGACAGCTTGTTTTCCCAATGCAGGAGAATGCCAGGACATTGAGGTGGCAGTGGGTGAGTGGGAATGGGGGCATCCTCATAGAAGCAGTGGGCCAGGGAAAGGTGGTTGGGAGAGGGAGGAAAGAGGGTAACATTTTAAGTGTAAATGCATAAAATATCCAAGGAAAGTAAAATTAAAGACAAAGAAGTAGCTCAAATAATATTGGAAATTCATCCCAAAATGAGGAAATTTATGACTAATTTGAAAGGAACCAAGAGCTAAAAAAAACCCAAAACCTCATTCATATTCTTAAGGGAAGTATATTGGATCTCTTGGCTAGTAGGTGCTTTAACCATAAAAAAGTTCACAGTGTATTATGATATTGAAGACCAGACACTATTTCTTCAGCACTGAAAAATATACAAACTTGTCTCCAGTGGTGCCTTAATTCAAGAATTCATTATGACATTCTTAATGTTCTCTTGGTACAAATGATGGAAAATTTACCTTCTATTTTATCCTGTTTATATGGCATTTTATTATTTATTTATTTATTTTACACTCTGGATTTTATTCCTTTCCCAGTCATCCTCTGACTGTTCCATATATCATACCTCCTCCCTGTCCCCCTGTCTCCACAAGGAAGTCTCTACCACACCCACCCTACAAGACCTCTAAACTCCCTGGGGCCTCCAATGTCTTGATGGTTAGGTGCTTCTTTTCTGACTGAACTCAGAAAAGTCAGAACTCTGCTGTATATGTGTTGGGGGCCTCATCTCAGCTGGTGTATGCTGCCTGTTTGGTGATCCAGTGTCTGAGAGATCTCAGGGATCCAGATTAATTGAGACTGCTGGTCCTCCTACAGGGTTGCCCTCCTCCTCCTCAGCTTCCTCCAGCTTTTCCCTAATTCAACCAGAGGGGTCAGCAGCTTCTATTCATTGGTTTGGTGCACATATCTACATTTGACTCTTTCAGCTGCTTGTTGGGTCTTTTGGAGGACAATCATGGTAGGTCCCTTTTTGTGAGTGCTCCATAGCCTCAATAATGGTGTCAGGTCTTTAAAATCAGTTGATTTCAAATTTGTTTCAGATTTTTCACAAAAATATTAATTATAGAGATCAAAGGCATGCATGTCCCTCCATAAAGTACCCAAAATCTCGATTTCTAAGTAATGTCCTCCATCTACATTTGATGGAAATCAATGTTAAGATAAAGCAAAAAACATTTTCTACCAAAATCAAATATTCCAATTACATATAATTTATTTTTGCTACCCATCTGTGTCTCAAATTTCTACATCAGCTTACATACACTTTTACCAAAATTGGCTTGAGTTTGTTTTGTGAAAATTATTGTGCATGAACAATGAATTTTAAGACATTAATATAGTAGGTTCCATTCAGCGATTCATGCTATTAGATAGCTTTAGCATGGTATAAATCAAAGCTTAAAGCTTTTTTGTATGAATTAAAATTCTATTTTCTAATTGAAGTTTCATTCACCACATTTCTAGCCATATTATGTAATGGTGGAAAATGTCAGTTGAACAAGATGTTCAAATAAAAGTAACATGGATGTAGTAATAAAAATCAGCTGATAATAATAGGGTTTGGCTAAAATATTATAACATAAGATGCTCACATTTATCCAATAAGCAATTTGGAACATCTTAAATTGCACATCGTGTTAGCAAATAGACTTAGAAATGGGTGTTTCTATTGTGTACATATTTCTGTAATAGATAAAGAGTTCCTGTCAATATTTAATTTTCAATTTGCAAAGTAAATAAGAAAATAGATCTAATCCAAACCCTCCCTCTCTCCTGGGTATTTTGATATTCTTTTCCTTGATAATTTCATACCTATATGCAAAAATCTTTAATCACAGCGAATCCAAATACCCCTCCTCCCACAGTGGTTTCCATTTTTGCCTTTTTTTTCTCCATCTTTATTAACTTGAGTATTTCTTATTTACATTTCAATTGTTATTCCCTTTCCCGGGTTCCAGGCCAATATCCCCCTAACCCCTCCCCCTCCCCTTCCCTTCTATATGGGCTTCCCCTCCCCATCCTCCCCCCATTACCACCCTCCCCCCAACAATCACGTTCACTGGGGGGTTCAGTCTTAGCAGGACCAAGGGCTTCCCCTTCCACTGGTGCTCTTACTAGGATATTCATTGCTACCTATGCGGTTGGAGCCCAGGGTCAGTCCATGTATAGTCTTTGGGTAGTGGCTTAGTCCCTGGAAGCTCTGGTTGCTTGGCATTGTTGTTCATATGGGGTCTTGAGCCCCTTCAAGCTCTTCCAGTCCTTTCTCTGATTCCTTCAACGGGGGTCCCGTTCTCAGTTCAGTGGTTTGCTGCTGGCATTCGCCTCTGTATTTGCTGTATTCTGGCTGTGTCTCTCAGGAGCAATCTACATCCGGCTCCTGTCGGCCTGCACCTCTTTGCTTCATCCATCTTGTCCAATTGGATGGCTGTATATGCATGGGCCACATGTCGGGCAGGCTCTGAATGGGTGTTCCTTCTGTGTCTGTTTTAATCTTTGCCTCTCTTCCCTGCCAAGGGTATTCTTGTTCCCCTTTTAAAGAAGGAGTGAAGCGTTCACATTTTGATCATCCGTCTTGAGTTTCATTTGTTCTAGGCATCTAGGGTAATTCAAGCATTTGGGCTAATAGCCACTTATCAGTGAGTGCATACCATGTGTGTTTTTCTGTGATTGGGTTACCTCACTCAGGATGATATTTTCCAGTTCCGACCATTTGCCTACGAATTTCATAAAGTCATTGTTTTTGATAGCTGAATAATATTCCATAGTGTAAATGTACCACATTTTCTGTATCCATTCCTCTGTTGAAGGGCATCTGGGTTCTTTCCAGCTTCTGGCTATTATAAATAAGGCTGCGATGAACATAGTGGGACACGTGTCTTTTTTATATGTTGGGGCATCTTTTGGGTATATGCCCAAGAGAGGTATAGCTGGATCCTCAGGCAGTTCAATGTCCAATTTTCTGAGGAACCTCCAGACTGATTTCCAGAATGGTTGTACCAGTCTGCAATCCCACCAACAATGGAGGAGTGTTCCTCTTTCTCCTTCTAGTTGTTTTTAAGCAGCAAATGAGATTAGGGTACATAAATTGTTTAAATTCATTTTTAGTATAAAATATATTTTTTATTTCTCTATAGATTGTAGATTGTACTTGATTGTTTTGCTAGTTACAGTAACCTGGAATGAATCAAATACTTTAGGGTAGAACTAATATCCTACCTATTGTATAATTTACTTTGAAATTCAGATATTGATATTTATTATCCTCCTTTACTTATAATTGTGTCCAAAAGCTACATGGCTTTCAATATGCTGATGCACCAGCTCTGAAATAAAAAATAAAACTCAATATACATTTCTAGCACATGTGACTTATGTTTTATAATGTATATTTTTCTTGTAAAATTTAAACATAATTTTCTTTTGTTCTTTTTGTTTAAATATCTTAATTTCTACTAAATACTGCATATATACACTCTTGTGTCTTACAATAAAATAGGAGAGAACAGAGAAATGTTTGGTGGAGGTGCAGTAAGTAAGTTGTGGGAGAAGGCAGTGCCTCTGTGTGCCTATGTTGAGGCATCTGTCCTCCTCTGAGTTACCAGTCACACTACCAGTATAGTATAAAATAGAGTTTATTCAGGGCACTGGGAGGGAAGTTGAAGGAGATAGATAGATAGATAGATAGATAGATAGATAGATAGATAGATAGATAGGTGTAGAGGAGTAGAGGATGGACATGAGCATGTGGAAGAGAGGGGGGGGGAATGGTGAGAGATGAGGAGCAGAAACAAGAAAAGAAGCAAATACCGAGGCGAATGCTAGCAGCAAACTATTAAACTGAGAATTGGACCCCCGTTAGAGGAATTAGAGAAAGGATTAAAAGAGCTGAAGGGGATTCCAACCCCATAGGAACAATACCAACCGACCGGAGTTCCCAAGGACTAAACCACTATGCAAAGACCCATGGCTCCAGTTGTATATGTAACAGAGGATGGCCTTGTTGGGAGAGACAATGGAAGGAGACTATCTTGGTCCTGCCAAGGATGGACCCCTAGTATAGGGGACTGTGGGAGGGGGTGTAAGGGGGAGTGGATGGGGAGTGGAACACCCTTACAGAAGAACGTGAGAGGGATGGGATAGGGGCTTATGTCTAGGAAACCAGGAAAGGGAATAAAATTTGAATTTTAAAGAAAACAACTCAATAAAAGAAAAAAAATCCAATAATATAACAATAACAACAATAACAATAAAAAGCTACTAAAAAAAAGAAGCAAGATCAAGATGACAAGACATAGTGGAGGGGGCAAGCAGCCCCTTTTAAAATGAGTCAGACATACCTAGATGTTGCCAGGCATCTATGGGATGGAGCCTAGACAAAATACCAACATTCATGACACTGAATGGCTAATAACATTATCACTAATTTTAATATAATATGAATTATATCATCTATACTCTTTATTGCAAAAATTAGTGCTTGGTTTTAAATTGAACAAGACAGTTTACAACGTTAGTTTTTAAAACATTACTTCATGCTTCCCTAGCTAAGATGAAAATAGAGGAAGAAATAAACTAAATGTGAATAGAAGATAATTTGAAAGGACCTGCAATTTGCCTGAAGTACCTGCAAATGTCCAGATGACTAATTGGTACAGAACTGGAAAAGATAAAGCTTACAAAATGGGAAGCAAATTTAGTGCATGTAGTTTCAATGATATAATTAAGGGAAAAATATAAAAGAAAATTAATAAAGCTGCTTCTTAAGGTATCACTTTGGTTTGCATGCACAGACCACATGAAACTCAAGTTTTACAAAAATTTGGATGCTTCACTCCTTAAAATGGGGAACTAAAGTATCCATAAGAGAAGATAGGGAGGCAAAGTTTAGAGCAGAGACTGAAGGAACAACCATTCAGAGCTTCTCCCACATTTGGCGCATATATATATATATATATATATATATATATATATATATATATATATATATGCATATACCAAAACTAGATAAGATGCATGAAGCTAAGAAGTACATGCCGACAGGAACTGGATCTCTCCTGAGAGACACAGCCAGAATATGTCAAATACAGAGGCGAATGCTAGGAGCAAACCACTAACCTGAGAACGGGACCCCCGTTGGAGGAATTAGAGAAAGGAGTGAAACAGCTGAAGGGTCTTGCAAACCCATAAGAACAACAATGCCAACCAACAGAGCTTCCAGGGACTAAACCACTACCCGAAGACTATAGATGGACTGCCCCCAGTTGGAGAACTGTGTATGTAGCAGTGAATAGACTTTTGGGGGCACCCGTGGAAGGGGAACTCTTGGTTCTGCCAAGGTTGGATCCCCAGTGTAGGAGGTTGTTGGGGTGGGAGATAAGGGGAGTGGATGGGGAGGGTAACACCCTTATATAAGGGGAGGGGGAGAGGTTAGGGAGCTGATGGACATGAAACTGGGAAAGGGAATAACATTTGATATGTAAATAAGAAATACCCAATTTGAAAAATTGAAAAAATTTAAAAAATAAAGAAAAAAAGAAAAAAGTTTCAATCAGTTAAAGCTGCCCCCCCAAAAAATGTCAGGGACCCAAATTGACAAGTTAGAATTTATATAACTATAAATCTTATACATAGCTAAAGAGACAATCAACCAAACAGAGAAATTCCATAGAATGGGAGATTTTTTGAAGTATACATCTGACAGAATATTAATGTTCTGAATATTAAAAGAACTAAGAAAAAAGTTAAAACTATTAATGAATTATTTTTTAAAAAGGGGGGGACAAATTTTCTCAAAAGAAGAAGAATATCTAAGAAATATTTCAAAAAATATTTCAAAGAATGTTTGTTATCCTTAGCAATTAGAGAAATGCAATCAAAACAACTTTGGGAGTGGCAAAAGTCAACAAAACAAGTGACACCTAACGTGGGAGGAGGTTGAGGGAAGGGAATAGAAATCCCTCATTCACTGCTGGTGGGACAGCAGATTATAGTAGCGATTATGGGAGGTAATTCTTAAAGCTAAATTAAAAATAAAATTATACCTCATGATCCTTGGCACATACCCAAAGAACGCAGCCTCTTACTCTATATATAATTGCACAGCCATGTTCACTGATGTTCTACTCACAGAAGCCAGAAAATGGAAACAACTCAAAAATCCTTCAACTGACAAATGCACAATGAGAGGGTCATACACACATACACACACGCATGCACACACACACACACACATACACACATTCACACACATACACACACACATACACACACATACACACACCCACACTATGGAATATTATTCAAGTGAAAAAATTATAAACGTTGTGAAAGGATGGAACTTATAAATATACTGAGTGTGCTAATCTAGACCCAGAAAGATCTAAATCATGTTTTCCCCATCTAAAGCCATTATTTCTAAATCTTCATAAACTAGTACTCCTGATAGAGTAACTAGAGAAACCAGTTGCGTTAAAATTTACCATTGCAGGAGTAGAGGTGTGTTGGGGAGAAACAGAAGAGAAGGCAATAGTAGGCTGTTACACATGATCAGATGTAGTGAATGAGAAAAAGAAAACGAGGTATTCTACATAGAATAAGGAAGCTAAGTACAGAAGAAGGGGAGAGGAAGGAAGCAAAATAATAGCAAATATGATTGAAAAATTCATATGAAATGATAACTATCTACCAAAAATTACTATACACACACATGAGTGTGTATAAACATTCATACCCTCAATTATTTTTTTTCATCTGGACTGGAAATTCTTCCTTCATGTAACAACAACAACAATAACAACAGCAAAATCCACAAGTCATGTAAAGCTCTCTTTCAGGTGTTGATCAGGACTGGTCAAGGATATCTTAGTATATTACAAGCTGTTACTGTGTCCTTTAGTTTCCCTGCAGGGGTATAAGTTCAATTCCTATTTTTGAATGTAAATATCCCTTTTATTTCCTCATTGGACAGGATGAGAGCTGTATTCAATCCTTATAAGTACATATCTTGCGTTGAGACCAGTTTGTTTCTTTCCCTGCTCTATTACTATACCTAGGCCTGGAAGCTTCTAGCCTTTGTGCAATCTTTTAGCATCCATCTGCTAACTTAGGCCTAAAATGTTCCAGCCTTTTTGACTTACAGCTGAGAAAGCTCACACCTTCCAGTTCTTTCTGAACTCTGGCTGGCTGGTTCAACACAGTTGTACTGGTTAAAACTCCACTTCAATCTGACTGACTCAATCTGGCTTCTCTAGGTTTCTCACTGAATTGCTCTGCTTGGCCCCAAACTCACTCTGGCAATTTTTCTATTCTTTGGGCTCATTTTTCTATGGTTCTAAATGCCTCTGTTGCACAAACAAAAAGAAAGTAAACTACACTGTACTGCCATTTACACGGACTTACTCAACTGAACTCAACAAAACTACTGTCTCTGAACTGCCCTCAACCGACTCACTTTCTGATGCTCTTAACTAGCCTTTTCTTCCTGTCTGTTATCCTAAGTAACCTCTCTTTCCTCTGCTGTTCTAGTGACAGTTGGGTAAGAAGACTTCAAAAAGGCAGTCTGTTTCTGCTTTAATAAAAGGAAATTGGTACCAGAGGAATGGTGTCTGCTAGGTTATCAAGGATTTATGTGAGTGGCCGCTCACAAAGGCACAAGATTTACAAATATTTAAGCAAGCAATAGCAATATATAATGTTCCATTATTCTATAGTTGGAAGCCATATTCAGTCTTACATTAGTTATATTTCTCACTTCAAGATTTGTTTTCAAGTGAATTCAAATTTTCATAAGCAAGTAATATTCCCTTAATGGCTATAAAATATGTTAACGTTCCCCCTAACTACATAAATAATAACATTGATCCTTCAAAATCCTCCATGAAATTGAAATCTTTCACAAATAAAGAAATAAAATGTGTGTTTTCTTATGTAGGTGACAGAAACTCCCCCAAATTATTTTTCTCCTTGTAGTCTTATTTCTTTGCTTTGGGATTGTGTCCATTTAAACATTTTTTTTTCAGTTTTATTTCTTCTTCCCTTCTTCTACAACCAATATTTTCCAACACTACCCTGGTCATACTGAAACCTTTCATTATTTTACAGATCAAATGCATACGGAATGATGTTTAAATTCTGAGTTGATGTACAATTGGCATATTTGTCCTAATACAATCTCATTGAAATATGAGTTCTTTAACTCTGAAATTTTGTCTTGACCCTCTAATACTTAGGAACTCTGTTTCATTATATGTTCCTATAATATTTTATGCCAATTTTTCATAAAATGTTTATGCTGGTCTTATTCCTTATTCCTGTATATGTTTTAATCCTTTATTAAAATTCACACCTATGATAAGTTGCAACATTCACAATGGCTTCTACATGACCCATCTCAGATACTGCATTTTTTTATGGATAAATATTCTTAGTTGAAGACATAGATCAAGAAAGATCACAGACAGAAGTGATATGACTAATTAACACTTTTCTGAATTGCAAAAAGCAATTTATTGATTTGATTCTGCAAATTTTATAATTCTCATAAAGAATATAAATTTGATCATTTCTTGAATGGCCTATTTTACACATTTGGCTTCACTTCAAACCTGTCAGTCTACAACTTAACTTCATTTGCAAACATTTAAAAAGTGTTTTTGTTAAAGCATAAGAATTCATAACTGTTAGGCAATCTGGTACATGCCTGTAATCTTAGCATGTGGGAGGCAGGTGAATCTCTGAGTTTGAGGCCAGCTTGTTCTATAGAGTTCCAGGATAGCCATAATACACAGAGAAATCCTGTCTCAAAATACAAGAAAGAAATCATAACCTAAAAAAGGCTTATGCACAAACCATATGTAAAATTTTATCATTTTTTAATAATTTGGTGAAATATTTTAAATTTTGTGTGCTTCGAAATATTACTGAAAATAAAATCTAGGTCTGTATATAGCAAAGCTATCCATTATTTTATATCATTTTTATTATATATATTAATGATTAGATGTATGTTAGTGTGGGTGTAAACATGCCACAGCACATGTGTGAGGTTCGGAGAACAGCTGTGCCAGTCATTTGTCTCCTTCCATCATCATGAATTGTCTAGGATATGAACCCATATTGAAAGCCTTGCTGGCCAGTGCACTTTTCCTCACAGAGCCATCCTCTCGGCCCATTTTTTCTCCTTAAGGTAAGATGAATCCATTGTAGAATGTTAGCAAGCATGCATGGGCCAAGAAAAAGAAAGAGATTGTATCCTCATGTGTCCCAGTGAGTGCTGTTAATGCCTGAATATATCGCTTGAAAGATTGTGCCAAAGAGAAAGCTCCAATCTTTTCTATTACTACTTCCTGGATAGTAATATAGCAGAGCTCTTGTGACTTCTACAGGATCGCTGACCTCTGTTGATGAGATGGGCAAAGCATCTGGGGTCTTGTTGAGGAAAAATAAAAAGAACAGCTTTATTAAAGAAAGTTCATGGCTCCTTTCATGATGGAAGGCATCACGTAGCTGGATATTTGAAAATGGACTCAAGACTGTGTCATCAAGGACATCAAGACCTTGGGTTTTATATAACCCAAAGGTCCTCTAATTTTTCCTATTGCTCTAGTGGAGGAGCGTTTACATGCAATCAATCAGGATTATTGTTGGTTATCTGAAAAGCTGGTTATATTTATTAATTTAATGCCACTATTATATAAGTGGGCATGTCTTCGTTGCTAGTAATTATTAAAGGTAACAGTGTTCATGGCTGAAGTTGATTGGTGATAACTTTTCTACTCTAGTAGCAAGAATAAAAAAGTTTTAGCACCATTAAAGTAAGACAATAGTGATAAATATTGCAGGCCACTACGAGGTTAATATTTCCATGTTCTATTACTCTGGTTTATGGTGTCTTCAGAAATAGGATCCTACTATCAAGTTTTGGAGAGTAACTAAGAGCATCAGCAATCCCTGTGGTGTTTGCGATCAATGGGCCTCACTGAATAACTCTGAAAGAGGTAACCCATTCCTGACATTAGGCTTTCGAGTTGTAAGGTTGTAGATTCTAGAATGAGCATTGTCACCACTTATAAGACAAATTTATTTGAACTCTGTTTCTCTCTCTCTCTCTCTCTCTCTCTCTCTCTCTCTCTCTCTCTCTTACACACACACACACACACACATGCACACACACATACACACACAAACACATAAATTGTTTTTAAGAGTATTATTCAAGAGTAGATGTTTCCTTTAAAAAATTTTAGTAAGAGCACCAGTGGAAGGGGAAGCCCTGGGTCCTGATAAGACTGAACCCCCAGTGAACTAGATTGTTGGGGGGAGGGCGGCAATCGGGGGAGGATGGGGAGGGGAACACCCATAAAGAAGGGGAGGGGGAGGGATTAGGGGGATGTTTGCCCAGAAACCGGGAAAGGAAATAATACTTGAAATGTATATAAGAAATACTCAAGTTAATTTAAAAGAAATAAAAAAATTTAGTAATACATTTCCCTGTTTATAATTCCTTGACTATTCTACTGTTCCTTCTCCCATGCCAAATGAATCCTTCCTATTCTTTTATTTCCCATTAAGATTTATAATACTATGTTATATCTTTCTTTCCTTGAAAAATTCCCATTCCTTAGTAATTTTCTATCTTCTATGGGAATTCCAATTAAACCCATGAATCTAAAATTTCAAAGCTAACCCTCACAAATGAGAGTCCATCATATGAGATTTGTTCTTCCCACATATGTGTTACCTCTCTCACAATGATTGCTTTAATCCCCTTGCATTTAAGTGCAGATTTCATAATTGATTTTTATCAACAATAGAATAATATAGCATTGCTTAATATATCACATTGTTGCTATCCATTCTCCCCTTGATCTAAATAAATAGATCCCCAGTGTAAATAGAGCCCCAGTGGAGCAGAAATTTTTATTCAAGGGTGTAGAATCTTATGGCTATATGCCCAGAAGTGGTATAACTATCAGAATTTCTCTACCCAAAACTCAGAAATAACAACGAAATGATGGTGCAATATAACACCAGAATTAGTGGATTACTACAAGAAAATAGTGTTTCTTAAAGGAGTTGAGTTGAACATAAAAATTCATAGCAGTTTGTGAAAATACACCCAAGAACTTTTCAAGCTTCAGCTAGACTAAATTCCAGTATGGAAAGAAATGGAAATGAAATCCACCCTCCAGTCAAGGAGCTATTGACAACTTTTAGGTGCTGGGAGTGGAGGAGGTCATTTTCATTAATTGAAATGCCATTCATACTATAAAAATGGGCAGGACAAATTGTATCAGTAAGCATAAAAATAGACACAATTTGAGGTGGCAGGCAAAGAGGTGTGAATAAAAAAGGAATTGATAAGGTGTAAAACCAATTAAAGAACTCTGTACAGAACTCTCAAAGAATTTATGAAAACATTAAAATTTACATAGTTAATATATTTTCAATAGAGATTTGAGATCTCTAGTAAGATGTCTAGTAAACCAAGAAACATCAATTTATAAAACAGAACATTGTTATCTAGCGATTTTATTATTTAAGAAATCAGGGTGTCCCAAGGCGTGACACTATTACTGAGACTATGGAGTACTCACTACAAGGGACCTATCATGACTGCTCTCTGAAAGACCCAACAATCAAGTGAAAGAGTCAGATGCAGCTATTTACACCCAAACAATGAACAGAAGGTGCTGACCACTTTAGTTGAATTAGGGAAAAGCTGGAGGAAGCCGGGAAGGAGAGCAACTCTGTAGGAGCACCAGCAGTCTCAACTAACCTGGACCCCAGAGATCTCTTAGACACTGAGCCTCAACTAACCTGGACCCCAGAGATCTCTTAGACACTGAGCCACCAACCAAGCAGCATACACCAGCTGACACGAGGCCACCAAAGCATACACAGCAGAGGACTACCATGGTCATCTGATAGGATGCATGAGACAATTTTTATCTTCTTGTAACTTTTGAGGCCTGTTTTATGACAAATTATATGCACAATTTTGAAGAAGAAACTCTAAGGTGATAAGTAGGTATATTCTTTTATTTTAGGCTGAATAGTTCTACAGATATCTGTTAAATATATTTGGTTCATAACTTCTGTAGTTTCACTGGGTCTCTGTTTAGTTTCTGCTTCCATGATCTGTCCATTGGTGAGAGTGGTGTGTAGAATTCTCCCACTATTATTGTGTGGGGTGCAATGGGTGATTTGAGCCGTAGTAAGGTTTCTTTTATGAATGTTGGTACCCTTGAATTTCCTGTATTCAGCAAAATACTAGGTCTTGATTATGTATCCAATCTGTTAGTGCATGTCTTTTTATTGGGGAATTGAGTCCATTGATGTTGAGTGATATCAGGAAACAATGATTGTTTCTTCTTATTTTTATTGTTGGAGGTGGAATTATGTTTTGTGGCTATCTTCTTTTGAAAGAAGGTTAATTTCTTACTTTTTCTAGGGTTGAGTTTCTTTGTGTTGGAGTTTTCCATCTATTATCCTTTGTAGGGCTGGACTTGTGGAAAGATATTGTATAAATTTGTTTTGTTCATGATATCTTGGTTTCTTCACCAATGTTAATTGAGAGTTTTGCTGGTCATTGTAACCTGGCTTTTGTGTTCTCTTAGAGTCTGTATGACATCTGCCCAGGATCTTCTGGCTTTCATAGTCTCTGGTGAGAAGTCTGGTAAAATTGTGATAGGCCTTTATAGGTTACTTGACCTTTTTCCTTAGTGTTTTTAATAGTATTTGTTTTGTGCATTTGGTGTTTTGACTATTATGTGAAGGGAGAAATTTATTTATTTTCTGGTCCAGTATATTGGGAGTTCTTGTATGTTTATGGGCATCTCTTTCTTTAGGTAGGAAAATTTTCTTCTATAATTTTGTTGAAGGTATTTACTGGCCCTTTAAGTTGGGAATCTTTGCTCTCTTCTATACCTATTATCCTTAGGTTTGGTCTCATTGTGTTCTCATTGTGCTGGATTTCCTGGGTGTTTTGGTTTAGGAGCTTTTTGTACTTTACATTTTCTTTGACTATTGTGTTGATATTTTCTACAGTATCTTCTGCCCCTGAGATTTTCTCTTGTATTCTGTTGGTGGTGCTTTTGTCTATGACTCCTGATCTCTTGCCTAGGTTTTCTCTCTCCAGAGTTGTCTCCCTTTGTGATTTCTTTTATGTTTTTATTTCCATTTTTAGATCCTGGCTGGTTTTGTCCAATTTCTTCACCTGTTTACTTGTATTTTCCTACAATTATTTAAGGGATTTTTGTGTTTCCTCTTTAAGGGCTTCTACCTGTTTACCTCTGTTGTCCTGCACTTCCTTAAGGGAGTTATTTTGTCCTTCGTAAACTCCTCTAACATCATCATGAAATGTGACTTTAAATCAGAATCTTGCTTTTCTGGTGTGTTAGGATATCTAGGACTTGCTGTGGTGGGAGAACTGGGTTCTGATGATGCCATGTGGCCTTGCATAGGTTCTTGCACTTGCCTCTCAGCATCTGTTTATCACTGCTATTAGCTAGTCTTGCTGTCTCTGACAGTGGCATGACCCTCCTGTAAGCCTGTGTGTCAGCACTCCAGGGAGATCAGCTCTCTCCTGGAGGAACTTGGGTACAGAGAGCTATGGCACAGGGTCAGCTTAGGGAGCAGATGGAAAAGGGAAGGATACTGTCCTAGACTGCTTTTTGATTCCTGTGTCCTGAGGGCTCAGGACAGGTCCCTCTCAGCAGAAGTGGGGGTCTCACCCGTGCTCTCAGGTGTGTCATCACTTTTGGAGACCAGCTCTCTCCTGGTGGGATCTAGATACAGAGAGCTGTGGCACAGATTTAGCTCTGGGCACAGACAGAAACTGGAAGGCAACACCTATCATAAAAACATATGACAGCATTGATAATATTGTATTTAAGGAGACATGCTATCTGCCTTAATCCAGGTATTGGGTTAAAGAGCCTTATGAATGTATAACCTCTTTTTCGATGACGTCATAAATTGTCTATGCCCACAATTATAGCTTTATAATCCTACTACATTATGTTACTGTCTAAACATTATGTATATTCCATCAAAAGATTATGATCAAAATGTCCATTACATTTTATATATTTACTGAAGACAATGTATATGCATGTATATATGTACTTATACATTTATGTATACTCTTTTCAAGAGATAGAAGTAAAAATATATGTAGTTATAATTGATATACATATATATATATATACTAGCTAGTTAGATAGATAGCACTGTCACATCCATCCCTTAAGAATAATCATAACAACTTATAGATGTGCAGAAGAAGTCTTAACTGCTGCCATGTTCTCTCTCAGCTGCCCTCCTCTCTCCTGGTCTCCTCCTCTCTAAAACTTTTCCCCCGCCATCCTTCCTTCTTGCCCAATGACAGGCCTCATTCTATCATGCACCGGCCTTCACCTGCATAATGACATCAACCTACACATACTGATGCCTCAAATTCTAAGTTATAAGTGCCTGAGTTTTTCTTGATTCCTCATGATATGTATCCTGAAATTCTCAACTGCCCAGTAAAAACATTGTTCTATCTTCTGCTATCATTTCCCTAGTAATCTATTCCCAAGTAATTATTTAAACACCACAATCACCATTTTACTAGTAGTAGTAGTAGTAGTAGTAGTAGTAGTAGTAGTAATAGTAGTGGTAGTAGTTGTAGTAGTAGTTGTTTTTTTTGTTTTTTTGTTTTTTTTTTTTTTTGAGACAGGGTTTTGCCCTCTAACTACTTCCGTAGATCAGACTGGCCTCAAACTCAGAGATCTACAAACATCTGGCTAGCAAGTGCTTATATTGAAGGGATGTGCCACGTAGTACAGCCTCCAGAGTTACAATCCTTCTTATGTTTAAATGTGTCCCTGTAAACTAGTGTGTAAGGCTTTGTGTACTCTATTTAATCTTTAGTCGCACACACTTCCTTCATTCCGCTGGGTAATCATCTGTTCCTTAAATGACTCTACAACTGATTGGGTTTTTTTCTGATTCAATTGTAAAGCAAGATTTTCTCATCAGGCTTCCTTATTTTTACTTTCACCAAATTGTTTAAGACTATGTTGAACATTGACATGCATTAAGATTAATCTTTAGTGCTGAGAAACTTAACAAGAGTTCAAAGCAATACATTTTCTTTTAAAATATACCACGGAATAAATGTACTGACTCATGTCTCAATTCAAATATGTAGCCATCACTAAAACTTTTAGTGTCTCATACATTTCCTGTCTTTTGGGAGATTTATTTTTAACTAACTCTGTTAAAGCAATGCTAATACGGTTTGCAAGCAGAAATTTGATTTTAAATATTGATATATTATTGTTGTTCTAGCGCTGTTTACAGTGTTTATAACAGTAATATTCCACCAAACAACAGCATATGTTTAAAATATTTGCTATGTTTATTCAGACAAGTTAACTACCAGTTATTTTCTAAATTAGAAATACACACAAGCACATACTTGTAGTACCAAGGAAGTGTATGAGAACCCCAGAAGAACAGTCTGGAGCAGATTTAATGCAATCACACCATGGTCTTTATTCCAGCTAGCCCTGCTTAACTATGTTTTGATGCCCAGGATGGTTCTGGTGGAGAAAAAGCCCTGAACATTCACCAAGACAAGGTTTTATAGAAAGCAGCAAGCCAGGGTGAGTGTCTCTATCCTGAAAAGCATCTATTTGGGGTGCTACCATGGTTTTAGCATAATTGGCTGGTGCTGGGAGCCAAATTATAAACTTAACTTATGATTTCTTCCTAATTGGTGGTTATTAAGCAGAGGGCGGGCTTGTTGGGAATTAACCTGTAAAGTGGTGCTAAATGCTGGATTTCTTCAGGAGACTAATCTGAAGATGCAAGTCATATTGCGGTTAGCCTAGAAACTGGAGGTAGGCTGGGGTTTTGTTGGGGGCGGGGGTAACTTGAAAACTAATGCTAGATACCCTCCTGCTAGTATACTTGAGTTCAAACTAGATTAGGTTTTCTTAAGGTAGAGTTTGAACTCAAAATATTAACACACACACGGAGGGGTTAGGGAGGGAGGGAGGAAGGGGAGAAAGAAAGAGAGGAAGAAACTTATATTCCAAATAAGGTATAAACTTGGTTTTACAAGATCTTTAGCTGTATACTTTAGTAGATATGTTCAAATTCACAGAAGAGAAATTATTTAAGTAACATGTTTTTTTTTTAATGGTAGCAATGCTAAATAAGCAATCTTACCACAGGCAACAGTTTGTAGTCCTCCTACTGCCTTACAGCTGGACCTCGTTAATATCTCAAACCACAACTGATTGGCTAGTGCCACCTGTTCAGCAAGAAATTCAAAAGCTATTTATCTGTGTAAAATAAGCATACTTTGAGGAACATATAAAATATCCTGTAATCTGGAGCATGAGTAGAAAATAAAAGCTGTAGCTATGACTATAATGTATAATTTTCTGAAACATTTAATATACAAATACTCAATGAAAAGCTAAATCATTACGATGCTTTCCTTTTCTCTGCATATCAAAGTTGAAATGAAAAGCTACATTAGCTTGATCTTCCCCTTGCCAGGTGTGCTGTCTTTGAAAAGGTGTTTATCCTCTTAAATTTCCATTTATACATCCTCACAGATGCATTTAATTCATGATTCTCACAAATAGTAAAAATAAAATTAAGGAAAAACAGTTTACTATTATGATAGTAAGGGATTTCAATACATATTGATAATTTATCTGAACTAAAACCTGTAAAGTGAGTTTCATTACAAATATTTGTACCTAAAATAATAATTTTTGACAGGCCATATGTAAATGTATTTATCATCAGACATAGTTTGTGCTTTTCCTCTAATAAGAAATTCAATTCACTTAATTGGATATTATACATCTCATCATTATTAATATTTTTTAAAGTATTATGGTTGAGGAATAGACATCTCTGCCTTAGCAGCATGTAACAAATAGCATTCTCTTATGATTTTCTGTGGTTCTGGAATTTGAGAATAACTCTGAAAGACAGGAGAGCATTGAGCAGGTCTTACTTAGAGTCACTCCTGCTGTTTAGTTAGAGAGTAATTCGAACAATGGTATATGGATCGTTGAGAAGGCTAAACCTCCACAGTGGCCTGTTGTTGTGTCTAAGAACGAGGTCCTGTGGCTCCAAAATTTTCTATAGTTACAGCATGCCTGTGTATACCCTCTTCAGTGATGCAGATCCGTGGCCTGTGTCACTTTTGAAATATAACCAGGGAAAAGCCCCACTGATTATCAGGCTATTAAAGATTTTGATACCCTAAAGACCACAAACTTTAATACCCTAATAGTCACAAACTTCAAGAATCTTCATCAACTTTTGAAGGGCGAGTGGAAAGTTCACATTATAAAAAGCAAAAGAAGCCCTGAGTGCATGTGTGTTTTAATATGGGCACAACCTGTCCGAACTTCAAGTTAATTTAGTCCATGGGAAACTTGCAATGCCATTAACCATATGGGAAAGGTTCAAGAGAAATGAGAGTTTGGGTATGAGTGTTTATGCATGGTTGATCAGTGTGTGCAAAAACTAGCAACTGTGACTTCCTCCTTCGAGATATTTGGAGCCTGACTCTTCAGCCTACAGAGACATCCTACAGAGACTAGAAAACCATTCTTCCTGTACAATGCCTAATAAGCATAACTCTACTCCATGCCTTGGTAGCAGTAGTCAGAGAAGCTACAAAGCTTAACCTGATCCCAGCTTTACCCTATTTTCTCCATTGGCCCTAGCCAGGATTTCAGGATCTTTCTTGGCAAATGGTACTCAAACAGGAGCCTAGAAGGTGACACCTGAGTTAAAGGAACTCATGCTGAGCCTTGCATTCAGACTGGCTCCAGAATACTCTTGAAACAAATGTTCAGAGAAAGTATAAAGGAAAAGAAAACATGGAATGTATTTTATTGAGTAGGTGTAACTTTGGACAAATAGATCTAAATGTAAGTAGTTATATGCTAATACTTTGAAATAAATAGCAAGGACAAGCTATTTGTAGCTTCCAGAAATAGGTGGCTATGCTATGGAGCATTGAAGAAGTTTGTGAGAAATTGAGGAAAGTAAGTCATGTAAAAACACTTGCATCCAGAAAGTATTCCTTTTGTTTGGAATATCTGGAGCACAAAGGCTACAGTTACTCAGTAACAGAGCTCTGTGTTTGGGAACCTGCTAAGAGGACCTAGGTATACCAGAATAAAAAGGCTCAGTGTATTTCTCTTTTCCACGGTGTTTGGAATAAGGCCGAACTATGAGTAGAGGCAGTTGTGCTCTATCACCCTTTAGGTGCTGATGTGGGTTCTTCTGGTAGCTGGAAGAATAAGGTAGAAGCATGTTGAGAGTGTCTATTGTATTTCCCACCTATGACGCCTATGGACCACCATAACGTTATCATTGTAGTTGTGGTGCACATATTTTGGTGGTATATAACCAACAGCTTTCTAATTGAACTTTCCCCCTCAACCAGAGGAAATAATGCCTGGAATGGAAACCTAGCCAACTCCCCAGAGATAGAGAAGACATGGACCTTCAAGGAGAATTTACAATTACCACTTTAGAAAGCCAGTATAATTCATAACTACATCCTAAAAAGTTGTTCTTATATCCACAGAGAAGTGTAATCCTCACCCCTCACCAAAGAGATTTAACTTTTTGTTTGCAATGGATGGACAGCATTAAAGGAAAACACAACCCAATTACAGAATTATAAAGCCAAGTCCCAATGGATACATCTACACAACTCCCATTATCCTAAGACTCAGTGATCACTGCCGAGGATAGAACAATTGGAAGAGCCAGGGAAATAGGGAGCTATCTGTGAGATTGTGTGTGCTGATAATGTCAGAAGTTATACCTGTGAAACCTCACCAACATGTCTGCCTATACATGAACTGAACAGGAATGACCACAATAGATATGGACATTGATAGGGGAGAACCCACTTTTGACTTACACACGCACACACACACACACACACACACACACACACACACACAAATACAGAATAATAAGAAGTGATGATAGTGGGAGAAATAATCTTCACCATGGATGGGCATATCATTTAGTTATCCAGTACCAAATGGTCAACCCTGAAAACATGCATACAAAACCACACAGACTGATCTGGTGCTATATAAGAATAAACATATACATATACATAATTATGCATGTAACAGCAAATATGCATAAAACAACAACAGATTTTCAAAAGGGCTATTAATTAGATAGCAAGACATGGTATATGGGAGGGTTTGGAGGGAAATAAAGGAAGGGGGAAATTATATATTTATAAAATAATCCTAAAAATAAGGGATAGTCAAGAAAATTGAAATAAAATTAAAACTAAAAAGACGTAGGTAGAGTAGATATAGCATATTTATGCATTCCCACTGTTAAAGAAATATATACTTCATTTTCAAATATTAATGAAAATAATACCATTGATATTTGTGCAAATTTCAGGAAAGTTATGCTTGAACAATATGAATCTTTTTATTTATTAAAATATATGCATTTTAAGAATATTTCTGTAACACATCTTCTAATTCTTCACTTGATATGTAATCTATATATGTATATACCAAAATACATACATATATACATAAATTATAAAATAAATCCTTTGGTTAATATTTTAAGTTACTGTTGTTTTAATTTCTACTAGAAATTATGCATACATTAAAAGGAACAGAATACTGATTGCCTCAAACTGTAGAGCTTTACAGTGAAGGATTGAATCAGTGACCCATGTGTCATTCTTTATCCTATTTTCATAATTTTATTTTTATTGTTTTTATGTGTATGGGTATTTTGCCTGCCTACATGTTTTAGCACAGTGTGCCTCTCTGGTGCCCATGGCAGTCAAAGAAGTGTATCAAATGCCCTGAATTGAAGATTTGGAAAGTTATGATCTTCTCTGTGGGAGCTGGGAACCAAACCCAGGTCTTGTATAGATTAGCAAATACTCTTAACTACCTAGCCATCTTTCCGTCTGATTCATCCTTATTTTTTTCTTTAACTTTTTATTATTTATATTTACACTCCAGATTGTATTCCCCTCCCAGTCCCCAACCCCCAGGGTTCCACATCCCATACCTCCTCCCTGCCACCTCCCCACTCCCCCCACCTTCACAAGGATATCCCCACCCCACCTACCCCACCAGACTTCTAAACTTCCTGGGGCCTCCAGTCTCTTGAGGGTTAGGTGTTTCTTCTCTGACTGAACCCAGACCTGGGTGTCCTCTGCTGTATATGTGTTGGCGGCCTCATCTCAGCTGGTGGATGCTGCCTGGTTGGTGATCCAGTGTCTGAGAGATCTCGGAGGTCCAGGTTAATTGAGACCTAGTTGACTATGATACCAAGGACAGCAGCAGCTAAGCACAGTAATCTTCCTTATTTAGGGGAACTCAGGATTCAGGGCTAATAGGGATCCTGCTGCATCCTTTAGGTACATAGCCACAGATGCTATCAAACGCATCCCCACGATGGAGTCCCATCTAAGCATTCTCTAGGTTTCTGGAAAACACCGATCTCTAAGAAGGCAGATATTATGCCTATAGTATTTATGATTGTATTCTCTCTCTCTCTAGCATAGAGGAATACAAAGAGGAATCTCTAAGTATTAGTTGAGTGAAAGAAGAAAATCTACAAAGCAGTGAAACTTGCCCAAAACATAGCTTGAATCGCACCATCTCACAACTAGAGAAGTGCAGTATGCTGGCCATTGTGGGTGATCATTCCCTGGGTAATGGAATAAGCAAACTGCTTGAAGGTGGAAACTTAGGTTTCTTTTCAGTTGTAGAGTAACAGATAGGAGAGTAAAAGGTGGAACCTGGTCCCACGTGTACCCTGGTGGTCATGCTCTTGTGATAGTTCCAGCTCCAGCAGGTCATTGGAACTAGCATTCATTTATCTTAGCCTCTCCACACTGCCCCCATCTACTTTCTGACCTACTGTCTGAGAGCCATTCCAACACTGTCAGGCCGCCCCAACCTCACTCACAGCTCTCTTGGCTGCTTTCTACCACTTTCTACCACATCAGGCATATACATCCCAATTCCATGGTGGGCCAGGTGCATCCAGCCACCACACACTCTCTTGAATTTAATTAAGTTGCCACATGAAAGAACACATCATAAAATCTGATCCAATTGATAAGATATAATTTGCACATCTAGACGACCCAAAATCCTATACACATCCATCCCTTAAGAATCGTCATAACAACCTGTTTTTTAAAAACTAGTAGTACTCACAGCCAAGCATTAGGCAATAGTTAGAGAATCCTACAGAAAAAGAACAGAGTGTACATTCAAAAAGCCAGATATAAGTCCTTCAAGAACCTGAATGACCTTGTTAACTCAGGTCACCAAACTTTTCGAGGAACTAGAATAGGCTCACAAACAAAAGTTTCCCTGATAAAAACTGCACATGAGACTTGAACATGAGAATCAACCAGATCTTAACCCTAGGAGATACTGAACCCCAGCTAGACGTCTAATAATTTAAAGATGATTATATGGATATTTATTTAAAGCAACAAAACATAATTAATGACACATATTCAATCTCCTAAAAACATACTTTATTGTTTAACAATATTTTAATAAATTTAATTGTAGCCCTTAAAAGATGTTCATTATAAAAAAATTAAAAGTCACATAAGTAAATGTATACCTCTATTGTGAGGAAACACTAAAAAGTTTTACAATATGGTATTTCACAACTCTGGAAAATATGTAGATGTTAAATACATAAATGGAAATTAAGAATTACCACAACAAAACACACCAGGAGGTGGTTCTAAAAATAATAAATGCTAGTCCTTACTTGAGAAGTGTGCATACTAGGATTGAATATCAATGAGATGTAATTGCTAGATACTTTCATTTTCCAGCATTGCAAAATAAAACTGCCTAATTTTTGAAATGTTGAAAATGTCAATGTATGCAAATTTGAGGATAGGTTGGAAATCATAGGGTGACAGAGGGAGGAAAGAAAAGAGATGAAGTCCTACCTTTAGAAGTTCCTGATATTTACTTGGATGTAAAATAACCATAAAATTCTAGTACTAAGGCCTCAGTTGTCAATGTCACCATGTCCTGTTAAAAGATAAGTGGAGACGCTATGTTAAGAAAAATGACCTCTCACTTTAAAATCTGTAAAGAGGAGTCTGAAGATATTAAGTGTGCTTTATTTCTCAAAATGTTATTACCAATGATACAAATAAAGTGCAGTCCACAGAAAAGGTAATATTCCTTTTATAATTTGTTACCTGTACCAGCATTCTTCATGATGAACTAATTTATCATGTGAATTCACAATCACTATGCAGAAATTCATTATCTAATAAATAATTTCTGCAATTATTCCATACTCCCCTCCTGTTTTAAATACATTATATAGATAATAATAGCTATCACACATAGATACTTAAAGAGAATTGATTTTATCTGAGAAGAGTCAGATTTTAGAAATTACATTTATTGATAGGATTGATCATAAGAAGAAAACACAAAAGTTTAACATGACATACCATGAAAAATAAGCTTCTTTCCTATTGATCAACTATTCTCTTTTCATTTTAACTTGCTTTATAAACACTCTGCTTTTGTATGTATTTATACAAGAACATATGTATATGAGCAAGTCTGTGTGTTCGTGTATTTTTTGGAGCAAATTTTCTTTACTAATTCTTAGTTGGATTGTTAAGGGGTAAGTTCATTTAGGCAGGAATCATTCTGGGTCAAAAATTTTGAGAAGGGTGGGTGGAATTGTTCCTATCTACAGGAAATGCAGGAAGAAACAACTGACAAGAGGAAAAATCATCCAGGAACCACATCACTTTGGACTCCATCCCATGAGCAGACAGCAAACCCTGACATATTTCTGATGCCAAGGTGTACTTGCAGACCAGAGCCTGGCATGGCTGTTCTCTGAGATGTTCTGCCAGAACCTGACTGTGACACATACAGATAATTATAGCCAACCATTGGACTGAGGCCGAGGACTGCTATAAAAGAGTTAGGGGAAGGACTGAAGGAGCTGAAGGGGATTGCAACCCCATAGGAAGAACAATATCAACTAGCTGGATCATCCAGAGCTCTAAGGGACTAAGCCACCAACCAAACAGCATGCACAGGCTCGTCCATGCTCCTGTTACGTATGTAGCAGAGGACTGCCTTGTTTGGCCTCAGTGAAAGAGGATGTGCTTGGTCCTGTGTTGACTTGATTCCCCAGAGAAAGAGGATGCTATAGGAATGAGGTGGGAATTGGTTGGTGTGGAGCATCCTCATTAGAGGCAAAGGGGAGTGGGACTATGGTGGGGGTGTCATGGAAGGAGGACAGGGAAGGGGGACAACATTTGAAATGTAAATAAATAAAGTAAATAATAATTAAAACCCTCACAATATTTCAGGAAAAAGGGGGTAAGTTCATTAAAAGCCTGTGGACAAAAATCTATATTAATGTAACTCAAAGTAATTTCTTTCTGGACCGTTGTGAAAGAATAGGAATGTTTGGAAGAGTCAGAGGTCTGTAATGACAAGATTATCTTTTCAACATTCCAAGACTACTGCCCTAATCAACTAAGGATGGGCTTAACTGCAGAAGACCTACACAATATCAAACCAGTTAACATGCTGTCATGTCATAGAATACCTGAGACTAATGAACCCTTCCCCTTACCTTAGAAGATATTGACAGATGATAGCTTCTGGGAAGGAAGTTTCCATAAATGTATAGATCTTGGAATGTCAACTGTGATCTGGTGTAGGACTCCATTCACAGGAGTTTATGAGCAACATATTAGAATTAGTGGTCTTGAGAGGAGGTAGGGAGATGAGATGTGTGAGACAGTTCGCAGGGAAATTATGGGGAGAAATGGAAGTACGTGTGATTAAAATATATTGTCTGACAACTTCAAAGAAAAATATTAACATAACCACTCCTTTAATTATAAGGTTCCCATGTTTTTTGTTTTAATTCTAGACATTTTATTAACTAAGAATACATCAGTTAATTTTTTTGAATGGTAAAGTTTCATTACCATTTGTCTGCTCTGTTCTTCTCATTGTGTGCTTTGTGACTTTAGAATGTACATAAGAGTATTTCATATTTTATTAATTATTGGGATGTTATAACATGAACGTTGAAGTCCACAGATAAAACCACAACTGGAAAGGAGAGCAAAATGGACAGGAGACGGGAAACGCTCAGCTGGCTAGCCAAGAAACAGATGAAACATAAAACTTCATGAGGGGCAGCAGTACAGGCAAAACCTTGGGTTCTGATTTCTGTACCATGAAAGACAGTTAAGGAGAGTAATCTGAAAGTGTGAAACAAAGCTGGAGATTTCATCTTCTGTAATACCACTCAAGGCAAGTTAATAAGACAATATGGCAAAGAGGAAGACTGCACAATGATGGTGAAGAGTATACCAGCAACGGGAAGCTGCAGACCAAAGCAATTGACTCCAAAAACCACTGTACTTATTTTTAAAGTAGATGCTTTATTCCAACAACAAATTTGTTGATTATCCAAGGCTACGTTAAGAAATGACATGAATTTTAGTGAACTAAAAATACTGATAAAGAACGAAGAAAAATAATGTTATTTTTACAGTCTTAAAAGAAGTTCATACATCCTATAAGCTGTTGAATGTCTGCCCTCTGTGGTTTACATATTAAATGATAGTTTTACATGAATATTTGCATGATACTGTTCATAGTGTTCAATTATTATGGTTTTGGTATATTAAATGTCTTTTAAGTCTTCATTGTTTGTATTTGATCTCTATTTAATATTGAGGGTCTGGACACTTAATCTGACTGCAGCAATCAGAGATAAGAATTTTGGGAAGTAGTGAGGATTAGATAATTTCCTTTACGATTTATAAGATGAATGTGAGTAGAAGACAGATGAACATTGCATGCATTAAGTCAGAAGATGTCAGAGGAAGACTCTCCACACTGGACTCAACTACTACAAGACAAAGAATGTGTTTTACCATTTTAACTGGCCCAGCCTATGACGAATTTTCTTTAGAAATAGAAATCAAGCTAGGGCATCAGTAATACTGCCTTTCTCATTTAATAATACATCTAGAAATTGACATCCATGTGTAGATTTGCATAAATTCTTATAATAGCTAAGATATACTATAGTATCTGTACTATACTAGCTATATGTTAGCACAGACCCTCCTTTTTCTCTGGTATCTCCATTTGTTTAACTGACTTATAAAGCATAATCATTATTGAAGCCACATATGAATGATAGCTAGTACTATGTAAATATTGAACATTTTTTATTTAATCAATATTTAATATATATGTACATATAGCTACCCTATCATATAAAATTAATATGTGAAATCATGGGTGAAAATTATTATCTAGTGTAGAATAGAGATGAATTTCAAGTTTGAAAGAACATAAATAAATAAAGTAATATGAATTCATGTATGATCTGTAGGTTAGAGTGCATTAGTTCTTCATGATCTTAAATGTGATTTTATCATATTCTTACTGTTTAGGTATTTAATACATATTATTAATTGATTATTGATTTTTAACTTAGTTCCATCACTAAATAACGAGTTATATTAAATATGTTCAAGTGAACACTGGCAAAACCTTTGAGACAATACTCCTGTTTTCACTTAAAATTTCCCAATTTCTTCCAGTGGTTAGCACAATTATTAATTAGTATATAGAATTGTTCCAACATAGTTTTCTTCCTACTTATTTTGTTTGGTCATGTAATACTTGTCATGATATCTTTAACAGTCAACTGATGGTAAAAAGCTATCCATTATTTGTCTAGTAAGCTGATCAATGGTAAAAGTGATAAAAATAATCCATGCAATTATTTTAATATATGTGTGTAGTTTTTGTTAGACAATTCAGAGACAAGTGGAATAAAAATATTATTTACATATTTAGAGATAAAATGAAGTTATGAAGAAAATGGAAAAGCGTTGATTCAATAATATAAGTATGACTTGATGATTCACACGACAACAACCATTTCCAGCCCCTAATTGCATATAACCAACAACAACAGTCCTGGAGGAGTAGAAGCTTACTTGAATTAATTGCATCGTGTGCTCACAGCTATTCAAACCAGGCAACATACATAATTGAAGGGAAATTTAAAAAGTAAGATTAAGAGAATTGTTTAAGGGGCTTTTAATTCAAGAAACACAATTACATCAATGTGCACAAAGGCATTAGCTATCTTTCTACATAAGCTAATAGAGTCGAAACAAGTGAAGGGGAGAGAAATTGATTCCTTCAGCAATTCAATCGGTGGCAGATTTTATTGGTATTGCTGTTCAGGGGCCATTGACTGCTTTGCATCTTAAACTTTGTACTCAAATTTTACACAGCACTAGGAATTGGGCAGTGGCTTCCTTTTGATGAATAGGAATGAAGGTTCTATGACATTCGAGAGCACTTCTCTGTGAGTGCAAAGTGTGTTGGTTGTACACGGGCTACAATTTGCATTTTACATTATGGCCTGAGAATATTAGTACACACACAATTTCAGTCAGAAAAAAAGTCCTAGGAAAAGGTAAAGCATAGTGATACTACCGATACAAAGTTGGTCTAATGACATGTTTCCTCCAGATCTAAGCACCCAACCTTTAGAAATGATCTCTAAACAGAATTGAGTCTTATCTATTCATTTCCCATATCAACTGCAGCTTAAAAACAGCAAATGTACATTGCTGTTGTTTTAATCCTTGAAATGAATCTAATGGTTCAGCTGCTAATAGCACTGTCTGCTCTTCCAGAGGTCCTGAGTTCAATTCCCAGCAAACATGTGGTGACTCACAACCATCTATAATGAGATCTGATGTGACTGAAGACAGTGAGAGTGTACTCACATACATAAATAAATAAATATTTTTTGAAAAGAAAAGGAAATGAATGTATGAGAGAAGACACACTGGGCTAAAGCATTGTAGAACATACTGTTCCAATAGGAATGGGGGTGGATGAAAAACGAAAACCAAAATGACAGCAACAAAGCAAAACAAAACAAAAACCCTTTTGGACAAACTCTTCTAGCCCACAAGGTAAGTGGAAATTGGTGCCTAGGAAGACTGTTCAGTGATCACAATAGAAATCTTAACATGCTCACAACCATGCATACACACACACACACACACACACACACACACACACATACACACACATACACACACACAAAGAGAGAGAGAGAGAGAGAGAGAGAGAGAGAGAGAATAGCAAAAGAGAGAGATAGAAAATAGAAAAAGAGATAAAATGGACAGCCCAAATCAAGATTCAGAGGTGGAGTACATGATTAAATTCTCACATATAGATAGACAGAGATGATAAATCAATAGGCAAGCAGAAAGATGATATTGATAGATGATAAATGATAGATAGATAGATAGATAGATAGATAGATAGATAGATAGATAGATAGATAATAGAAAAGAGTGTGAGATAGAAAAGATAGAAAAAGAGATAGAAAAAGAGATGACGGGGACAGCCCCAAACCAAAATTCAGAGGTGGAGTACATGATTAAATTCTCATACCAATTGTGCAGAAAATGGAAGCAAAGAAGAAACACTACATTGTCTCAACTGTAAATGGTGATGATGTGAGACTAGGCCTTTTCAAAACCACACTGTCACTATTGTTACTCCATTCTAGGTTTCCAGACAAGACTTCAACAAAGTTAATATTCTTTGATTTACCGTGCTATGAGATAAGAAAGGTAAGAACAAGAATTCTCAGGAATCTCCTCTGAAAGACACAGCACAAAATAATATACCATAGTAAGAAATTCTATCTGGTGAAGTGGCTTCCAGCTTAGACAAAGGCATATCTCTAAACTGAAGACTGAGATGATAAGAACACACCTGATCCAATAGCAAATCACGGCTTAGTCCATCTGCTAACTTACTCATTATAATTCTCCACGAAAATCCCACGGAAGGAAAGGATGGGGCCATATGTAAGTGTAAGCCCAACTTGCTTACCTCAGATGCAACTGCCCTATGGAAAATAAATCTTTTTAAAATACCATTCCCTAATAATCATCAGGGCAGAGGAATTTGGATATTAAAATGGGCACATATAATATGCTTTACAATTTAATAAGTAAGAAAGGATATATTTGGAGAAGCTACAGTCTTAGTGCGGGAAATAATATGGCTTTGGGTAACGGGATAGATAATCAGGTTATGGATATGAATCTAAGGGAAAGAGATGCTTTATACATCTTTTATGGGGCACATATACATGACAGACTTTTAAAGATTTGGAGATCAAGACAGGAGTTCAGATGACAAGGAATTGATATATAGAACTAAAAATAATGAAGGATCTTATCATTTTAGATGGTTTCATATTACTTCATTGTATTTTTAATTATTTGTCCTATCAAGCCTGCAGAAATTTTATATAGGTAAGGCCCCAAAATACTGCCTGTATGGGAAAAATATGACTGGCCTTTTATAGTCATATTGCATACATCTTCTTTGGAATATCTTTCTTCATCACAAATAGGTAATAGGATCATCATTCTTTCCTTGCTAAATTTCAGGAATACTTTTGAACTTTCAGCAAATTTTATTTTTATTATTAATTTATATGCAGATCCACAATGTACCAACCTAGTTAATATTTACATTTTCTTATATTAGGCATAAGGGAAGACAGCTCCAGTCATGTCAACATCAATTAAAATAGAGAATCAAAATTCTCTAAACTAGTAAAATTGTGAAATGAGATTTTATGGTAATCAAACCTTCCACTGAGATTTCAGTCAATTTTGTCACCTGAAAAACGACTTAAATTTATATTTGTAAATATAGAATATACTTCTCTCATAACACTGAATGGTGGTCCAGGTATGCTGTCACATACATTTAATACTAGCACTTTGTTTGGGGGTTGGGGGTAGGGGAGAGGCAGATATATCTATGTGAGTTCAAAGTCAGCTTGGTTCATATATGAACAGGACAACCAGAGCTACAGAAGAGAGTGATCCTTCCTCATAAACTAACAAAAGCAAACAAGAAAACAAACAAACAAACAAAAAGAAAGACACTGAAGTTATATTTTGGTGAAAATATTTAGATATAGAACTTTAGTTTGGGGGAATGTCTCTACAACCACAGACCACTGACCAAGAAACCAACCTTAACATAAAATGCTGTTTCTAAAACTTCCAGGGGGCCTAAAAGATGTCTTGCTGGGTAAATATATTTGCTGCTCAAGCCTGAAAATCTGAATTCAATCTCTAGAAAATATGAAAAGTTTGAAGGAAGTCACCAAATCTTCTATGGGGGGGTCCTATAATCTATGCATCTTATTAGCTTCCTAGATGTTATAATGAAATAAAAATAAATATTAACTGCTTTCTTGAAATTAAGTTCAACACTCTGGGTAGCATCTGAATTGTGAGATCTCTATAGAAAAAGCATTTACCATTCATTATCTATTCTGATAACCAGGGGACCACAGGTAATATACAACGTGATGATATTTCACCATGTGTCACTAATGGCCATAAGTTCAGGCTATGTATTATGTTGGGCAGAAGCATTAGAAAGCTAGGCTATGTTCAAAACATGAGTGCAAGTGAATGCGTGTATGCTAGAGAATTTCTTATAAATATTTACAAATCTACCTATCTGTAAGTATGGAAAATAGAAATAATGTATTTCCATGGATGTAAGTTGACATGTTCACATTAACTGAATTAAGCCAGTTTCAGAATGACAAAGAAAATTTATTTCATTTGTCATTCTTAAATTTTAAACGATTCAGAAAATCATGTATGCACATGAAACATGAATGCAGAAGTGTATCTAAGAGAATGCTATAACAAATGGGATGGGGGAGGGTTACAAAGGAAAGTGGAACAGGCTATGAGGGCTAGTTTCAGCATACAAAATGTACTTGCACAAAAATGGCCTTTTATAAGAAGAATTACTACACAATTAATATACATAATATATTTCCAGATTAATGCATGCATTGATTGAAACTCAAACGATAGCAATGGTTGGAAAAAGGCAACAAATGACCCGACAGCTGCATCAGGTTGTACTTCTATGTTTATTTTGATAGAGCCAAGAACCATAGTAGCTTCCTGTTAATTTCTAGGATTTCTTATTTTTCAAAATGTATGTATTAATTTTTATTCATTCATAATGATGTCTGCCTATGTGACTTAATCTGCATTACATGAATGCAGGGCTTCACAGAGGCCATAGGATGCCACATACCAAGAACTAAAGTTGCAAGCAGATGTGAGCAGACTGATAAGGGATCTGGGAACCTGAGTACTCTGGAAGAACAGCAAGACAAGTTCTCTTAACTACTGAGCTACTGCCTCTTCCTCTTCCTCTTCCTCTTCCTCTTCTTCTTCCTCTTCCCCTTCCTCTTTCTCTTCCTCGTCCTTCTCCTTCTCCTCCCCTTCTCCTTCCTCCTTCCTCCCTCCCTCCCTCCCTCCCTTCCTCCCTCCTTCCCTTCCTTCCTTCCTCCCTTCCTTCCTTCCTTCTTTTCTCTCTGCAGCGGGAAATTAAAAAAAAGAACACCATCTCAACACTAGCACCAGCACCAGCCCCAGCACAAACAGGGAGGGTGTTCTCGCCTCTGTCAGCAGGACTTGGTAGACTCTCTGGCACAGAGCTCCTGAATTGTCTGCAACTGACTTGCTAAATTCCCTTGTCAGGTTGCTGCCACACTCCAAGCATCCATCCACCCCTTGTTATAATCACAATTCCCAGTAACTCTGTAAAACCCAAACTCAGGCTTGTAATTTATCCATCAGATTTATATCAGTAAATTCTCATCCCACAAAACGCCCACTCAATAAACTCAGAGCCAATTGACATTGATATAAATTGCCCACTTAGATAAGACAAATTATTCATCCCTTATAAGATACAGCTACCTGTGGCTATTTAAAGCCACAGGGATCTGGTTCATTCTTCTCTTTCTCCATCTTCCTCTCTCCTCTTCCCTGTGCTCTCTTTTCTCCCCCTTTCCACCTGGAAGTCCTGCTGACTACTTTTCCAGCGACTGTTCCTCTAATCCTATGAAATCTTTATTCATTAGGGAACTTCTTTGCCTCTCTCTCTCTCTCTCTCTCTCTCTCTCTCTCTCTCTCTCTCTCTCTCTCTCTCCCTCTCTCTCTCTCCTTTTAGAAACAGACTGGGGAATCTGGAGGACAAAAAGAGAACCCTGAAAAAACATCCACATCTCTCAGGTTATGAACATTACAAATGTTTCCTCTTAGTTGTGCATAAGGTGGCTATTTCTAAGGCCACCATTGCCATTTGCACACGACCAATTTTATTTACACAGTAAAGTAACCAAGATGACTACAAACACCTTTGTTTAAACTGACTTTTGTTTTATGTAAACATTTTCTTCCTTTCTAATTTCTTTGAGTGTATAGGTGTTAGCTAAGTTCTTTGCTATGAATAAGACACTTAATATTTTAAAAGTTTACAATGTATTTTGAATGTTTAGGTCTCATTAATTTAAAGAAAATATAAAAGTCTTATTCATTTCTCTCTGACATGATCTCTTTTAATATTTGATGTCAAAATAACAGATTTTGTATTGTGTATCCCCAAATATGAGGTAATATAGATAAAAGTATTAGTTTCTTTATGTAACAATTCAAATATTTGCCCTAATAATACTTAATTTTGACTTTTTAAAAGTGAAGAACTCTTGGAGAGCAGACATGGAAGGGGCAACATTTGGAATGTAAATAAATAAAACTATTTTTAAAAAAGTGTTTTCAAAAAAACCATTAAAAAACTAACAAGTGAAACTTAAATTTTAACATATATTTAATGTTATGAATTGAACTGAAAGGTATGCAAGCATAATAGATGTTTTCCTCTTTTCTTTTTTTCCATTACTGTCTTCCTAAGTAGTCCGGATTTGTGTGGGGTGGCTTCAAGTTTTGCCCTGCTGCAAGTAAAGAGAAGATTCTCGATTTTTTTTTAATTTATTTTTAGCACTCTGAGGATAATGCAGTGAAAGCCTCAAGATATACAATTGGCACATTGGAAAGTCTACTGCCAGACAACCAGATCCAGCACAAGTGTTGGGTGCACAAGTGTTGTGCATACAGAGTGTTTGTGAGTTCTTCAGGCATTTACTGTTGAAACATATTGTGTGGTGAAAATCTTTATGGCTCTCCAAATTGTTATTTTGAAAAAAAAATAACTTGTAAAGAAAAAATATTACAGGTAGGGTTCTGGTGATTATTTTATGTGTGAAATAACAGTTTGAGTGGGGTTAATGTAATTTACATAGAGAACAAGCCCCTCCTGCCACATGAGGAAACACAATGGAAATGGTGAAGGGACTCAATATCTAGGAATTGCTAATATCACTTAAATATTTTCTAAGCCTTTAAATGTGTTAAAGCATACAGCTATTTAACAGCTTTGAAACACTATCATCACAGACTGAATGAAGTTTCAGAATCAGGTTTAAGCTAATCTTAGAATTAATCATGTGACTCAAATGTACATCTTCACTTGAAGAATTTAAAAGAAAAAGACACCTATTGTGTTTGCTTGAATCATTTTCATGCTCCTCAGGAAGGCTGTATCATAATCTTTTTCCACTTATCCTGTAAGTTTTTACTCTTTTGCTTTATCGACAATAGTACATTAAATTTATGTGGGTAATATTTTTGTTTGGCATATTTCATTAATTTCATGTTTTCAAACATGCCAAAATTTAACTTTTAATTTCATTGATATTTTTACTGCACTTCTAGTAAGTGTCTAGGTAAAGCTATGTTAATAACTAAATATTCTTTAATTTTAAGCAAAAATAACAACAGTAAGGGAAACTAGACATGAATTGGGGCAGAGCTGGGGAAAGTAATCTGTGGAACAACACGGCTGAGGCTGTCAGACTTTGACTGAAAGCTGTTCTGTGAGTACTTTATTTGCTTGTTCTCTTGACTCATGTTGTACTAATGTTTCTATTCCAGAATGTTACAAGGTTTATGTAGAGGCTCTCATCCAAGAGTGCAAATAAAGCATGCTTGATTCAATTACAAATGACTCATTTCTAGATTTGGATTTTAAATGGCATTGACCAAAGTAAACACGAGCATAAAACAAATTAAAAATGATATGGCCGTTGTCTTAACATGTGATCTTCATTATTTTGCAAGTGAAATACACTAGTTAAAATGAAAGATGAGTTTATAAGTCACTCAGAATATGCAAGAGTGAAATTGCTTCTTAATGTGTCTAATTCGTTGGCAGCTTTAGAAGAAAAAGGAAGTATAATTGCGCTTATTTTACAAATAGCTGAAGGGAAAGTATGACCCATTTCAGAAAACAAATTAGCGGAAATAAAACAAAAACACAGCATGATGCTTATCTTCTGAGCTCTAATAATTTTTTCATCTATAATGAAATCCTTGACCTTACTTCCAAATGTCTTGATTTCTCTTTGCACTTTGCTAAGAAAGGAAACTAAAACTTTACACTACACAAAGCCGATAAACTATGAGATAATAATAAGTACTGATGAACTTATTAATTTGTGTTGCAGAGAGGATGATTTAATGTTTAATTGTTATTAGCTTCCTTTTTGCATCATGATTAAGAAATAATATATGGGCTATATTTGTGAAGTTTTGTTGTTTGTAATAAAAAGTGGTCTTACAATGCAACCCAGATTAGCTTTGATCTCAATATGCACAACATTCTTTACTGGAGTCCAAAGCAATCTTCTTCCCAAAACCCCATGCCTTACACTTTCTAGTTATTGGAATAACATGCCTATTTCTTGCCTATTTTGGTTTACATTAAATTTTTAATTAAAAGTAAGATATGTGGAAACCAGTAAAGTTACAGAAGAGAGATGCTCTTAACTTACAGGAAAATATAAAGTAGAAGGTATTAAGGTATGCCCTGTAGTACATGGTTTCATAATGAAGAGACCAAATGTATAAGAAACTTAAGAGGTGGTTTATAATATATATGTACAATGACTAACATATTTGAATGTCATTTCTTAGAATTAAGTGGTTGTGAAAAAATGTATTAGGATCTTACAATAGAATGCTCTAGAGGGAGAAAATAGTGTAGCATTTTAATGGAATTATTTTTGGGGAAACATATACACACAAAGTAATAAAGCATAATAAATCACAGAGTAAATTATAAAACACCATGTAATATTGTAAAGGTTGTCCTTTTGATGTAAACATTCAAACACAAATACTTTTTTATATGTTAGTCATAGCCATTAGAAGACCTTTAG
The DNA here is from genome assembly GCF_021556685.1 of Rattus norvegicus. Taxonomy (NCBI): domain Eukaryota; kingdom Metazoa; phylum Chordata; class Mammalia; order Rodentia; family Muridae; genus Rattus; species Rattus norvegicus. The sequence goes on from NC_141547.1 coordinate 25,606,957, forward strand.
GAATGGTAGTAGCCTAGAATGTGAATAATATGAAAATATGTCAGGGCACAAGGTAATCACAGAGATTTCAAATGTTCTGCATGATTATTAACTTTTTCCTACTTCCTAACTTCTCTTAGTGTTAAAAAAATAGATGTGGCTCCCTGGAGTCTACCATCTTGAGTTGTTTGTATATTTTAGATATTAGCTCTCAATCAAATGTAGTATTGGTAAAGATCTTTACCAAATCTGTTGGTTGCCATTTATTCTATTGACAGTATCCTTTGCCTTACAGAAACAATTTTATGAGGTCCCATTTGTTGATTCTTGATCTTAGATCATACTATTAGTGTTCTGTTCAGGAAAATTTCCACTGTGCCTATGTGTTCGAGGCTCTTCCCCAATTTCTCTTCTATTAGTCTGAGTATAATAGTTTTATGTGGAGGTATTTGATCCACTTGGACTTGAGCTTTGTACAAGAAGATAAGAATGGGCCAATTTGCATTCTTCTACATGCTGACCTCCAGTTGAACCAGCACCATTTGCTGAAAATGCTGTCTTTTTTCCACTGGATGATTTTAGCCTCTTTGTCAAAAATCAAGTGACCGTAGGTGTGTGGGTTCATTCCTGGGTCTTCAATTCTATTCCATTGATCTACCTGAAGGTTTCTGTACCCATGCAATATTTATCATGATTGCTCTGTAATACAGCTTGAGGACAGGGATGGTGATTCCCCCAGAAGTTCTTTTATTGTTGAGAATAGTTTTCACTATTTTTTGTTATTGCAAATGAATCTGCAAATTGCTCTTCCAACTTTCTGAAGAATTGAGTTGGAGTTTTGATGGGGATTCCATTGAATCTGTACATTGCTTTCAGTAAGATGGCCACATTTACTATATTAATCCTGCCAATCCATGAGCATTTGGCTCATAATTGTGGCTTCAAAGAATGAATTGGGTAGTGTTCTTTTTGTTTCTATTTTGTGGAATATTTTGAAGAGTATTGATATTAGGTCCTCTTTGAAGGTCTGATAGAATTCTTTACTAAACCCATCTGATCCTTTTTTTGGGGGGGGTTGGTTGAGAGATATTTTTAACAATTGTTTCTATTTCTTTAGGGGTTATATGACTGTTTAGGTGATCTATCTTATCCTGATTTAAGTTTGGTACCTGGTATCTGTCTAGAAAATTGACAATTTTATCCAGATTTTCCAGTTTTGTTGAGTATAGGCTTTTATAGTAGGATCTGATAATTTTTTAACCTTCTCAGTTTCTGTTGCTATGTCTCCCTTTTCATTTCTGATTTTGTTAATTTGGATACTGTCTATGTGCCCTCTGGTTAGTCTGGCTAAGGGTTTACTTATCTTTTTGCTTTTCTCAAAGAACCATTCCCTGGTTTGTTGATTCTTTGTATAGTACTTTTGTTTTTACTTGGTTGATTTTAGCTCTGAGTTTGATTATTTCCTTCTACCAATTCCTCTTGGGTGTCTTTGCTTTTGAGATGGTTCTGCCGAGCCTTACTGATACAAATGAGGATGTTTGCATCTAACCATCAGACTGAACACAGGCTCCCCAATGGAGGAGGTAGAGAAAGGACTGAGGAGCTGAAGGGGTTGGCAACCACCTAAGAAGAACAACAATATTGACCAACCAGATTTCCCCACCCCACCCCCAAAGCTCCCAGGGACTAAACCACCAACCAAAGAGTATACATGGAGGGACCCATGGTTCCAGTCACATATTTAGCAGAGGATGGCATTGTTGGGCATCAATAGGAGGAGTGGCCCTTGGTCCTGTAATGTCTCATTTCCCCAGTGTAGGGAAATGCCAAGCTGTTGGGTTGGGAGTTAGTGGGTGGGAGTGAGAACATAATAGAAGCAGGGCGGGGGAAGTGAGGAGGGAAACAGAAAATGGGATAACATTTGAAATGTAAATACATATCCAATAAAACTCTTTAAAAAGAATGCAAAGAAATAGATTTACCATATGTAGAGTATTTTGATTGTGGATTTTAGCTTTAGGCTAAATTGTTAGATTTTACAATGTGGGTGCCCAACCCTACAGAAAAAAACTCCTACCATAATTATTATGGATCACTGGGAAAAAGAAGGTGAGAAGATTTAAAAGTGAGAGGACCAGAATGCTTTCTTTGAGGTAGCACTTTCTAAGCATGAGATGACTGTTGCACTTTTATGTCCAAAAATGTAGCCGTTGCTACTGCAAATCATGCGTGGTAAAAACACAATTAATATGCCTATGTGAATGAGGAAATCTCATAAAGCACTGCCCTTAACCTTAGAAGAAAATAATGGCTGCTGAGAGAGAATTCGTCGTTTCCAAAGATAATCCCATCAGTGTGCCAGGACTTCACAGTCATGTCTGAGCAACTCCAAACGTGCTCACAAAGATTGTAAGCATGCGTGTATGTATGTATGCACATATGTATGTATGTATGCATGCATATAGGTATGTGTGTGTTGAAGGAATCCTTAAAGAAAATAAACATTTTCCATACAAGTAGGAGTTAACATGTACAGTTTGTTAACATGTTTGTGATTTTGATCCAGTTGAGTAATCAATACAGTAATACCTTCCTTGTTTTAAGCTCTGTAAAGTTTTTCAGAGAAGATAACTTTGCATCCTTTTCTAATACCATGCAGTTTGGATTTCCTTTTCTCTAACTACTCTGGAAGGAAGTCTCTTATTACTATTAAATGTCACATGAATGCGTATCTCAAATTCATGGTTTCTTCTTTAATTATTGTGACTGTTAGCATTCCTTCTAGGCTCTGCCCCACAGTTACCCAGCAACAGCCAGGTATGTCTTACTCACTGTAAATTGTACTGCTTGTCCCTCTTACTGTCCTACCCTGTCTGCCCTTTCTCTCTCCCCATTCCGCTACACCCTCTTTCTATGAGTTCCTGACAGGGTCTCTCTCTCTCTCTCTCTCTCTCTCTCTCTCTCTCTCTCTCTCTCTCTGCAGTTATTAATAGCCTTTAGCTAGTTCTTCATTTAGGCCAGGCCTTGTGAGATTCTCCCTAAATATGTTGGTGTGAAAAATGGCACTGTTATTTTTCTGTTCTTTTTTTTTCTTTTTTTTTTTTTATTAACTTGAGTATTTCTTATATACATTTCGAGTGTTATTCCCTTTCCCGGTTTCCGGGCAAACATCCCCCTCCCCCCTCCCCTTCCTTATGGGTGTTCCCCTCCCAACCCTCCCCCCATTGCCGCCCTCCCCCCATAGACTAGTTCACTGGGGGTTCAGTCTTAGCAGGACCCAGGGCTTCCCCTTCCACTGGTGCTCTTACTAGGATATTCATTGCTACCTATGGGGTCAGAGTCCAGGGTCAGTCCATGTATAGTCTTTAGGTAGTGGCTTAGTCCCTGGAAGCTCTGGTTGCTTGGCATTGTTGTACTTTTGGGGTCTCGAGCCCCTTCAAGCTCTTCCAGTTCTTTCTCTGATTCCTTCAATAGGGGACCTATTCTCAGTTCAGTGGTTTGCTGCTGGCATTCGCCTCTATATTTGCTGTATTCTGGCTGTGTCTCTCAGGAGCGATCTACATCAGGCTCCTGTCAGTCTGCACTTCTTTGCTTCATCCATCTTGTCTAATTGGGTGGCTGTATATGTATGGGCCACATGTGGGGCAGGCTCTGAATGGGTGTTCCTTCAGTCTCTGTTTTAATCTTTGCCTCTCCCTTCCCTACCAAGGGTATTCTTTTTCCTCATTTAAAGAAGGAGTGAAGCATTCACATTTTGATCATCCATCTTGAGTTTCGTTTGTTCTAGGGATCTAGGGTAATTCAAGCATTTGGGCTAATAGCCACTTATCAATGAGTGCATAACATGTATGTCTTTCTGTGATTGGGTTAGCTCACTCAGGATGATATTTTCCAGTTCCAACCATTTGCCTACGAATTTCATAAACTCGTTGTTTTTGATAGCTGAGTAATATTCCATTGTGTAGATGTACCACATTTTCTGTATCCATTCCTCTGTTGAAGGGCATCTGGGTTCTTTCCAGCTTCTGGCTATTATAAATAAGGCTGCGATGAACATAGTGGAGCACATGTCTCTTTTATATGTTGAGGCATCTTTTGGGTATATGCCCAAGAGAGGTATAGCTGGATCCTCAGGCAGTTCAATGTCCAATTTTCTGAGGAACCTCCAGACTGATTTCCAGAATGGTTTTACCAGTCTGCAATCCCACCAACAATGGAGGAGTGTTCCTCTTTCTCCACATCCTCGCCAGCATCTGCTGTCACCTGAGTTTTTGATCTTAGCCATTCTCACTGGTGTGAGGTGAAATCTCAGGGTTGTTTTGATTTGCATTTCCCTTATGACTAAAGATGTTGAACATTTCTTTAGGTGTTTCTCAGCCATTCGGCATTCCTCAGCTGTGAATTCTTTGTTTAGCTCTGAACCCCATTTTTTAATAGGGTTATTTGTTTCCCTGCGGTCTAACTTCTTGAGTTCTTTGTATATTTTGGATATAAGGCCTCTATCTGTTGTAGGATTGGTAAAGATCTTTTCCCAATCTGTTGGTTGCCGTTTTGTCCTAACCACAGTGTCCTTTGCCTTACAGAAGCTTTGCAGTTTTATGAGATCCCATTTGTCGATTCTTGATCTTAGAGCATAAGCCATTGGTGTTTTGTTCAGGAAATTTTTTCCAGTGCCCATGTGTTCCAGATGCTTCCCTAGTTTTTCTTCTATTAGTTTGAGTGTGTCTGGTTTGATGTGGAGGTCCTTGATCCACTTGGACTTAAGCTTTGTACAGGGTGATAAGCATGGATCGATCTGCATTCTTCTACATGTTGCCCTCCAGTTGAACCAGCACCATTTGCTGAAAATGCTATCTTTTTTCCATTGGATGGTTTTGGCTCCTTTGTCAAAAATCAAGTGACCATAGGTGTGTGGGTTCATTTCTGGGTCTTCAATTCTATTCCATTGGTCTATCTGTCTGTCTCTGTACCAATACCATGCAGTTTTTATCACTATTGCTCTGTAATACTGCTTGAGTTCAGGGATAGTGATTCCCCCTGAAGTCCTTTTATTGTTGAGGATAGCTTTAGCAATCCTGGGTTTTTTGTTATTCCAGATGAATTTGCAAATTGTTCTGTCTAACTCTTTGAAGAATTGGATTGGTATTTTGATGGGGATTGCATTGAATCTGTAGATTGCTTTTGGTAAAATGGCCATTTTTACTATATTAATCCTGCCAATCCATGAGCATGGGAGATCTTTCCATCTTCTGAGGTCTTCTTCAATTTATTTCCTCAGTGTCTTGAAGTTCTTATTGTACAGATCTTTTACTTGCTTGGTTAAAGTCACACCGAGGTACTTTATATTATTTGGGTCTATTATGAAGGGTGTCGTTTCCCTAATTTCTTTCTCGGCTTGTTTCTCTTTTGTATAGAGGAAGGCAACTGATTTATTTGAGTTAATTGTATACCCAGCCACTTTGCTGAAGTTGTTTATCAGCTTTAGTAGTTCTCTAGTGGAACTTTTGGGATCACTTAAATATACTATCATGTCATCTGCAAATAGTGATATTTTGACCTCTTCTTTTCCGATCTCTATCCCTTTGATCTCCTTTTGTTGTCTGATTGCTCTGGCTAGAACTTCAAGAACTATATTGAATAAGTAGGGAGAGAGTGGGCAGCCTTGTCTAGTCCCTCATTTTAGTGGGATTGCTTCAAGTTTCTCTCCATTTAGTTTAATGTTAGCAACTGGTTTGCTGTATATGGCTTTTACTATGTTTAGGTATGGGCCTTGAATTCCTATTCTTTCCAGGACTTTTATCATGAAGGGGTGTTGAATTTTGTCAAATGCTTTCTCAGCATCTAATGAAATGATCATGTGGTTCTGTTCTTTCAGTTTGTTTATATAATGGATCACGTTGATGGTTTTCCGTATATTAAACCATCCCTGCATGCCTGGGATGAAGCCTACTTGATCATGGTGGATGATTGTTTTGATGTGCTCTTGAATTAGGTTTGCCAGAATTTTATTGAGTATTTTTGCGTCGATATTCATAAGGGAAATTGGTCTGAAGTTCTCTTTCTTTGTTGTGTCTTTGTGTGGTTTAGGTATAAGAGTAATTGTGGCTTCGTAGAAGGAATTCGGTAGGGCTCCATCTGTTTCAATTTTGTGGAATAGTTTGGATAATATTGGTATGAGGTCTTCTATGAAGGTTTGATAGAATTCTGCACTAAACCCATCTGGACCTAGGCTCTTTTTGGTTGGGAGACCTTTAATGACTGCTTCTATTTCCTTAGGAGTTATGGGGTTGTTTAACTGGTTTATCTGTTCCTGATTTAACTTCGATACCTGGTATCTGTCTAGGAAATTGTCCATTTCCTGAAGATTTTCAAATTTTGTTGAATATAAGTTTTTATAGTAAGATCTGATGATTTTTTGAATTTCCTCCGAATCTGTAGTTATGTCTCCCTTTTCATTTCTGATTTTGTTAATTTGGACACACTCTCTGTGTCCTCTCGTTAGTCTGGCTAAGGGTTTATCTATCTTGTTGATTTTCTCAAAGAACCAACTTTTGGTTCTGTTGATTCTTTCTATGGTCCTTTTTGTTTCTACTTGGTTGATTTCAGCTCTGAGTTTGATTATTTCCTGCCTTCTACTCCTCCTGGGTGTATTTGCTTCTTTTTGTTCTAGAGCTTGTAGGTGTGCTGTCAAGCTGCTGACATATGCTCTTTCCTTTTTCTTTCTGCAGGCACTCAGCGCTATGAGTTTTCCTCTTAGCACAGCTTTCATTGTGTCCCATAAGTTTGAGTATGTTGTATCTTCATTTTCATTAAATTCTAAAAAGTTTTTAATTTCTTTCTTTATTTCTTCCTTGACCAGGTTATCATTGAGTAGAGCATTGTTCAATTTCCACGTATATGTGGGCATTCTTCCCTTATTGTTATTGAAGACCAGTTTTAGGCCGTGGTGGTCTGATAGCACGCATGGGATTATTTCTATCTTTCTGTACCTGTTGAGGCCCGTTTTTTGACCAATTATATGGTCAATTTTGGAGAAAGTACTATGAGGAGCTGAGAAGAAGGTATATCCTTTTGCTTTAGGATAGAATGTTCTATAAATATCCGTTAAGTCCATTTGGCTCATGACTTCTCTTAATCTGTCTACATCACTGTTTAATTTCTGTTTCCATGATCTGTCCATTGATGAGAGTGGGGTGTTGAAATCTCCCACTATTATTGTGTGAGGTGCAATGTGTGTTTTGAGCTTTAGTAAGGTTTCTTTTACGTATGTAGGTGCCCTTGTATATGGGGCATAGATATTTAGGATTGAGAGTTCATCTTGGTGGATTTTTCCTTTGATGAATATGAAGTGTCCTTCCTTATCTTTTTTGATGACTTTTAGTTGGAAATTGATTTTATTTGATATTAGAATGGCTACTCCAGCTTGCTTCTTCTGACCATTTGCTTGGAAAGTTGTTTTCCAGCCTTTCACTCTGAGGTAGTGTCTGTCTTTGTCTCTGAGGTGTGTTTCCTGTAGGCAGCAGAATGCAGGGTCCTCGTTGCGTATCCAGTTTGTTAATCTATGTCTTTTTATTGGGGAGTTGAGGCCATTGATATTGAGAGATATTAAGGAATAGTGATTATTGCTTCCCGTTATATTCATATTTGGATGTGAGGTTATGTTTGTGTGCTTTCATTCTCTTTGTTTTGTTGCCAAGACGATTAGTTTCTTGCTTCTTCTAGGGTATAGCTTGCCTCCTTATGTTGGGCTTTACCATTTATTATCCTTTGTAGTGCTGGATTTGTAGAAAGATATTGTGTAAATTTGGTTTTGTCATGGAATATCTTGGTTTCTCCATCAATGTTAATTGAGAGTTTTGCTGGATACAGTAACCTGGGCTGGCATTTTTGTTCTCTTAAGGTCTGTATGACATCAGTCCAGGATCTTCTGGCCTTCATAGTTTCTGGTGAGAAGTCTGGCGTGATTCTGATAGGTCTCCCTTTATATGTTACTTGACCTTTTTCCCTTACTACTTTTAATATTCTTTCTTTATTTTGTGCGTTTGGTGTTTTGACAATTATGTGACGGGAGGTGTTTCTTTTCTGGTCCAATCTATTTGGAGTTCTGTAGGCTTCTTGTATGTCTATGGGTATCTCTTTTTTTAGGTTAGGGAAGTTTTCTTCTATGATTTTGTTGAAGATATTTACTGGTCCTTTGAGCTGGGAGTCTTCACTCTCTTCTATACCTATTATCCTTAGGTTTGATCTTCTCATTGAGTCCTGGATTTCCTGTATGTTTTGGACCAGTAGCTTTTTCTGCTTTACATTATTTTTCACAGTTGAGTCAATGATTTCTATGGAATCTTCTGCTCCTGAGATTCTCTCTTCCATCTCTTGTATTCTGTTGGTGAAGCTTGTATCTACAGCTCCTTGTCTCTTCTTTTGGTTTTCTATATCCAGGGTTGTTTCCATGTGTTCTTTCTTGATTGCTTCTATTTCCATTTTTAATTCCTTCAACTGTTTGATTGTGTTTTCCTGGAATTCTTTCAGGGATTTTTGCGATTCCTCTCTGTAGGCTTTTACTTATTTATTAATGTTTTCCTGTGCTTCCCTAAGTGTGTTCATGTCTTTCTTGAAGTCCTCCAGCATCATGATCAAATATGATTTTGAAACTAGATCTTGCTTTTCTGGTGTGTTTGGATATTCCATGTTTGTTTTGGTGGGAGAATTGGGCTCCGATGATGGCATGTAGTCTTGGTTTCTGTTGCTTGGGTTCCTGCGCTTGCCTCTCGCCATCAGATTATCTCTAGTGTTACTTTGTTCTGCTATTTCTGACAGTGGCTAGACTGTCCTATAAGCCTGTGTGTCAGGAGTGCTGTAGATCTGTTTTCCTCTCTTTCAGTCAGTTATGGGGACAGAGTGTTCTGCTTTCGGGCGTGTAGTTTTTCCTCTCTACAGGTCTTCAGCTGTTCCTGTGGGCCTGTGTCTTGAGTTCACCAGGCAGCTTTCTTGCAGCAGAAAATTTGGTCTTACCTGTGGTCCCGAGGCTCAGGTTTGCTCGTGGGGTGCTGCCCAGGGGCTCTCTGCAGCGGCAGCAACCAGGAAGACCTGTGCCGCCCCTTCCGGGAGCTTCAGTGCACCAGGGTTCCAGATGGTCTTTGGCTTTTTCCTCTGGCGTCCGAGATGTGTGTGCAGGGAGCAGTCTCTTCTGGTTTCCCAGGCTTGTCTGCCTCTCTGAAGGTTTAGCTCACCCTCCCACGGGATTTGGGTGCAGAGAACTGTTTATCCAGTCTGTTTCCTTCAGGGTCCGGCGGTGTCTCTGGCAGGGGTCCTGCCGCTCCCCCACGGGAGCCCAGAGGCCTTATACAGTTTCCTCTTGGGCCAGGGATGTGGGCAGGGGTGAGCAGTGTTGGTGGTCTCTTCCGCTCTGCAGCCTCAGGAGTGCCCACCTGACCAGGCAGTTGGGTCTCTCTCTCACCGGGTCTGGGAGCAGAGAGCTGCTGCAGGCCGGGATCCGTGGGTGTGGGACTTCCGGTAAACACAGAACGTGCCCGGTCCTAGAGAAATTCTGCTTCCGTGTGTCCCAAGCTCACCAGGCAGCTTTCTTGCAGCAGAAAATTTGGTCTTACCTGTGGTCCCGAGGCTCAGGTTTGCTCGTGGGGTGCTGCCCAGGGGCTCTCTGCAGCGGCAGCAACCAGGAAGACCTGTGCCGCCCCTTCCGGGAGCTTCAGTGCACCAGGGTTCCAGATGGTCTTTGGCTTTTTCCTCTGGCGTCCGAGATGTGTGTGCAGGGAGCAGTCTCTTCTGGTTTCCCAGGCTTGTCTGCCTCTCTGAAGGTTTAGCTCTCCCTCCCACGGGATTTGGGTGCAGAGAACTGTTTATCCGGTCTGTTTCCTTCAGGGTCCGGCGGTGTCTCTGGCAGGGGTCCTGCCGCTCCCCCACGGGAGCCCAGAGGCCTTATACAGTTTCCTCTTGGGCCAGGGATGTGTGCAGGGGTGAGCAGTGTTGGTGGTCTCTTCCGCTCTGCAGCCTCAGGAGTGCCCACCTGACCAGGCGGTTGGGTCTCTCTCTCACCGGGTCTGGGAGCAGAGAGTTGCTGCAGGCCGGGATCCGTGGGTGTGGGACTTCCGGTAAACACAGAACGTGCCCAGTCCTATAGAAATTCTGCTTCCGTGTGTCCCAAGCTCACCAGGCAGCTTTCTTGCAGCAGAAAATTTGGTCTTACCTGTGGTCCCAAGGCTCAGGTTCGCTCGTGGGGTGCTGCCCAGGGGCTCTCTGCAGTGGCAGCAACCAGGAAGACCTGTGCCGCCCCTTCCGGGAGCTTCAGTGCACCAGGGTTCCAGATGGTCTTTGGCTTTTTCCTCTGGCGTCCGAGATGTGTGTGCAGGGAGCAGTGTCTTCTGGTTTCCCAGGCTTGTCCGCCTCTCTGAAGGTTTAGCTCTCCCTCCCCTATTTTTCTGTTCTTACTCATGCAAATAAATTTTAGTGGTCATGGGTACAGGTTCTTTGTAATATATAAGTCATGGTTCTCTGGCTCTTAAAATCTTTGGTCCCCTTTCTCGTGATGTTTCCTCAGCGTTAAGAGATTGAGTTACAAATGTTAACTGTTTTAGGTCTGCTTAACACATGGTCATTAGTTCTAGGTACTTTGACTAAATATGATCATTCATTTATATCATTCCAGATTTCAAAATACATCACAGAGCTATACCAATACAGGTAGCAGGTATTGGAACACAAAGAAGCTTGCAGATCAATGAAACGTCATAGATAATACAAACATGAATTCATTTATTCAGTCACCTGATACTTACCAAAGATCCAAAACATCATACCTGAGAAAGACAGCATTCAAATGATAGTGAGAAGCCTAAATATACACAGTATGGAAGTCTGAAAATAAACTTCATCTGTCATCCAGAACAAACCTAGATTGCACATAAATCAGACTTCACTATGAGACATACAATGCTTAAACTGAAGAAAATGTAGACAGCAAGTTTTTAGATATAGATTTAGTAAGGATGTTCTGAATAGGAAACAATTTGCACAGGAATTAAGCCTAACAATTAACAAATGGGGTCTAATAAAACTAATTTTGTGTAGAAACAATCTGTCAATCGTGTTCTTTTATTTTTTTAAATAAGGACCACCTTTTCTTTCTGTTCATCAAATAGGGGTTTCATGTACAAAATACATAAGAACATAAAAGACAAAAAGTCAAGAAAACAAGGGAATGAATTTTATAAATAGCCTCTGGAGGTGAGCATAGATTTCTCATCCGAAAAAGAAATAATGCCTAGAAATATCTCAAAAAGCATTCAACATCAATAGCAATAATAGTAATGCACATTACAACTTTGAAACTTCCTTTTAGCTTAATCACAATCCTAAATCAAGAAACACAATTCTGGCGGAAGTGATGGGAAAGGAAAGTTGTCCTCCATTGTTGGGAGGACTGCAAACTGGTCCACATCCTCTAGAAATCCCTTTGAGGTGATTTTTAAATAACTGAAAGAATACTTCAAATTGCAGCTCTTTTACTGAAAAGAATTTCTTGGGAAATAAGCATATGGGTGTTGTAGCAAAACCCTTTTGTCATTTAGTTTGATGAGAAAATATTTAGATGCTACTTTGCTCAGAAATTAAAATAGTGCAATCCTAATGATTTAAGTCTTACCTCCTGAGAATGATCCTGGGCTGAATTCTATTTATCCTGAAAAGTTAAGTCCGATAACACGTGTTGACCTGATATATTGACGAGGTGTTTCTGATAAAAAATACAACTACCTGGTATTCTTAGATAAAAATCCAACGATTTAATAAATATATAAAGACTACTGTGATTAATAGACGTGTTATTCCAGGAATTCATTGCTGTGGGATATTTGCTCAATGAGCAATTGAATACTATAAAAAGAAGTTTTACTGCTGCTTGATTACACAAACAGAAAAAAATGCTTTCAAGTTTCCTGGACAATAAGAATCCCTTCAATGTTACGGAAAATGGGAAAAAGTAGAACCAGGCTTCTGGTCATTACTCTGGGAAAGCATGTTTGGATTAAGAGGTCTTTAGTACACTAATGAAAATGTTCTGGAGAATATTGGAAAGAAGTTTGGTGCTAATGGAATACGTAACACACACTTCACAAGTCAGCATGAAGTGTTGGAAACACTTGTCAAATTGGTTTCATGTGAATATGCCACCTGCATGTGCTAACTATCCCCAACCCCCACTAAAGTAAGATTCCTGCTGTGGGTTGACTAGGGTTTGCCAATCCTATCACGAGGACTACTTACTAATTAAAACTACACAACATCCACATTTAAAAGAGTTAAATTCATGGTCTAAAAATATTAAACTTAATATGACCAAAGGTGTTCAAGTCAAAATATTTGTAACTGATTATGTTACATCAGAGGATCACAGTGTGGTGTGTAATTAAACTCCTGATGGCCTTGAGGAGCAGAAGTGTTATCACAGAGCTACACATGTCACTACTACCATGTGAGACAGGCTGGACTATTTTAAAGCCTGCATTACGCTGACGAGAACTTCTCCAACCGTGATCCAGAGAGAAATTTTTATTCTATTTCTCTACAAAGTTGATTTGTTTCACTTATTTTCTTATAATTATAAAATAACAAGATGACTAATAAATGAGTCTTTTTAAACCAACTAAGAGCTCAGGTCATTATTTTTATTGGAGGAACACATACCTTTACAACCAAGTTTTAGAGAGGCAATCTTGGTTTAACAAAACATCTCTCAGGCATATATTTTTTTTAAATTTACACTTCAAGAGGCAAGATAAACAATTAAATTCAAACATCTATATTCAGTGAGCTAAGCAATGAATCATAGAGCAACTTGTTTTCAGTGTCAAGTTCACAGGAATATTAAATGTTCCTTGGTAACATTTTTATGCATTATATAAAGCATGCTATTTGCTTATTTGGAATGTCTATTTGGTGACCTAAGCTTACTGAATGCCATTGTAATAAGAAACAAAGCTAACAGCCACCTCCTCTATATTCTCTGGAGTTTTATACATCTCTTCTTTTATGGTGTGGGAAAGGGAGGGTTTATTTGGATTTACAAAGGGTTCAGAGTCAGTCACCAAAATTGAGATGAAATGTAGTAGCTGGAACACCAAGCTGAGAGCTTGATCTTTTTTTAATAAATTTATTTTTCTTTGATATTTTATGTATTAATATTTCAAATGTTATCCCCTTTCTGTGCTCTCCCATACCCTCTCCCCCTGCTTTTATGAAGATGCTCCCATTCCTACGAACCCACTCCAACCTTAACACCCTGGCATTACCCTACATTGGGGAAACAAGCCTTCCCAAGACTAAGGGCTTTTCCCCCTTTTGATGCTGGACAATGCCATTCTCTTCCACAAATGTAGCTGGAGTTACGGGTCCCTGCATGTGAACTCGTTGATTGGTGGTTTAGTCCCTGGGAGCTCAGGAGGGGTTTGGCTGGTTGATATTGCTGTTCTTCCTGTGATATTGCAAGCCCATTCAGCTCCTTCAGCCTTTTCTCTATCTCCTCCATTGGGGTCCTCTTGTTCAGTCCAATGGTTAGCTACAACCATCCATATCAGTAGGGCTCTGGCAGGACCTCTCAGGAGATACTCATATCTGGCTCCTGTCAGCAAGCACTTCTGGCATCAGCAATAGTGACTGGGTTTGGTGGCTGCATAAGGCATGGATCCCCAGGAGGTGCAGTCTCTGGATGACCTTTTCTTCAGACCCTGCTCCCCACCTTGTCCCTGTATTTCATCCTGTGACTATTTTGTTCTCCCTTCTAAGAAGGAATGAAGCATCCACATTTTAGTCTTCCTTCTTCTTGGGCTTCATATGATCTGTGGATTTTTTCATAGATATTCTAATTTTGGAGCTAATATTCAGTTATCAGTGAGTGGATACCATTTGTGTTCTTTACCTCACTCAGAAAGATATTTTCTAGTTCCATCCATTTGCCTAAGAATTAGATGTAGTCATTGTTTTAATAGCTGAGTATTATGCTATTGTGTAAATGTACCACATTTTCTGTATCCATTCCTATTTCGACGGACATATGAGATCTTTCCAACTTCTGGCTATTATAAATAAGGCTGCTTTGAACATAGGACCATGTTTTCTTGTTATATGTTGGAGCATCTTTTGGGTGTATGCCCAGGAGTGGTATAGCTGGATCCTCAGGTAGTGCTATATCCAATTTGCTGATGAACCACCAGATTGATTTCCAGGGTGGTTGTACCAGCTTGCAATCCCACCAACAATGGAGTAGTGTTCCTATTTCTCCACGTCCTTGCCAGTATCTATTGTCATCTGAATTTTTTTATTTTAGCCATTTTAACTGGTATGAAGTGAAATCTCAGGGTTGATTTGACTTGACTTTTCCTGATGATTAAGGATGTTGAATATTTCTTTAGGTGCTTCTCAGCCATTTGGTATTCCTCAGTTGAGAATTCATTGTTTAGCTCTGCACCCCATTTTAAGAGGATTATTTTATTCTCTGGAGTTTAAGGCCCTTACCTAAACATAGTAAAGTCAATATACAGAAAACCAGTAGCCAATATCAAACTAAATGGAGAGAAACTTGAAGCAATCTCACTAAAATCAGAGACTAGACAAGGCTAAGAAGTCAAAATATCACTATTTGCATATGATATGATAGTATACTTAAGTGATTCCAAAAACTCCACCAGAGAACTCCGACACTTGATAAACAACTTCAGCAAAGTGCCTGGATATAAAATTAACTCCAACAAATCAATAGCCTTCCCCTACTCAAAGGATGAACAGGTTGAGAAAGAAATTAGGGAAATGACACTCTTCATAATAGTCCCAAATAATATAAAATAGCTGGTGTGATTCTAACCAAGCAAGTGAATGATCTGTATGACAAGAACTTTAAGTCTCTGAAGAAAGAAATTGAAGATCTCAGAAGATGGAAAGATCTCACATGCTCATGGATTAACAGGATTAATATAGTAAAAATGGCCATCTTGCTGAAAGTAATCTACAGGTTCAATTCAGTCCCCATCAAAATTGCAACCCATTCCTTCATAGAGTTGGCAGAGCAATTTGCAGATTCATTTGGAAAAGACAAAAACCCAAGATAGCGAAACTATTCTGAACAATAAAAATCTTCTGGGGGAATCACCATCCCGACTTCAAGCTTCATTGCAGAGAAATAGTAATAAATATTGGTACAGAGACAGGCAGGTAGATCAAATGAATAGAATTGAAGACCCAGAAATGAATCCACACACCTATGGTCACTTGATATTTGACAAAGGAGCTAAAACCATCCAATGGAAAAAAAAAAGACAGCATTTTCAACAAATGATGCTGGTTCAACTGGAGGTCAGCATGTAGAAAAATGTGAATGGACCATTCTTATCTCCTTGTACAAACCTCAAGCCCAATGGATAAAAGACCTCCACATAAAACTACATACACTCGAGCTAATAAAAGAGAAAGTGGTGAAGAGCCCCATAGGCTTGTTCAAGCACAGGAGTGTATAGTGGACCATACAGCAGCCAAGGCATACTATAAATTACATTTATTCCAAGTTTTAAAATTCCACAGTCTATAGCAGTCTTAACAATGTTAAAAGTCCAAAGTTCAGAGTCTATTCTTAGATCCATCCATTCATTTAACTGTAATCCTTATAAAATCAAAAAGTAAAAAGCAAACCACACATCTCCAACATCCCAGGATATAGATTACCATTCCAAAACATCACAGTAAGGAAATACTGGACATTCAATGTCCATCGCCTTCACAGATTTCCACTGATCCCTGGGGAGGCATCAGTTCATTTCAGGACAGGAGAGATGGAGCTTCTAACTCTGTGTTAATACTCTAGACATCATGGTAGTCCCGTAACAATAGGAAAGATACAGTATTTTAAAGTAATTGTCCTTGCTGCTGAGACTGGGGCTCAGGGTTTTATTTGGCAGTCAGCTGGGGAAGAAACACTAGTCTCCAAATATTTTCAAACTTTTCTTGTTCCTTTTTATAAAAAAATAAAAAATAAAAATTAAAAAGAAAAGTTGATAGAGATGGTCCTCCTAGCTATGTGCAATGGTTTTTCTGAGCTGCCATGGTTCTCACCCACAAGGTTGGAAAAATGAAACAGAAAAAAATCCCAAAAAGCATCATGTTAGATTTTAGGCTTTCTAATTAGTCCACTGTCACTTGTTAATGTATGTTTTATATCTAATGTAGAGGAAGCTGTAATTCAGGAGCTGCTTGAGAAATGGATATCTCTTCATGTCATTGACAGTAAAAGTGAGCAAGGGTTATGTGATCATACTTTTTCATGGAAAATATAAAATAATTAATAAAAAATAGAAACAAACCAACCAAACAGCAACAGCCATAAAACAAGCAAACACAATTGAAATAAAAATACATGCCTGAGACAAAAAAAAAACAGAAATTCTACTGACATAAAGCTTGTTGGTGTTTGATAAATATCTACTTAAATATAAATATAAATAATATATATATATATTTAAAATCAAATGCTCCATTAAAATAGCATAAACTTCTTATATGTTACATGATTTTAGAAACAGCAATTTTAGCTTGGACAAATAATGAAAAATATCTGTGTCTTCAGAAATAACTTAAAGTATGATCTTCTTTAGGAAGGAAGGCCTTGCCTGAAACTCACTTTCACTACACCTGTTGAGTCCTCATGAACCTACTGAGTGCTAAGCCTTCCATTCCAGTTATCCACTACCAAACCTGGCTCATACATTTTACTTTTATGAACTGTGTTTTATTTATATCTCATCTTTAAATGTCACAATATGCAGTGATTATCCACCTCATTCTCTCCTGAGAATGGCTTTCAGTATCAGTCCATTTGTTCTTTTGAGAGTAACATTACAGGAGCTTCAAAGAAAAACACATGTAAATATGAGTATAACCTAGACACTTAGATGTGGCAAACCATCAAATTTGTCTAGTATTTTCGCAGGATTGGAAAGTTCTCTAGAATATTAAGGGCAGATAGTTCAACAAAAAGGAACGCAATATAGTCTGTAAGAAGATATGCAAATATTCTTTTGCTTACTTGCTGATATTCTTCCAGTCAGGTGTCAGTTGTGCTGTATAGCTTGCTTTGAGTAATGATTAAATTATAAAGAATTTAAAACAATCATAATTTATCCATAAAATATTTGCCAAGTTTTATCACTTATCCTTATTATTGGCAGGTGCAATTGACGTCCTTATATTCATACCGTCAGCAGTTTTGGGATTCATGCTCAGCACTTCCTGCATTTTAATACTTATAAAAGAGATATAAACGATAAGGAAGGAAGTAGAAGGAACTTATACATTGCAGTAATATTTTATGGAAGAAATTCGATATTATGAATCTCTAGTATTATTTATTAGTAAGAAATATAGGATTAGGAATATATTATAAATTGTTCTATCATATGAACAAAAATTCTAAGTATTTATTTCTTTAGTAGAATTCACATGCCAGTGTAGAATAAAAATTAATATCTTATATTTACTCCTACATAGGAGTAAATTGAAGCTTAGAAAACTTATTTGGTTTGCCAAAGGTCACAGTTCAGAGACTTCAGGACTAGTTCAGTTTTAAAGGCAGAAAATAAAATTTCAGTATAAAATGAAAGACAAGACCACCAAAATGACTTACATGCCACAGATTTATGACCTGAGATATATTGATATTTGCTTCTCATTTCTAAAAAGAATCCTGGATTATTGAATCATTTAATAACCTTTTCAACAAATTTTATTTATAATTACAAAGTTCTACGACTTCAAACAGAAATTGAATGTTACCAGTCATAAACCTTCTAGAAACAATCTTTTTCAAGCAATAAAAGAATTCAGATCATTGTTGAGAACTGATATTTAACAAATAGTGGAAATTAACTTAAATATTAAAATTATTCCATAGGAAAATTATACACTTGGGAGAATATTTTAAAATATTTCCCCTATTTTTGAGATGATAATATAATTATACATTTTTAAATGAATATCTCTGGCATTTTGTTATAGTGACAACCAGATGACCAACATTGTAAGAGTTCACCAATGTACCCACAGTAAAATAGAGAGCACCAAGCACAATTGTTGTCATTTCTGAATATAAGATATATTTTCTTTAGGTCACTAAAGTAATGCTTATACTATCTGAATCTTGCACCATTAATCCTGACACATCCTCCCAGAAAGTTCTTCCCCAGTCCTGAAATGCATTATAAAAGGCCCTCAAACTGGGTCTTCAGAAGGCTGTCTACTCTGTTATAAAGCCAAATGCTTCTGAATGTGAAAAAAACTACTGCTGAGGCTGATTATAAAGTTTTTCAGTCAGAAGTAAATTGTGTGAAATGCCATTCTAATATGTCCATTCTAAGAACCACAAGATTTCGGACAACACGAAATCAAGATTGCACGAATGACAGAAAACCATGTATATCACTGTGTTGGTTCAATTCTATACTGAGAGACACTAAAAATGTGCATTTTTTGAATGATGGTTAAATATTATTTAGTTCTAGGGAATGATACACACACACACACACACACACACACACACACACACACACACTAAATGTTTAAGTATATTGCCTCCACAATGACAAGATTATTAGGAATTGTGTTTATGTCTTGGCTGTAAGATTGACAAGAAATGTTTCTTGTTTTTACGAATGGGTAATTTACCTAGTGGATTTCTAGTTTTGGTGAAGTAGAAATCTACTTTCGAAGGATCTGTTTATTCTGCACTCTTTGTGCTTC
Source organism: Rattus norvegicus (assembly GCF_021556685.1). Lineage (NCBI taxonomy): Eukaryota > Metazoa > Chordata > Mammalia > Rodentia > Muridae > Rattus > Rattus norvegicus. Next base: position 25,625,728 of record NC_141547.1, read on the forward strand.
AATCCATCAGCACAATTAAGACCAAGAACATATCCTAAGACCCTGGCAATTTTTCTCCTCTTTTATTGATAATTTTTAAGGACATGCTTCTAAGAACTCTTCACAGGTAACCTGTATCTGCCTCCCAAAATCAAATGTTTGTTTACTCTTTCAGAAGTTTAACGTGAACAGAAAAAGAAACCATTAGAAATTTGATTTCTTTACTCAGGATAATTGATCTTGGATAGAAGCATGTTTTTGAGAGTGTCTATACCTCATTTATTAGTCTACCTAAATGATATTCTGCTGTATGAATAGCTCATTTTATTCATTCATTAACAGAGTACATGCGTTAATTATAACACGATTTTACTACCTTTATGTATGGCGTTCATATTTTTCTACATGTGGGGATATACTAGTTTTGGCTTACTATGTCAATCATTGTCATATGACACCTGCCCTGTGACACTAGCCTATGACTGTATTGAAGAATATTGTCCTCTTGATTTTCAAGCATATTTTTAGTTGGATTTATGACTATGTTTATTAAATGAAATATATCGCCAAATAAAATTGTGGGTGGCAATTTACATCATTTTTAGATGTTTATGCCTTTGTTTATTACTGTAGAAGGAATCATAGAAACTTAAATCAATAACAGAAATTTGTGATTTTATAGTCTAGGAAATGTTTACTCTAAACACATTATCTTCATATTGAGCTGCATTATCTTCTGACCAGGATAATACACTTCATATTATCCTGTAAATCCCATTTACTGGAACAGTTTTCGAACAGTTTCTGTTGCTATTAATTTTTCTTTTCAATTTTGCCAGCCTAATACCACCTTCAGAGGACTCTGCCTCAGTGAGCTTATTCCTACCCCTCTTCTTTTCAGTTGGACAGCCATCCAGGTTCAAGGCTCTGTGGGTTTCAGTCACAAAAGATCATTGGTTGATTGACCTCTGCATAACAAGAATGATCAAAGTTCTTTCATTTTTATTTTCTCTCACTGCTGCTCCATGGTAAACAAACAACCACGCTGCACATTTCCCCCCAAAATGGACATTTCCATTAGGGGAAAATTCACTGGAATATAGCTTATGCCTTAGATTGAGTTTTCCATTGTTTAATGCAACACTATTATCAAAAACGACGTTGGCAGGAAGTAGAATATTCACATACTAAAAATATGTATATTTAATAAAATTATGCTCTTGTGATTCATCAGTACCCAATGTTGAAGCTAAAAATGTATGTGATGTATAAAAACTAATGAAAGTAACCATGAAATCCTTATATTTGCAATATTCAAAAAAGAAAACTTACTAAGTACTAACCCATCTTCAGAATATTGCTAAATATTATCTTTAAAATCGGATTGATAAAGTATACCTTAATTTCAAAACAGTTATTTCCAAGTCATATTTTAAGTTATATTATTTCTTTTGTAAACATATATTTATTTCTAGTGTCATTCATCTATTATAAAATACATTCTTTTTTTAGTGTTTAATTCCCAGGACAGAATTTGTGAAATATTTTGATTGAATTTTGTTGGTAGCAACAGCAAACTCATAATCTGGTGTGAGTTTCAGTTGATTCAGAAGATAAATGATTTGAAAATATAGTACCTCTCAAAATTCAGACTGTTTTGCTCATGTCTTAGTTTTTAAGCAGCTTGGTATTGGCACCGGTTCCATTGACTCTGTGTTGTCAACACGAAGAGAGATGCTGATTCTTCCATTTGTAATTTTTCAATCGTTCTCTGCTTAAGTGTAGGAACAATGCTTCTCTGTCCCACAGAGAGGGTTTTGCACATTTTAGCTACTGAGAATGACGAGTTACCGGGAAAGCCATGACACTTGAACAAAATATCCTGCTTTTCTTTAGGAAAGCCTTTTCCTTTTCTTTAAACATTTTGGTACATGCATGGAGATTCATTTACACTCCACACAGGAGGATTTGCTTCTCTGTGCTTTTGACTGCAACAATTTATTCGAAAGGCAGTTTATTCCGGTATTTACTACAGATGTATTAGTCCTAATGGGAGCTATTTCAAAGATATTACATTTTTGTATAGTGTATACTGTATAGAATTTTGTCCTCTTGATTTTCAAGCATATTTTTATTTGCTTTATGACTATGTTTATTAAATGAAATATATCAGCAGATAAAATTGTGGATGGCAAATTATATCACTTTTAGATATTTATTCCTGTTTATTACTGTAGAAGAATTATCAATACTTCCATTTTTAAAACTGATATTACATATTTTGATCATCTTATCTACATAATGAGGTAGATTTCATCTAGATGGAATCATTTAACAATTATCCACATAGTAAAATTTCAACTTACCATATTTGATTTGTTCTCGTCTTAATTGTTTTAGATCACTAAGGTTGTCCTTGTCTGACCTCAGTTGAAATGGTAAACATTTATAAACAGCACAATAACATTTTCTTTGATAAAATAAATGCTGAGGTTGAAACTGATGTTCGAGTGTCCAGTCCTAGAGCGGGAATCCATATCAGGAAAGCAAGAACTTAGATATGCTGCTAGATCTTCACAGCTATGCCTGCTCGTGGTCACAATGTGTGTCCCTTTGTAGTTGAACATCTCTTAGGCCTCAGGTAAGAAGCTTTCACTATAACAGGAAATAAGCAACAGTGTATCCGCCCACACATGCACACTGATAAAAGGTCTGCTGAATCTTCAAAATCATGATATTGTTGTCCCATCATCCAATATTTCTCCCCTTTTGTGAAGATCATAAGAAATAATCCAACGGTGTGATCTGTTCCTCTAATATTTAGGAGACAAAAAGAGTCAGGTTACTCCATGAATATGCTAACTACTTCTTCAATTATCACAAGAACATTTTAAAATCCATAATAAAACCACACAAGGCTGGTCCCCACTTACAGGCAGCCTACGCTAGTCTTTCATTGGAGTATTTGCTCTGTATAGCTCTACTTAATAATCCATTCATATTGTTTGTACTCCATTGCTTAATTAGTTCCCTTAAAAAGACCTCCATAATGTTTTATTTCTTTTTTTTGGATATTTTATATATTCACATTTCAAATGTTTTTCCTTTTCCTGGTTTCCTCTCCACAAACCCCCTATCCAATCCTCCCTCTCCCTGCATCTATGAGGGTGTGTCCCCTCCCACCCACGCAATGCCACCTCATCACCCTGGTATTCCCTTAAACTGGGGTATCAAGCCTTCACAAGATCAAGGGCCTCTCCTTCCATTGTAAGGCAATCCTCTGCTTCATATCCAACTAGAGTCATGGATCCCTCCATATATTCTATTTGGTTGGTGGTTCAACCCCTTGGAGTTCTGGGTGGTATTTTTGGTGGATTTTGTTGTTCTTGCCATTGGGTTGCAAACCACTGCAGCTCCTTCAGCCCTTTCCCTAACTCCTCCACTGGTGTCCCAGTGCTCTGTCCGATGGTTGGCTGCAAGCATCTGCTTTTTGTCATGCTCTGATAGAGCTTCTCAGGAGACAGCAATATCAGACTCCTGTCAGCAAGCACTTCTTGGCATCCGCAATAGTGTCTGGGTTTGGTGTCTGGATATGGGATGGGTCCCCACATGGGGCAGTCTCAGGATGCCATTCCTGCAGTCTCTGCTCCACACTTTGTCCCTGTATTTCCCTAAGACAGGTTCAATTCTGGGTTAAAAATTAGGAGAGGAATATGTACCCCCATTCCCCAATGGTGGACGATGCCTAACCTCTGGGTATGGTCTCTACAGGTTCTCCCTCGACTTTGTGGGGCATTTCAGCTAATCTCATGCCTCTTGAGTCCTGGGAGCCTCTTACTCTCCTGCATCTGGGACTTTGTGGTGACTACCCCATCCTCCACTGCTACACAACTCTCTTCAATTTCCTGACACCTTGTATATTATCCCAGTCTTCTCCCACACCTGATCCTGCACTCTTCCTCCTCCCCTCTCCTCTCTTCCTCTCAAGTTCCTCCCACCTCTACCTCCTGTGAGTATTTTGTTCCCCCTTCTAGGAAGGAGTGAAATATCTACACTTTGGTCTTCCTTCTTCTTGAGTTTCATGTGGTCTGTGAATTGTATCTTGGGTATTCTGAGCTTTTGGGCTAATATCTACTTATCAGTAAGTGAATACCGTGTGTATTCTTTTGTGACTAGGTTACCTTATTCAGGATGGTATTTTCTAGTTCCATCTATTCGCCTGCGAATTTCATGAAGTCATTGCTTTTAATAACTGAGTAGTACTCCATTATGTAAATGCACCACATTTTCTGTATCCATTCTTCTGCTAAAGTACATCTGGGTTGTGTCCAGCTTCTGGTTATTATAAATAAGGCTGCTATGAACATAGCGGAGACAGGGTGGGGATGGGGGTTGAGGTATGGGATGTGGAACAATTGGAGGATGTACCACGAGGGGAATAAAATCTGGAGTGTAAAAGTAAGTAAAAATTTTTTAAAAAGTTTGCAAGCATATAATTTGAAAGATATTCTCTGGCTTTTAAATAATTGGCTGGTGCTGGAGTCATACCATAAATTTAATTTCTGTCCTCCTTTGCGATGGTGGTCATTAGGCAGAGGGTTGGCTTATAACCTAAGGGTGCAGGTGTGTTGTGGAGGGGAAAATAACCTGGAGAAGCTCATCTTATTGAGGGGTAACCTGGAGATGCTTGTCTTGTTGGGGATTAGCCTGGAGATTAGAGCTAGGCTCGGGTTTTGTAGGGGGGCAACTTGGAAACCAATGTTAGGTAACAACCTGTTAATTTACCTAAGTTCAAACCTAGATCATGTTCTCTAAAATGGAGTCTGCACTTAAAAGATTTGACCTCTCAGTGGCTTAGTCTCTGCGAGCCCTGAGGGGTCTAGGTTTGTTGATACCGTTTTTCTTCCTATGGGGTTGCAATCTCCTTCAGCTCCTGAGATTATCCTACCTCTTCAATAGGGGTCCTTGTCCTCAGCCCAATGGTTGGCTGTATCTGCATCTCTCTCTCTGTCAGCTACTGGCAGAGCCTCTCAGAGGACAGCCAGCTAGTCTCTTCTCTGAGGCAAAACATGGAATCAGTGATAGTGTCAGGTTTGGTGCCTGTGAAGAGGATGAATCCCACATTGTGCCAGTCACTGCATGACTTTCCTTGCCTCTACTCCATTTTTGTGCCTGAATTTCTTTTAGAAGGACATATGCTTCACTATGTTCTTATTGGTATAATAGAATAGCAACCTTATTAATAATAGCCAGAAGCTGGAAATAACCCAGTTGTCCCTCAACCAAAGAATGGATACAGAAAATGTGGTTCATTTATACAATAGAATACTATTCAGCTATTGAAAATGAAGATATCATGAATATTGCAGGCAAATAGAACTAGAAAATATCATCCTGAATGAGGTAACCCAGACCCAAAGAACATACATGGTATGTACTCACTGATAAGTGGATGATAGTCAAAAAAGTACAGAATGCACATAATACATCTCACCGATACTATGAAATTCAACAAGTAGGAAGGCCCAAATGAGAATGCTGCAATCCTACTTGGATGGGGAAGCAAAACAATCACTTGAGACAGGGAGCAAAGGACCTGGGGAGAAAAGGGGAGAGGAAATAAAAGGGGGTGCAGGATCAGGTATGGAGGGAGACAGGAGAGAACCCCAGGGGGCAGGAGAATGAATGGAAATGTGCAGCTGTGGGTTGTAGAGAGGAGGGGGGAGACCTCTAGAAAGCCCAGAGACCTGAGATGTGAGAGGCTCTCAGAACTAAATGGAATGATTGCTGAAATGTCGGAGAGTAGGGAGATAAAGCCTGAAGAGACCATCTCCAATGGATAGACAGGGCACGCAGTGGAGGGATGGGTTACCCACCCATCCTGAAATTACCTTTTAGTAAGATGAGTAATTCAGAAGAAAATGAAACAGTTCTCAGTGTATACATTGTAGAGAGGAATTATTGTGAAGTGTGTTTACAAGTAGAATTTGTTCTTGCAGGTGTTAAATAAAACCTTTTAAATGACATTTGGTTTTGAAACATATACCACAAAGATTTTTTTCATCTGAAATATGCTTAATATTCAGTTTAATAAACATATATAATTATAACCTAAATTTACATAAGAAAATTTGTCATCATAAAGCTTCACTCAGCAAACATTTGTTGAAATCCTAAAGTTAAGGTGAACAGTTTTATTCAATGTTGATTAAAATGACATGATTCACCATGATTTAGAAAAAAAACTAAATTAAATCATATATTTACTCTAATCTTAAAATTAAATTCAGCCAGGCTTGGTAGAAAAATATCTGTAATTACTACACCAACGAGGCAGAGATAAGAGTAGCAGGGGTTTGAGTTGAGTCCAAGGTCCAAAGGAAACTCTCTACAGACTAGTGTGTGCTGATGAAATTAATTTGTAGGGTGCTTGTCTTGCATGTCAAAAGGCCCTACTAGAGCAAAAAGCAGTTGTAGGTTAACTCAGCATTAAAAAGTGAATCACATGTTAATATAAAGCATTTTTAAACAGTTGTTTCAGGACTTGTGGATTTAAATATATCTGAGTTCAGTATATTTATCTATCTTCCTGACCAATGGTATACAATATTTTTTCCACCAATTTCTAGCTTAGCAAGTATGGCATTTACAGTATTTGAGAGAACATATTTGAAAAAGAATTTCCAAAGGGGAAAAAATGGTCCACATTCATAGCATGTATGCAGCAAATGTTTTTGTATGAGTGTTTGACTAGATGGTTTTTCTTTTATTGAACTGCTGAAAGTTTACTTACTGTTTGAATTCAATTTCTAGTGTTTGTCTTCAAAATTTAATTCAGAAAGAAGGGTACTAACATTTAAAAGTAAAGTCAAGTACTTGTTTGCATACATGCTCTGTTGAAACAGGACACAGCCATGTGGACAGGCTAATCTATATGCCTTTAGGTTTAGCATCTTGAATTATAAACTTTCTATCTTAATCAAGAGTTTTCACCTGAATCTATCAATTCTATGATAGCAACAAGTATAGTGTTTCTCTGTTAATAGATCAAAAAATTATTATTAACATTACAAATATTGGAAGACAATTAGCAATAAATAAACATTATGATTTTATCATCACTACTTTCTATCTATTGACTATGTAACATTTAGTAAGCCTAATTTGCATAGGCTCCAGAGTAAAATTGACAAAAAAATAAATTACTGGCATGACATTTATAGTAATGAAAGTAATAAAGCATATTTATCTATGTATCGTTTGCACCCATCAGCTCATTATTAACAATAATGGACCTATATAAGAACAAATAAAACAAAGAGGAGAGACTTTGAGGAGAGTATTTCATATTTTAATTCAGTATATATTCTTGTATTTCTTTGATTTTTACATAGGATACTCATATCTGACAAAGTAAGTGTGATGAAATAATAACATTTTGCTTTGCATTTTGTACGTCCATATTTATATCTTCACTGGGAAACTTGCCATTGATTTCCAAACTGCAAAAATAACATTAAAGTTGAGAAAATTAACATAAAATTTATGACATATCTAGACTCAATTTGATTTATAGTTAAGGACAAACAAAATTTTAGATAACAGATACTAGACAAATAAAGTATATTAGAAAACTGAAATCTTCAGAGTCTCAATAGCAACAAAATTATGTCCATTCCTACTTACATTGTAAAGATAGGCTTCTCAAGTCTCATTTTTTTAAACTATGCTTATACTATTAATAGGTTAAGATTATCTATAACTTTCTTTAGCTTTAAATTCTTAGCACTATTTTATTAAAAAAATTTACCCTCAAGAAATCAATAAACATTTTTCTTAAACAAGAGTATAATAAACAACACACTAATATGTAAAAGAAAAAAACGCATCATAATTGAATGACATCTAGAATATGATCAATGACAAAATAATTGTAAAGGCCACTGCATGAAGTTAATACTTTCTAAGTTGTGCAAAATAAGCACATGAAAAGCATAAAAGAATTTGTAGCTCTATTAAGGACAAGAATAGGACAAGTTCCTCTTTCCAATGTCAATCTACTCACTTGAAAAAAGATAGGGAACTGTAAAGGAGTAGAATACTTACAATGATTTTTTAAATCGTATTTATGTATTTACTGTAAGAGTTCCTAAATTAATGCTGGTAATTTGGATTATATATGTTATATGTTGTACTCTAGGTTTAGAATTTCCTTCTTTTTTTTTTTTTTTAAATTGGATCTGATTCGTAGATTGAATTTTTTTCCATTAAATAAAAAAAAATCTTATGGCCTTTTGTGAATAATTGTATTTTGATATAACATATTTACAACCCAGTTTTCCTGCACCAATATTACATTTTATTATAAAGTTGTAGGAGCTTCGTTTTAAAATCCCATAAGAACAACAATACCAACCAACCAGAGCTCCCAGGGACTAAACCACTACCCAAAGATTATACATGGACTGACCCATGACTCCAACTGCATATGGAGCAGAGACAGCCTTGTTGGGCACCAATGGGAGGAGAAGACCTTGGTCCTGCCAAGGCTGGACCCTCAGTGTAGGGAAAATCAGGGCAGGGAGGCAGGAAGGGGTGGGTGGATAGGTTGGGGGAAAAATGAAGAATATAGAATTAGAAATTTGGGAAGCATTATGGTCTTATTTATTTTATACCCAATCAAGACTGTTCTCTTTTCTCTGGGACCGAACATTTAATTGTAAATGGAAATCTCTTAAAGAGTTCAATAATGTTAAAATAAGGTTGGAGTGATCTTAATCTAGAATGATTAAGCCAGTTAAACGGATGGATTTTTTTTGAATAAATTTAGACTCATAGACATGAGACAGGTACACACAGAAGTTGGCCTGTGAAGATATGAGAAGACAAAGGTTATATATCCTAATAACAAGATAATTAGTCATTAAGTATTTACTATGTCTAGGTGATTAATCCCTGCACAGCAAGCATGGCTTGTGATTGGAGCACAAGCAGCAGCAGCAACAACAACAAAAATAACAAACTGAAATGAGAGTAGAACAAGTTATTTCTTTACTGCACACTGAACTTGACATAAGCTTGGTGAAGAGGGAAATGAAGAAAGAGATTGTGTAAGGCCTATCATGTAGCATTGCCACTCTGACTGTAAACAATGTAGTAGACAGGTTTGGTGCTGCAATTCCCATCTTTACAGAAGTGAAAATGGATATAAAAGTATACGACATTATACAGTGGCTAAGAGGAATGAATCCCAGGACATGAACAGCTTCAGTAAGAAACGAATCTATTACATTAACGTATTAGTGAAGTGTGTGAAACTGGGATAATTACTATGTTCTGCATCCAGCTGAAAAACATTTATATTTAATTCCTGGTAAAGTCATCACACGTTTTTCAGAAGAAATTGTTGGGAAGGTTAGCATCTTAAAAGGAAAAGGTTAACAGAATTAACTAGTGGCAATCTACTACAAATACTAGTGTTGGATTGCGGAGAGCCAAATAAGGTATGGCCTGGAAGATGACTGTTAGATAAAGAATCATAAACGTCTAAAGCAACACATTACTAAGTTTCTGTTAGTAGGAAAAGTCCAGTTCCAGTGGAGGGGAATGTCAAGGAGGGTGGGAAGGAGGGTGGTTGGGGAGGGGGAACACCCTTATAGAAGAAGGGGAGGGAGTGGGGTAGGGAGCTTATGGAAGAGAAACTGGGAAAGGGAATAATATTTGAAATGTAAATAAAAAATATCAAATACAAAAATGAAACTTATCTGTCAGAGTTTAATGATTGGACAAGTAGACCTATTGGTTATAATTGATATAAGCTATGATGTACTATTAAAAATAGAAAAGACTAATCCTTCAGGGAAGTAAAAAATGAAAACAAAAACAAAACCAATAAAACTTATTACATTAGAATTTATAAAGACCATTTTCCTGTGGCAAGCCCATGCCCACATTTGGACTTGTGTTATTTCTTCTTAAGAGTCTTTCTTCCTCTTAACCCTGTGCTTAAGCATGGGAAATGTAATTTAATGTCAGCATAAACTAGGACATTGAGAAAGTCATTTTTATAAGTAAAGATACTCTATAGCTAGTTACTCTTAACAGCACCAGAAGGCACAGCCTTAAATCTACATAACAAACATCACCTTTTGATCTTTGGTGCCACAGAAACTTGCTAAATCACAAGGAGATAAAAATGTAAACTGCCTACTTCTTTTTTCTGGTTATAGCTGAATTTCATGTGAGTCTCTGATAATTGTTTTCATATTATTTGAGTGGGGTGTATGGGGTTTTCAAAGAACTATGGAATAAAACTTGTGGCTACTTCAATTTTTTTCATTAGTTTTCCTTGCATTCTAAAAATGATTATGTAAATTTATTTTTGAAATGTCTCATTAAAATGCCTGTGTGTATATTTGTAAATTTAAGTATTTGGGTGATATATAAAAAGTTCTGAAAAATATATACTGCTTTACAAATGTGAATATTCTCAAATTTTTAAAAGCTATTAAAAAAAACTGTGGGTCCATAAAATGTTTTTTAAGACTTTAAAATGTTACTTGTTTATATAAACGACATTCACGTGCAAGGTAAATATTTCCTTAAGGTATGAAATTAATATATACATAGACTTTGGTAAGGATTTTCTTTCAATAAAGATTAAAAAAATAAAATTTAACTCATTCATAGTCAATGGATAATGCAAGAAACAATGAACTCCCTCTCCCAAAATATTCTTAAAAGCCAAGCAAGATGACACATTCTTTTAATCCCAGCATTGCAGAGGCAGAGGCAGAGGCAGAGGCAGAGGCAGAGGCAGAGGCAGAGGCAGAGGCAGAGGCAGAGGCAGAGGCAGAGGCAGAGGCAGAGGCAGAGGCAGAGGAAGCAGAGGCAGAGGCAGAGGAAGCAGAGGCAGAGGCAGAGGAAGCAGAGGCAGAGGCAGAGGAAGCAGAGGCAGAGGCAGAGGAAGCAGAGGCAGAGGCAGAGGAAGCAGAGGCAGAGGCAGAGGAAGCAGAGGCAGAGGCAGAGGAAGCAGAGGCAGAGGCAGAGGAAGCAGAGGCAGAGGCAGAGGAAGCAGAGGCAGAGGCAGAGGAAGCAGAGGCAGAAGCAGAGGCAGAGGCAGAGGCAGATGTATCTCTGAGTTCAGGGCCAGCCTGGTCTACAGAGTGAGTTCCGGGTTACCAGGATTGCACAGAGAAACCCTGTCTTAAAAAACAATACAACGACAAAAATCCAAAACAAAAGCTATATGATCTTTGATGTTTTTCACAATCTACCTTTCTGCCCAACTAGGTGTGGCTCCTGTGTACTGTCTGCGCATGCTCAGGTTTCTGTACATTTTACACAGCACCAACGGGGTGATCTGAATCTTATTCCCAGGCCATAGTCACTCACATTTGGCTCTAAGTAATCTATATAGGACATTATAAATATAAATATAAATAAATATATACATATATTATTTTCCATATAATATAATCTTATGTCAATTATTTAGGGACAGGTAAACAAATAACAAATCAGTCCAAAAAGGCATTGACAATAGATAACAAAGGAAATAATTATGTACAGCCTCAGCTTGAATATACCATGGTAAGTTACAGAATGGGTTAATAACGTACTTGCTATTTTGGTTTCTGTGAGTCCACATGGGCCCTGCTCAGTTGAATTGTTTCCAGGTGTCTTCCATATGCTTGGACTCCTACAGTCCTTTCTCACTATTTTCCTCAGGGTTCCCTGATCTTTTGGTTGGCCATCTGATGGAGCGCTGCAATTTAGAATCTTTCACATAATGCCTGACTGTGGGTCTCTGAACTTCCTCCAGTCTGCTTCCAAGAGAAACCTCGCGGAGGATAACTGGACAGGGCAGAACTCTATGAGTACAACAAAATATCATTAGGAAACATTTTATGGATTTGTTTTCTGCCAGTCTTCTTTCGTCTTCCTTAGGTCTCTTGGCTACCCAGTCTCTGGATTTTGGCAATCCACATAGTGTAGGGCATGGGGCCTGTCTTGGGGCCTTAAGTTAAACCAAACAATGGTTGGCCACTCCTATATGCTCAGAATGACCATGGGCCCAGCACAATCTGCAGACAGGACAGATTGTAGGTGGAGGTTTTTGTGACTGGATTGGTGTCCAGGTTTTTCTTTCTATAACTTGCAGAATACCTTCTTGTGCCTGCAGACTAGGGTGTTGGGGCAAAGAATACAAGTCTGCACAAGCTCAACCTCTCACTATTGATTGAGTAGAAATTGTCCTTGGCAATGGAACCCTGCTATCAGTTTTCAGACCACTAGCTTCTGTCCTTGCAAAAGCCTGGGTTGTTAAGAGATCTCCTCTGGACCCCTTTGCCAGGTACTCGGCCAAATGCCATGCAGTCTCATCACTAGAAGCCATGCCTGGCTATAAAGATGGCCAATTCAGACTTAGTAACCTCCATTACTGTAAGTCCTCACTAAGGTTACCCTCATAGATTACAGCAAGTGTTCACTGTACTAGGTTCCCATGACCCCTACACACAAAGCCCCCAAATTCCAGCTGTTTCTCCCCACACTCTTTCCCTGCATTCACCCACTTGATCTCTCCCACCTCTGCTCCTATCCTTCCCCTGTCTATCCATGATATCTATTCTATTTCCCCTCCCAAGGACATCATGCTTTCCCCTATAACTCTCCTCTTTCTCTAACCTCTCTAGGTCTGTGGACCCAGATAATAGCTTTATTATCATAATTTAACAGATAATACACACCTACAAATGATTGCACACCATGATTTTCTGGGTTACCTCACTCAGGATGAGTGAGGTTTCTAGTTTAAGCTATCTGTCTGCAAAATACATAATGTCATTTTTTAAACTGCTGAGTAATACTCCACAGTGTAAATGTAGAATATTTGGTTTATACATTCTTCAGCTGACACACATCTACGTTGTTCCCACTTTGTGGCTATTATGAATGAAGCTGCAGAGAACATGATTGAGCAATTTTCCTTGTGGTAATATGGAGCATCCTTTGGAATATGCCCAAGAACGGTATATCTGGGGCTTGAGGAAAAATGAGAATTTTTTCATGAGTTTGCATGCCATTCTTGAGCAGGGTTCAAGCTAATCTTCTTTATATTGTCCCAAATTTATTATATGTGCTCCCGAAGTGAGTGAAAGGTTTGGAATTTTCAGATACCTTTTAATCTCACAATTAATCTGAGTCAAAACATATCTGATTTTAAGGAATGTAGATATAATTGACACTCCTTTAGTAATATATACATAATGCTAACAACTTTGATAACTCTAAAGTAGGTATACATTCAAGGACTATATTTTGATGTATAAAATATTCTTCAAGAAAACCTTTGAGTTACATTAGTGTATAAATAAGTTTGGGAATGTAAAAAGAGGTAGTGTATTGCAAGTAGCAAAAGTCATCATTAAAGCTAAATTTTCAGTTAAATATCAATGAGATGCATGTGCAAGACATGGAGGCATGTTGATTCTTGCAATCTGTATTACTGTACATTAATATTCAGTATATTACAAAATAATTTATTAATGTATTATCATTCTCAAGAAATTTGTTTTTCTGGGAGGATATTGAACTTGAGGACACCCATAAATTTAGCTACACAAGCTGGATTTTGGATGAAACTCTCAACCTCAAATAAAGTAAAAAATAAAAATAGCATTCAGTCTATGGTCTTGGGTTCATACAGCAAATATGAAAAGTTTCTAATAATAACGGATGCTGGATAGTCCAGTAGCACATGATCTTTAGTTAGTAGGACTGTCTTATAAATCCACTTTTCTTTGTGTGTGTGTGTGTGTGTGTGTGTGTGTGTGTGTGTTTATGTGTGATACATTTCTGTATCAACGGACAGATGGATTACATTGAAATTCTGGATAACTATCACAGGCTCACATGTTAACATGTCAAAATTTGGAGCATTTGAGGAGTAAACATTCTGCAGATAAATGGGTTTTGTTAGACTCTTTTCAATTAAAACATTCTTAAATATTTGCCAAAACAAAACAAAAACCCTTTCATTGCTATAGTGGAGTCTAAACAGAAAACAGCTCAGAAGAAATTTACACAAAATGGATTCTCTCAGACAACTCATGATCTAAAGTAGGTTAAGAAAAATTTATGACCCCAGATGAATTATCTCCTCAACAGATAAATATCAATAAGGAAAAAGAAAAAATAACTTAAATACTTTTTCTTTTCTTATGAGGGACATTTAAAAACACTATGGACATGTAGGAAAAGTTTTCTCATCAAAGCAGATTAAAGTTCCCTGCCCCACCAGTCTTTCCTATGTTGATGGGGACTTAAAATAACTCTTCTTTGTAATGTATGGTGGATTGAAATGACAATGAAGAAACCTAAGAATAAATGAGAATAAGAATGAAACAATCCTGCAAGGAATGAGTTTTCTATTGAAAGTCAACAAAAGTAAAATAGGAGTCTGTGAACATAAAACTGGCATTTTAATAATCAAACAGGGTATTTCTTGTTCAGTGTGAAGAGTTGTAATAATTGATATACAATAGACAGTAGAGAGGAAAATGGAATTCTCTATTATGAGGGACTAAAGAGTAATAACTTTTTATAAAGGAGAAAAATAGTCTAAGCTTATTTGAGCAAAATAAAATTCCTGACCCAAAAAGTAAAACAAGGAAAGAAACTACTTGAAATAGAAATGGTTCCTTCCCACATCTAAAATTAAATCTGTAAAAGTATCCTTAAAACAAAACCATCTAAGCAAGAAAAAGCATTTGCAAAACAACTTTTTTATTTTTACTAGTAACATCACTAGACTAGTGATATAAAATTGCAAAATCTGGTTTTTCAGGATCCATTGAAGAATTAGATATTATACAAATTTTAATAAACTTTGATTATGTCTTAAAAGCTAAATAGAATATGTATAAGGAATAGAGGAAAAGGTAAAGAATGTTGCTTTAATAATAGCAGCAGTCAAGGAGACAAAAATGAAGGCTAAAAGAGTAGTTATGGTGAGCTGGAAGTGGACAAAGACAGCATGGTTCCATCACCATGGACATCTGAGGAGTTCCATGAATATTGTACCACTCAGATAAAACAAGGTAGGATATGCAGAAAACAGCCCCAGGTTAAGTTAAGAAGAAGCAAAAGTCTAGAAAAATTACTGGGACATGATAATGGTAAGGAAACCCTCACTCATCTAATTTGAGTCTCTTGTCAGCTGACAGTCAAAATTCCCACATAGTCAAGCTCGGTCTAGATACAAACTCAAGTTGTCTAGAGTCAGCATTTCTTTTTGGTGGGGCATCTGCTATATAGTATTTAACACAACTCTTTTCCTTCCAGACATGATTTCTTTTACATACATATTTTGTAAAATAACAATGTTAAAGTAGTAATAAGGCATGCTTGAGATCTGAGCATGTGTAGCCTGTGGAGCTTTACATCTCCTGATATTTTCTGGGGCTCTCACAAGTGAGACTATAAGATTATTTACCACCAGAACATTGTAACTCCCTAAACTGTTCTGAGCTATCTTTTCGCTTTATTTTGCAAGCTCTAATTGTACTCAATTCCTGCCAACCTCCCTGTGATTTCACGTAAAGCTCTGTTAGCAACTGTTTGAGATATCCTTCAGTTGTCACTAAAATAGCATATGTGGCTCTTAAAGAACAATTAAGTTGACTCTTAAGAAGTCAACATCAGCACATGGGTCCAAGACTTTCCCTTAACAATTGTTCTTTCTACTCAACCCTCTGCTTAAATTTATTTCACAGCATTTCCTCAGTACAGATCAACACTGCTGAATAAAGGCTTATTCTAAAGTTCATTTTTGTGACCAAAATCCTGGCTTCACTTTAGTCGACGTATAGAAAACATCAATTTAACATTTTAGCATTTCCTATTAGATACTATAAAAGATTGACAAGGAATTAAAATATTTTCATCTTCCCTGTCAATACAAATGATTAATACACCACTGAGTCAAAACTTTATTTGCATAAGATCCCTGCTTAATCTTAGATCTTGAATGACCCCTTCCAGCTTTTCTTGTCTTTTTTGTTTGTTTGTTTTTAAAAACTTTTTTGCTTCCTTTTTAGAAAAGATTTATTTATATATTTTATGTATGTGAGTACACTTCTGATCTCTCCAGACACACTAGAAGAGATTCTGTTACAGATAGTTGTGAACCACTATGTGGTTGCTGGAAATTGAACTCAAGACCTCTGGGAGAGCAGTCATCTATCCATCCCCATCCTCCACTTTAACTCCTATTCTTTTAAATTTAGCAATCATGAAAGAATGAAATGGTACCTCAGCCAATGGGGAAATGACAGAGCCATCGTCTCTGTTAGAATAAAAATCAAGAGAGTCCTGTTCTCCTTGTGCCTGTGAGCCTGGTTTTGGTTCCAGCACAAAGCATTTTGCATAAACAATTGTCTTGTCGAGCTTCTTTCTTCCAAGATTATTTTTTGATTCTCACAGAGGTCTCTGAGAACTCATACTCTACAGAATGTCACAGGGTATGCTGTCTCCAACCTAGGAATCTGACAGCATTCCTTCACAGGAGAACTTTCAAAAGTCACAGTCAACTCTCTAACAGCCTTCACTGATCAATTAAACTTTAGCATTTTCATTCCTTGTCATGTGGATGATTTCCATCAGCCCATTCCAGCTAAAAAAAATAATTTTTTCCTCAGTCATTAGGAGAAAAGGCACATTTGTTGAAGCTTTCCATCTGTGTGTGTTAATGAATTATTTATTTCAGCTAGCCTATAAAATTCATCTATGTTACCTTCCTCCATCAACAGCAAATACTATAAATGCTTGCAAGAAAATGAATAGAAGAGGGAAAGAATTATTGGGGGAGACAAATATAATAGAGAACTAAATATGATTAAAGTGTGTTTTACATAAAACATGCACATAGTTGATGAATTGAAACTCATTATTCTGTAAACTTTATTTATGAACTATTTTTAAGGACAGGTGTTATTCAATTAAACTTAGTGATAGAAACATTGGATAAGTTCAATACAAAGATACAAAATTAAAAGAAAATAGTATTCCTTACTCCTTGTACAGTTTTTGAATTCAACAAATGAACAAAAATCATGAAAAGCTTGTCTTCCTCAATCTGAGTTATTTTGTCTAATAGAATGTCTCCACTCTGTGAATACTACTATCCATCATGCAATAATTCTTTTTGCCAAGCAAGTTTAATTTGTTTGTTAATTTGGATAATTAGGGTTTTCTGTTGTTTTGCTTATTGTAGTGTGTATGTGCACCTGGCTTGACTGGAAGGAAGGAAATTTAGCCAGAGCTTGTAGGTACAATCTTAAAGAACACATCCAGGAACAGCTTCGGAGAACTGGTTCAATTTATTAGAGGGGTAAGGCATTTATGCCTTTCAAGAGGTGGCTTTCTGGGACAAAAATTGTGTTCAGAGCCACAGCATTGGAAGAAACTTCATCTGCATACTCAGGACCTCTGTGGTATGAGTCAGTAGTCACCTTATGAGGTCAACAGAGTGAAGCCTGATAACTGTTAAGGTAAGAAATTCCCTCTATGGTTGATGGTGGATGAGCTGACTTTATGGTGGCAGGTTAGGAGGAGGGGAGACAGCCAACTCCTACCTTACTCATCTGAGTATGCAGGGCTAAAATGACTGTGACCCTTTTTCTTGGGCCATTGACCTTCCCTGACCCTAGGTCATTACAGTCCTGTGTGTGTGTGTGTGTGTGTGTGTGTGTGTGTGTGTGTGTGTGTGTGTTAGTGATGCCATGACCAATGTCACTCTTAGAAAGGACCACATTAACAGGGACTGGTTTATAGGTTCTGAGGTTCATTCCATTATCGTCATGGTGGGAACCATGGTAGTGTCTAGGCAGGCATGGCACTGGAGAAACTGAGAGTTCTGCATCTCGTTTCAAAGACAAACAGAAGACTGGCTTCCATGCAGCCAGGAGGAGGGTCTCAAAGCCCACCCCCACAGTGACACACTTCTTCCAACAAGGCCACACCTCCCAGTAGTGGCATGCCCTGAGCCAAGCATATTCAGACCACCACAGTGTGTGTATCTTTGTGTCTGTCTGTCTGTCTGTCTGTCTGTCTCTCTCTCTCTCTCTATATATATATATATATATGTGTGTGTGTGTGTGTGTGTGTGTGTGTGTGTGTGTGTGTGTTTGTGTATGTCTGTGTAGCAACTTCAAAAAATAGAGTTTCCATCAAATTCTAAAGTGTAACTGAGAGCAATGACAGTGGTCTATAGGGTTTAGGGACATCTATGAGACCATAATACCCAACAACTCTGAAACGAGTAATTCATTCCTACCTCTGCACTTAGCTCATTGTTGCTTTTAGGGACTTTCTTGCTCTGTTAGATGGTAACTCTATTTAAAATATCTCAATATGCAAATATGGATTTGTTTTAGGAAGTTTCCACAGTGGCAGATTTCCACATCACATCCTCCATAAATCTTTAGTTTTATTTTTACCTCCTGATATTTCCTCCTTTACTTTACCCTTTCCCCATCCCTCAACCCATTTATTCTTCCCTGTGCTATTACTGTCCATTAAGCCATTATACTACAATGATCCTCATCCTCTCCCTTGAAATCCTTCCCCTGTGTGAGGTCTTACTTATCTCCTAACATCAGTGAGGATGCCAAGCAGTACATAGATACCTGAAGAAATAAAACTAATATTGCCAAATTTAAAAACAATGTGATTTTTTGTTTTTTAAGTCTTTGTTATTGGACTAAGAATGTCTGCCCCTCCATCCATTTAGCTGAGAGTTTCATGGTTTGTCTTTTTGTAACTGCAAAACAGTAGTCCACTGTGTAAATGTACCATCATTTCACTATCAATTAAAGAGTTGGTAAGCATCTAAGCTATTTCCGTCTTCTGGCTATTGTGAATAGATCAAACTTGATATGGGTAAGTAGTTATTTTTAGAGTAGGATACCCTTGGGTACCTGCCTAAGATTGGTATACCTGGATCATGTGGTAGGTCGCTTTTCTTCCCCCACCCCTAGCAATTTACTTTAATATTCCAGTAGCAAGTTTAGGCATCTTTTCATGTGTTTTGTGATAACTGTCTTTGTTCTGTGGGAAAAAATCTATCTGCCCAAATCCTTTAATCATAATAACATATACATATAAGTTTTTATCTGTTTTTAAAATATAGGAGAGTAAATAGCAACATTCTTTCTTTCTTTCTTCTTTCTTTCTTTTTCATCTTCCTCTTTTATTTCTTTCAGTCATTAGTGCGACACGTAGGTTAGAAACGAGTTCAGAGGAGACATACACTTTTATTTTCTCCCTTCTTATTCTTATTTTGTTAATATCTATCTTTGTCCTTAAGCCAATAGTGCTACACTATGATTCTAGGTCTCATCTGATGTGCTTTTCTCCTCTTTGCTTCTAATGTGCAGATAGAATTTGACTGATGGGGTTGTCTTAAGTGACAGGACAGCCTCATGTTTTTCCCACCATAATGGACAGCATGCCCTCTGGACCAGTACCTCCAAACAGATGCTTGCATCCATAACTTCCTTTTTTCAGAGTATTTGATCAAATATAGTAGCAACTGGCACCTATTTGGGTATGTGATAGGGCCCAACATCATAGACCCTATTGTTGTTAATGTTAGAAACTTAAACAGTCTACTCAGAGACAAAAAGGCCCTGCATTTTTCAATGTATATACTCAGAACAAAAGCCTTAATCAAAATGCACAGAGAGAACTGTGGAATGCTTCCTCCCGTTATTGTACAAATGCTAGGCTCTCATTTTTCTTGCTAATGCTTAGATTTTCATGAATGAAAGTTCTTCTATTCACTGTACATCCTTAGGGCAATGCTTAGAACCTTTAGTGATTATCCATTTATCATATTCTGCAGTTAAAATATGGTTCTGCTTTTACTCAGCTTGGCAGAGACTCATTTCATCATCTCAGGACTTACACTTTAACAAACTCAATTTGACATCCATTCTTTTCCCTTACCTATAGTGTTTCTGGGAGAATCCTTACTTGTGTATTTATAAAATTCTATTTGCTATTATGGTGTTTCACACAGCATTATAGATTAGAGAATGATGAAGCCTGTTCATTACAACTAAATGTAACACATTATAACTCAAGGTGATTGCAGCTAGACCACCCGAATCATTGATTGTACTTTGTGCTGAATAAAACAGATACCTGAAAGAAAAGAGAATCATGATTTTGTATACTTAGTTGCAATTCTTGGCAGTAACCCACCTGAAGCAACACGAAATTCATTTTGATATTTCTTCAGCAGCTAAGATGCATGCCACAAACCTAAATAAATCATATTTATGTGGATATGACTATGGGTCTTTTAGTTTTAGTATTCATGGTAAAAAAATGACCTTGCAAACGTAGTCATTACAATGATACTTCACCTGTGAACTATCATTTACATAAAAAAGAGTTTTCTCTGTCTTTTCCTGAGCATGGTAATGTAATGATTGACTATGTAGTCAGTATTTCACTTAGTGTATAAGCAACCTCTGAAAACACAGAATCAGGTAAAGGCTGCAAGAGATAAGGCATAGCATTGTTTAGTGATGTAGCCACTGGCTTCACTCCAGAAAGCAACAATTGACACATGTGAACCCACATACATGTAGACAATGATATTTATACTCTCTGGTCAAACACAAACACATACACAGGGAGAGAGAGAGAGAGAGAGAGAGAGAGAGAGAGAGAGAGAGAGAAGTAAAAAGGAGAGGAAGTTTAATTAAAAGAATTATATGTGTATTAAATTATGAGTGGATTTTTAAAAGAATAAATAGAGTTCATTGCTTGTGGGAATGGACTACATCTCAATTAATGTAAAGTGGTTTGTAAGACAATGTGACTGCCTTTAATCATGACAGAAAATCATGACATCCGTGACATGGAGAAAGGGAAGTCAAGCTAGATTGCCATTTTTAGTATTCATATATTCTGAGGACATAAAATTACCTGTGTGGCCATGGCTACTGAATATTGCCCACAGCTATATCACACAATCCAGAGAATCTGACTTTTTCTTAGCTGGAAATTGTTTTTACCAACAGTCTACTGATGGAGAGCTTGTGAAGTATTTGGTAGATGGGTTGGGAGGGTAACGGGTTTCCTTTATTTAAAGGTGGCTATTCTTTTTTAATAAGTAAGACTTTCCCATGGATTCCTGATTTTAATTTATGGCACTGACATATAACAGAATATCACCTTTGAATTCTGAGTATTTGGCTAGATGAACAATTGCTTAGATCTTGCTACCCGCTCCTGTTTCTTTATGCTAGCCTTGTGTTTTACTCCTCAAATGCTGTATCAATGTCATATTATCATATACTTCCAATGAAGACTCCCGATGGCCTATACTATATATCCATCTTTATCTCCACATTTAAGCTCCAATTCCTACATTAATTCCTTTACCTGCACAGCCAAGCCACAGCCAGTTTTAATATTAAACCTAAGAGCAACATGCCAAGTATTCATTTCTGATATAAACATGGTCAAATACTATATATCATGTACTAAATTTAGTCTTATTAAAATATACATATAGTGCATTGGTAAATTGGAAAGTTGGTTGTAATAGTACAATGATTGATTTTAACAGATCTTAACATTGAATATTTAAAGTTAAATAAAATGCTTTCGAATCTTTAGAATATTTTCAACATCTAAGGGGACTCTTTTTCACCTGGATATGCTTCTAGATATACCTAACTGAAGGAGGGACACAGAACTGTGAAAGCTGAGGATTTAAATTGCTGCCTTAATCACACTATGTTGAACACTTAGTGCCTAAGGCGGGCACAGTGGCATCACATGCAATGAGGGCATGGTTATGAAATGAAAATAAAGTGAGTTGGACCAGTTGATGTGCTTAGGAAATCAGGCAAGTAAACTGATCAATATCCATATGTCAGCATTATCTCACAGGGGTTCCCTCATTTCTATGTTATGGTCCTCACATACCACAAATGACAAGTATTTATGCATAAGCTTGATTTAGTAAAGTACATCATATTGATTCACTGTTAACCATTCATATAAATATGTACAGAACTTCTGAGAGCATTTAAGAGAAAAGGAAGAAACTACATTCTTGCACATTCCAGTGGAAATACTTCTGTGCCTCACACATTTCTAACACTGAGGCTGAAACTTCAACAGTGGTAATTAGGTAGCCTTGGAAACTAATGTAGCTAAAAATACATATTATGCTTAAATCTTAGATGAGTGTATCAGTCACTCAGCTTGGCCAGTTATATAAAGGGAGGAGGAAATAAAAACTGAAGAATAGAGGTGTTTTAAGAACTTCCCACAGTTGATGACGTTCATTGTGTAAGCAATCATCATAAAATGTGGTTCCAAAAATTGATTCTGCAGGAAAGAATCATCTATAAATCATTAGTGAGCTACAATCAATATAGCAATCTGCGGCATGCTCACTAGTCCAAGCTGATATTTATTTTCAGCTCAGTTGTCTTTAGGACTCAGTAGCTACAGCAATTAGTCTCTTTATGACACCTCAACCTATAAAGTGGCAACTCCCTACTGTCAAGTGCAGGGGTGAGCAAAGGAAGCTCATTGTAGGGAAATGGTCCATAACCTCTGTTGGATGCTGATTCCTACTGCACACAGAACTCAAAAGGCTTGGAAAAGATGAATGATAGTGAGTCCTACTGAGTCCAATGAACAAACTCCATTGTAACTTCAGCAATGCAGCAGCAACCTATCTTAAAAAAAATCATAACAACTAATGCCAAACAAACGCAAGGCACTCTATCACACTACAACTTCACAGGTACTCATGGAAATTATTCTTTTTTGCTAATAAATGACTTACATTAACAATGAATCCACATGAAATCCATTGGTGTCTATGAACTACTATCAATAGACTATAGGAAAAATTCTAAAGGAGTTTCAGGGTTAATAGCAAACACTTCCTTAAAATTTGTCTCCCAAAGTTGGTATCCGAAGTCTGAAAACTATTCAAAATATCAATGGTTGGAAATGTCATTTTGGCAAAATGGTGAAAATTACATTATATTTAGTTCTCAAATTACTAGTGAATTCACATTCAAATTAGTTTACATGTAATTTACATAAAACTCAGAGTTTCAAATGAATTCTATGACCAGCTATTGAAATGTTGATATTTAATTTAGGCTTGTACCATTAAGTAGAATAAAAGGCCATTCAGTACACTGGCATGAAATTTAAGAAAGAAAATTATGCTTCAGTTAATCACCATTGGGGATGTTTTCCTTAGGCTTAAGCAAAGAAAAAAATGTTTGCACTTTCTCTCAACAAAGAAACTCTCTATACAACAAAGGTACAGCGACTAGATTGAGTGTTTTTATAATAGTCTTAATATTTAAAAGCAAGAATAGGAATTCAATGAATCCTAATTATAAGCTAGGTTCTCAATTACTTAAAGGTCATATTGTTTTATAGAGTTGCCTGAGGGGAATCACACTGTCAATAAAAAGATACTTAAAAAAGGAGAAGAAAAATAACATTTTGTTGAAGTTACTGATTCATTTTACTTTAAAAAGCATGACTTCTTTTTCAATCTAAGTTGAGGCAGCTTGATATTGCTTCTGACAGTCAACGGATGCCACAATATTACCCACGTCCCTAGGAGCCTTACCCATCTCTCAATCTCATTTCTGCATCAAAAAAACAACCTCATGCATACATCCTTTATGGAAAAAGGAGAGAAAAATCACCGAAATTCATGTATTTAAGAGTCCTAATGGACTCAACAAACAAACCAGAACAGAACAGGATAGAATTAAAACAGAACATTTGAACATGGAACCAGGAACAAATACTAACCGTATTCAAATGAGAATTTCAATGTTTATTACAGGGTATTATTTGACATCCAAGTTTTTAAAACATAATCAATATTTAAAAACAATAAATTCCATCTCAGTATACAGTTTTAGGAGTATACAATAGAGTTCCCAGTTAAATATAAGGATTCTGGTTAATATTTCTAAAATATTTATTTATATTTATTTTATATGTGTGTTTGGCGTATGAGAATGCATGTGAGATGGTTTAAAGCCATCCTTAGCAGGTGCTGGGACCAAAATCTTGTCCTCTACAACCACAGCAAGTGCTTCTAAATGTAAAACCATCTTTCCAGATCTCCAGCCAAAAATATTTTAGTTTCTCATGTAAACTCTTTATAATGATCGTGATAATTGGAGTTTTTATTATTGTTATTATTCTTCAATCTTTTTTTAAAACAATCCAATTGTTATCCCCTTCCAGATCGGCCCCTCTAGCTGTACCTCACTCCATTCCTCCTAGCCCTGTCTCCAAGAGGTTGTGTCCACCCTCCTATACCTACTCATTGATCCTGCTCACTCCCTGGGGACTCAAGTCCTCAGGTCTCTCAAGAGTTAGGTGCAGCTTCTCTCATTGTAGTCCTCTGATGTATATGTGTCAGGGGCCTCAGATAAGCTCATGTATGCTGCCTCATTAGTGGCAGTCCAGGTCTGTTGAAACAGCAGGTCTTCTTATGGGGTTGCCTTCCTCCTCAGCTTCTTCCAGCTTTTCCCAGATCTCTGGTACTTTCTGGAGGGTCCACCCACCTCCTACCTCTCAGACCCTTCCTACCCCTCCTACCCCTCCTACTCCTACCCCTCCTACCCCTGCTACTTCTCCTACCTCTCCTACCCCTCCTACCCGATATCCACTACTCTGTACCTCCTCCCTCCTCCCTCTTCCCTCCTCCCTCCTCCCACCTCCCACCTCTAGAGTTTCCTGTTTCCATTCTTTCTGCTGGCCCTCGAGGTTCCCCTTTCCCCCTCCCCTTTCCTTCTCCCACCCAAGTCCTCTCCTTCTGCCCTCCATGATTGCTTTCTTCTCCCTCCCAAGTTGGATTGTTAATAGAAAAATATTCTCCCCACTATTATAGAGTAGCAGTGCCAGACATCTATATTTGACCCATTTACATACTTAGCTTTTCTCACTAGTGTGCTTAAAATCATTAAATCAGACAAGGTTGATATCTAAGTCCCACTATTAGAAAATAGAGTACTTCAAAAATGGATGCACGCACAGGTCATCGGCAGTCAAACAGTCTCACAGCTCTTTTGAGTTGATGAGTGCACTGGTCTCTTCTAATCCGGACGCCATCTTTTAATAGTTCTACTCAAGTTTGTCTTTTAAATTCCTTGAACCCCTTCTTCTGTAATGATCTGAGCCTGAGTTAAGGGTTTTGACATAGGTGTCCCAGTTAGGGTTAATGACTCCACACAGTAATTGTGACTAGTGGTTAGACTCTGTGTAACCTCCACATGCTGCACAAGGAAGCTTCTCTCATGAAAGGTGAGAACTGTGTTAATCTGTGTGTATGGAGTACGTAGGTTTTTAAAAATACAATCCTTAAACCAAAGAGCCATAAGTTCTCCCCTAGGGCTTTTGACCAACCAGCCATGATGACCTTTACATAATAAATAAACATATAATAGTGATTGTCTTCTAAGCTTTGAATTTTGAAACATTGTTTTCAAGATTATCATCTTCAAAACAGAAGTTTTCATTCAAAGAACAAATGCATCTTACAAGGTAAAGTAAAACTATATAAAGGACCCGATAAGGTAGGAACTGGGGTCACAACTTATCTAAGTGTATTCCCATGGCTATATTGCAAAGCTATTATTTTATTATAGTTTCCTATAAAATAATTGAATATTGTTTTTAGGTGGATAAGATTAGGACAGAATATCTCATAAAATGCAGTAATATGATGGTTTTGTTATGGATTATCTTTAATCCTATTAATTCATCAAAAAGGATTTCATTACTGTATAAAAGATTTTTGTTCATTTCTAACATTTTCCAACATTTATCTATTTTTTATGCCTCTAGTTGGAATGTATTACTTTCAAAGCAAGATACATATCAGTAAGCTATTACTATCTGTAACACTATATCACACAATATTTAATGCCTCATGATCTCAATTTTTTTGACTCACTGTGTTCCTATGCTCTTACCCGGCTGTGCATATTTCATATTCAACTGGTTTTCTCATATAACTACCATGCAAAAGCAGTATCTTTTACAAGAAATCTGGCATCCAATTTGTTTCAACATACTGGAAACCAGTAGACTTATTAATGGTTTTACTATTATTAACAAAACACTGTTTAGTTCATCACTATGATTATTAGATTTATACTCATGTTA
Organism: Rattus norvegicus; assembly: GCF_021556685.1. Lineage (NCBI taxonomy): Eukaryota > Metazoa > Chordata > Mammalia > Rodentia > Muridae > Rattus > Rattus norvegicus. Next base: position 25,651,957 of record NC_141547.1, read on the forward strand.
TAAAGTTTGTATGAATGATAGATTCTGCATGTATTTTATTATATATACATACATAGATACATACATACATCAATAGATGAACCTTGCATTTAATGCATGTGTTAAGACTAAGTATTTTCAATAATTGTAATATGCATGTGGCCTACAAATTTTATACTATAATATTAATAGCATAGATGAGATAAATAATACCTGCCACATGATGGGAGGTAGCTGGAGACTAGAAGAACCTCATGGGGCTCCAGGTTGAGGTGAGGCCAAGAGAGATGATCCCTAGGAGTAGCCAAGTGTGTGGGCCCAGGTGAGGAGCTAGCCTGAGATGCCCACCAGTCCAGCACTTAATAGGGCTAAGGGGCCAGTTCTTGCTTGAGATGAAACTTTCCTGGTGCCATAATGCATGGACAGGCCATAATACTCCAGAGATGATTCCTGAGACAACCCGAGGCACTCAGAGACCTGCGACACCAATAAGAGGAACACGTACGTGGTAGAGAAATGTAAAACAAAAAGAAAAAGAAGGATGTAGGCAAAATGAAGCTAGGTAAAACTGGAGAGTTGTGGGTAGTGAGAAATAGCCTAACGTGAGTATATGATGATGCCATCTAGCACCATAGTGACATCCTGGACTTTGCTGCCTCCAGGGGCCATATCTGGGTTTGTGACCCTGCAGGAGAAGATGTCTATTACTAACAAAGGTCAAACAGATGTCTCTGGTCTAAGCTGCCAACCAGGTACATGTCGATATCTGAGGACTGTGCAGAACTGGCCCCACCACTTGCTTCTTGCCTGGGATCATAGGAGAGCTGGCATGTTGGACATGACAGCAGGGGTGCTGACCCTACTCCTAGCCAGATGTATTACTCAGGGTAGCAGACCCCACAAATTACCTAGAAAGCACAGTACACCAGGACCTGGTACTAGGAGATAGAAGTGAGCCAGTATGAGCGTAGGAGAGTTTGTACTGGCACTCATCTACCAAGCAGTGGCAAGGCACCCTCCTCCTGCCTTGACCCTCACCTCTGTAGCAGGCAGGACATCTGGCCTTGTTTCATGAAAGCAGATTTGTCTCAGTCCCTCACCAGCTGCAGCACTCAAGAGAGCTTGCCAGGATTATGGAAGAGCGCAGGTGTAGGCAGTATGAGTTGACCTCAAGGATGTGAGCATGGGTGAACTGGCCACACACCTCTGCTTTTGTTCTTTCTGCAATGAGATGGCATGGGAGATTAAGAGATGCTCTCCTCCACCCAAACCCTTGCCACCTATAACAGATGAGAGAGGTGGTTTTGGGATGAGAGAGCAGGAGCGTTGGTTCTGCTCTCCATCAGCTGCAGCACGTAGAAGATCAGGCCCTGCACCTCACCTGAACAGCACAGAAGAGCTGACCCTGGTGATGGAGGTTGCAGGAGAGCCATACCCAATGCTATAAGCAGTGAAGGAGAGACAGCCCTGCCCCTTGTTGCTGTGGTGGACTAAGGAGAGAAGCCTTCCTCCCCTCACCCATCCCTAGCTACCTATGGCATGTAGGAGAGCTGGGACCAGGGTGATGAGACTTGGAGAACTTGCCTTTTCCCTTCCTCATTGGCTGCAACAATCAGGAGAGTGGGCCCTGCTTCTCACCTGGTCAGCAGGTTAGAGCTGGCCCTATTTGTGGGGGTTACTAGTAAGCTAGCACTAAGGATATGAGAACAAGACAGAGGTTTTGTGTGTGGGGGGGGCAGTTAACCAACTCAGATACATCTTAGGTCCATACCCAGAGATCCACCCCAACATCTACCTCATCAATGAATTGCTGGCTTGTGTAGGGGCTGGTCCTTCAGATCCAAAGCTGTATGATCTCCATGGCACAGAGCACAACATAATATCAGAGGGGAGTCCCAATGAGTTTCCAGGATTGATAATGGAACAGAAGTCAAAGATTTTGTAACAGCAACAACTCATTGCAATGAACTTTTGCAAGAAATGTGTACCAAAGGGTGTACTGTGGGACATACTACAGCTTCGACAAGGAGATTTGTTTTCCCTTCTGTTAGTAGGAAGGTTGTAAGCATGGAGGACAGGTATGAGGGAAGGAAGAGATGAGTGGGATTGGGGTGAATGGAGTAAAATTCAAAAAACAATATAGAGAAGGAAATAATAATTATTGGCACTATTACAGTCATTTTTATTAGGTAGCTTACTTGGATCTTTGTTGTATTTAATTTTTTTTAATTTTTATTATATATTTCTTACATTTATATATATCTTACTTACATTTCAAAGGTTATTCCCCTTCCCGGTTTCCTGTCCATAGCCCCCATTCCCTCCCCTCTCCCTCCTCCATACATGTATTCTCCCTATACATCCCCCTTATTGCCCTCCCCCATATCCCTCTGCACTGGGGGTCCAACCTTGGCAAGACCAAGGACTTTCCCTTCCATTGGTGCACCCGACAAGGCTATTCTCTGCTACATATACAGTTGGAGCCCTGGGTAGGTCCATGTATAGTCTTTCGTTAGTGGTTTGTCCCTGGAAGGTCTGATTGGTTGGCATTGTTGTATTTAAATTTTTATCTTCTTCCTATGTTGTCGATGTTAATCTCCTCTCAGATGTATAACTAGCAAAGAGTTTTCCTCATTCTATGGAATGTCTTCAGTTAATTGTTTCCTTAGAGTTTCAAGAGCATCTCAGTTTCATTTTCTCTCCCTTTTGCATTTCTAATATTACTTGCTAAGCTCCTGGAGGCTGTCAGAACATGGTCCAGGAATGGAGTCAGATGAGAAAAATTCTGAGTGATTGTGGATGAACATGAAGGAAACAAAGCAAGAGTATCATCATCTCAGTTTCTCTAAGACATGCAATTGTTCCTGTAATGTGTCCCCTGCTCGTCACACTGATAGCACATTCAATTAAATGTTTCTAAGCCCTGTGCCACTCACTATAGAAAACCATACTTTGTCAGACTTTGCCCTTGTGATTGAACACTGCACTAACCTGACTCTTCTTAACCCTCAGAGTATAAATTGATGCTCTGAATAAATTTGACTATCATATGAGACTTTAGTCTGCCTCATTAATTAGAGTCATCCCAGGTCCCACTATCTCTGAAGTGGAGACATTGGTCTTTTTTTTCCTCCTTTCTTTTATTGGATATTTTCTTTAATTACCTTTCAAATGACATTGGTATATTTTAAGAAGTGCCTAGAGCTATATCTTGGAGTATTTTTACCATTTTTAACCATATCACATGAGAATTCGTCTTACTGTAGGCCTTTCAACCATTTTAGATCCCTTAATACTCCCAAGTAGGCTAAGCATATTTAACACAACTCAAACGGATATTTTCCAACTCAATTAAGTTTACTGAGATGTATCTTGAGCATAAATGCAGGAGTCTCTGTCATGCTAGAAGAACAATTTGGAGAATGTATGCTTAGTATATATGTTTTTTGGGGGTTTAAAGCTGGTTAATTTTTCAGCTGAGTGGTTGTTACGTGTGCCTTTAATCCAGCATTCTGAAGGCAGAAGCAGGTAGCTCTCTGAGAGTTCGAGGACAGCCTGGTATATAGAGCAAGTTAATAATAATGAAGGCACTACAGAGAAATACTCTCAAAAAACCAAAACCAAGGAAAATAAAATATAAATAACAAAAACAACTAAACAAGCAAAAACCCCAAACCAACCAACCTACCAAACAAACAAAACAACAACAACAACAAAAAACAAAACAGAACAAAACAAAACAGCAAAACTGGTAAGTTTTAATGTTTAGCTCGAAGCAGGAACATAATTTAATAATTCACCCATCCAGGAACAAGAATAACAGTTGAAAATCTTAGAAGAGTGTGACAAAAACAGCTAAATATACTATAAATATCAAAGAGGCACTTATGTTATTTTGCTTTGCTTATAAGTTTAATGTGTAGTAATATAGATTTTCACATACCATATGGCTTTTATAACACATTTCAAATATATTCAAATTAAACATATAGCATATATAAACATACACTTATAGTTATATGCAAACACGTTTAAGTATGAATATGTCTATGTGATTGTACTATTCATATAGAGAGTTAAAATTCAAGTACAATTGTTGCTTGAAATATGCCAACTGATTTTCCCTAAAATGTCAGATGAGTTGGCACTGCTTATGAGTGATGACATAGACAAAAAAATGAGAGAAGTCCTCTTCTCTCATTTGACATGTTATTGGCATTAATAAAAAAAGAACACACAATATAGTACAATATTCTATTTTTAACTAAGTTTACCATGCATAGAGAAAGAAATGTAGTTTTGTTATAACATTTCACTTTCTACATTGCTGCAATCCAAATGTACCATTTCTTGGGGTTTGTTGTCACTGAGAGTTTATATTCCACAACAGATAAACAGTAGTTTGAAATATCATCAATTTGATATATGTATGTTATATCTTATGGTGGTATTATACATAGTGTCATTTTATTTCCTCGAATGAAGGAATGAGATGAGAGTCAGCCATACTCAAGCTGCTTGAATACATGGCTTCACCTGAGCCTAGAGTCCATTTATTTTCCTCTGTTGTAATTATCCTTAGGCCTATGCCTGGAAGCTTCTAGCCTATGTACAATATAATCTTTCAAGATAAGCTGACTGATTCAATCTGGCTTCTCTTGGCATCTCACTGAATTGCTCTGCATGGCTTCTCACCAACTTTGCCAAAATTTTCTAACATTTTGACTCCTCATTCTCTTATCATTCTGTCTTTGCCTGTATCTAGCTTGTTCTCTCTGCCACCTGTCTACATAACGCTGCAATCCATGAGCAACACCTTCTTTCTCTCTATGCTGTTAGAATGTCCTTTTCCTGTGCTGTTCTTATTTCAGTCAGACGTATCCTACCTCTGACACATTCTGTCAAATCTTTCTCTGTTTTATCACTTTTTCTCCCTCTCAATTAAGCATCAGTTTCAAACATGGATGCTTCCTTCTACAAACTAACTTTACATTCATTGTTAAGGATTAGAGGTATTTACTAAGGAATGCCTACATTCTATTCAGATGAAACATACCTAGAAGGTCTTTGGATGGAATGCCATGCACGAGCAGCCATGTTACTGGATTAAATTTCCTCTACAATTAAATATTGTTTAATTGCATCTTATGGTGGGGGATGAAAATAATTTGCAATATAGATTAAAAAAAACATACCTCAGTTATCCAGAGGAAGAAAATCAATTCAATAAAGTTTTTTGAAAAAGGAAATCAAATACATACATGCATGCATAAATACATACATACATAAAGAAAGACAGAAAGGAAGAATCTAGAGAAGTTGTAAAACCATGCATTTTATACTATGAAATCTTTTTTATGAAAGGTATGACTAATGTCTGGAATATAATGCCATAAACATGGAAAAGTGACAAAATATTTACTAGTATAATGATATAATAGTTTCATCTGGGGTATTAATGTATTAAAATTATAAATTTGATAATTCTGAGGAATCTAGAATTTGTATTACACAATAACGTGGCATGTATCTTCTAAATGGGAGTGTTTGAAAGCCAAATTTATTGATGTATTAAATAATGCACAAGTTGATGATAATAGAGAATAATGCTCTATTCGATAAAATCATATTTTATGAATATAGAATTGTATTAATCGCTTAGCATGCATTACAACTGTACCTTTGGCACACATTTGTGTATATTGCTGTTCAACATTTAAATTTGAATTAATTTAACACATAGGGAACTAGAAATTATAAAGATTAAGGAATTTACTGAAAATTACAAGGAAAATAATTTCTATGTCAGTTTTTGCTACATATTTTAGCTTGGTGTTCCCTTTCTCTGTTACTTTCTCTTTTTTCTGTTCTTATTGAAATTCTGGGAATTATAGTAATACATGTTCATTTTTTGTTTTGCATTTACCCCATAAAAAACCTACCTTTTAACAATTATTTTCTTCCATTCTGCTTAATGTCTATTATTTCTTTTATTCTTCTTAATCCTCTTCTAACATCTAACTTTTCCAACATTTCTTGGGGAAAATGAACATAAGAAATTATTATTTTGGCAATTTTCAAGTATTTTTATGTAGATCAAAAAATATTCTGCTGATACCTAATGACAGCAATGCTTACTGGCCAGATTCATGAGACTTTTATCCATTGCCAAGTGCCTTGATCTTCCTTTCTTTAACATTTTTTCTTATAAGTATTTTTAACTTTATTTTTCATGGATATTTTTGTGTATTTACCTTTCAAATGTTAGCCCCTTTCCCCCATCTCCCATACCCCTCATCCCTCTCCCTGCTTCTATGAAGATGTTCCCACTCACACCCACCTACTCCCACCTTAATGCCCTGGCATTCCCCTACATTGGGGAAAGGAGCCTTAACAGGACCAAGGGCTTCTTCTCCCATCAAATGGTAGTCTGTTATCTGCTTAAACAGAGAGAGAAAGGACAAAGCATGGGATGTGAGGGAATATTAGAGAAGTTGGGGACAGGAATAAATTTGCACAAACTACATTGTATCAAGGTATCAAAGAATGGATAAAAAGAATACAAAATGGTAATTTGAAGACAGCTAGTAAAAATGCTTTAACATTCAAATGTGACTCTCACAATTGTAGGGTTTTTAAGATTTTTGTGTTTTGTTTTATTTGTTTTGCTTTTGGTTTTGTTTTACCTATGTGACAGAATTTTACTTAATTCTTGAATCTTGCATCAAAAACAAAGTGTATCCTTGTGTGTATTTATGGTACTTGCAATGAAGAATCCATCATTTGACATCAGCTCACTTCTTTTAGAATTTCCGGTTAAAGTTGAAAAATTACTTAACATAGCAAGTTCTTGATTAGTTCAGAGCTAATTTGCGCTCGCGCTCTCTCTCTCTCTCTCTCTCTCTCTCTCTCTCTCTCTCTCTCTCTCTCTTTCTTTCTTTCTTTCTTTCTTTCCAGGACTTTGAGTATCTATGTAAAGGCTCTGTCACTGTGTCACTGTAGAGAAGTATTAATTTATCCGAATTCTATGCTGTTTGCTGATTAACATTTTGTTCATTAATGACTGTGCTGTCCCTTATATTTGTTTTGTAATGCATTTAACAATGCTTGATTATCACAATTCAAATTTAAAGTAGTTTCCTAACTATAGAACAAGAAAAATTAAAGAAAATAAAAACTATCAGCATTTTAATCATGAATGGGTATCCAGAAATAAAAATTATTGACATTTTTAAAAACAGGTTCTTATTAAGAAGCTATTATTAGTAGCTTTTAACATACCTTTAAAAACACTTAAAGGGAATGATGTAATGATAAGTATTTCAGTACTATAATAAATTATTTGAGACATTTCTTATACTACGGTACGAATATTGCAGTCCATAAAATACTGTTATTTTTTTTACCATATTGTTTTACTTTAATTGCCATCTTCTATTATAAAGACTTGCTAAAAGTGTATACATTTTCTACTTTTATTTAGTAATTTTCTCCAGTTAAGCAGAAATGTTAGGTAGTCTTTTCTTTTCATTTTAATTTGTTGTTTCCCTTTATTTCTGAAATGTTAGCTCAGACATTGAAACATGAACAGAAATCCTGAAACATCTTTTAAGTTAGAACACTTTTCAGTGAACTACTTTCTGAAACATTGTTTATGTAATATTTCTTAGCATTGCAAAGGCCTATTTCATCTAGGAGTCACAAAGATTAGACCAAACTGAGCCCTTAGCCTGAAAACTAGCTTATATTGACTTACAGATTGTTGTTTGTCAGCAAAAGATAAAATGCAAAGCAACATATTTCAATAACACACAGCACAATGTCTGAGTGTCCTTAGATATGATTATAATGTTTTTTGTTCATTGTGACAGCTCCAAGAGTGTCACACACATAGCAGAGTATTTATAACTGAAATATTATTAAATTAAACATTCTTATATTAAAAGCCATTAAAAAGATAAACCACGGCTTAAGAGAATATTTTTAGATGAGTATGCAAATTACTTATGACAATATATAAAGAACATTCAAAGTCAACACATTTTTTAAAAGCAGGCAAAATGTCCTAGCAGAGACCTTACCCATAAGATGAACACTATAAGTAAGGATGAAAAAATATACTCAATTAAATATGTCACTCAGAAAATACATATCTTCAAACAGAAATGATGTATTACTGCACATACAAAAGAGTTGTTACATTGGAAAACAATGATAACACTTAATGTTTCTGAAGGTATGAAATAATGGAAATACCCACCATTTGCTGCTCTTATTTCAATATAACTCAGTTAATTCAGCAAAGTTTGGTAACACTTCTTATAAACTTATGCATAATTTTATCATACCACGGAGAAATTATATCCTTTGGAATTTACTTAAATTAGAAAATAAAACTTTTGTTCATATGCAAATTTCTCAGATTTAATAACAGTTTTCTAAACTTAAAAGCAATAGATTTTTTTGCAGATGACACCTGGTTGAATAAATTGTGTCGTTTCAGTACAGCATTATGCAGCCTTAAGTAGTAAGATACAAAATCAAAGAAGAATATGGGACAAGGCAGACATAATGCAAAGGACAATAAATCAGTGGGATTGGCTTTATAATAGATGATTCCAAATGTGTGGTGTACTAGGAGAGATACACAATAGACACAAAACAAAACAAAACAACAACAACAAAACAAATGAACAAAATATAAAATGAAAGACCAGCCTTTTCCAAAGATTCTGGTGGATCAAGATATAAACAGGTAGATCACAGAGATAAATAGAATTTTGAAAGTATTCTGTGTGATACCATGATGGTGATTTCATCATTAACAGTTACCAGAATATAGATAGCACAACGAAGACAAGATCCCTATCATCATCTAAACTGTGGCCCTTCATGAATGACAATCCACAGACACTGATTCAGCTTTGGCAAGAAACAGATCAGACCAACTTAAGATGTCAGTAATGAGGAAAATATGGTGGAAACAGGGTGACAGTAGAATAAATGATTTCTTTGTGCTTGCCATGCAATTATCTCATAAACCTAAAACGCTTTTTTAAAGTTTACTAATCAAAAAACACTTATAACAGTAACAAAGAAAGATAATTTTTCTCTATTGAATGCCTCTAGTGGCTCTAAATATAAAATCACGTAATATTTTATAGGTTAGTGTGTTTTCCTCCATCAGTCCATTACAAAGTGTTTACTCAGTTTATATCAATATAGCACTTCTTAATATTTCTGGCCTATTAAAATATTTATCGCCCTTCTTTTATTTTCTTTTTTTTTCATTGAACATAGATTTTGCCCCACCTATCCTATATGCTGATTACAGTGGTTTTCCCTCTCTTTCTCCCAGTTCCTCCAGATCTTCCCTCACACTTGGATTCACCCCATATCAGGTGGAACCTCAGACCTCCCCTCCCTTTCCTTCCTTTCCTTCCTTGACACATTCTTTAATCTTGTTCCCAATACCAACAAACATGCCCTGAGAACCTACAGGCATGTCCAGGGAAGCAAGTAAGCTAACTGTAGATCTTTACCCATTTCTTCTCTGCTCCTATTTCAAATCCCCTGACCATCCTAAATATACAAAAGATGACATAAACAGGGCTAGGAATTTGCCCACATCTTAATATAACAACAAATGATAAATAATCAACAGATCACAAACCCATTATGCCAGAAAAAACGAGAGCACATATACTTCAAGGTCCCACCCCTTCCGGTCATGGGCATCCAGAGAATGCAGGACGTGGTATCAAGATTAGAGATGCCAACTCAAAGATAGCTGAGATCATCCAGAACTGCAAGGCCTGCCAACCTAATGTGGTGAATAACGAGAAGAACTCTGACAATAGGTTCATAGACATAAAGCCTGTCGCCTATTAGGAAACAGACTTCATGGAGGTAAAACCAAACTTTTAACTTTTAACTTGCTTTCCTTTCAAGTCTCTACCAAATATGAATTGCTCCTTTTAAAATCATGTTGGAGATAACCACCTCCAATTGTTCTTAATGTGAAGGTATTAAGAATGATGCCAATAATGTGAATGTCATTGCTAAATTCAACGATCAGCAGTTGCTGTACAATCTCATAAATGCCCAATGGGTTCATAGACATGTTTGGCCTAAACTTTGTAGTCTCTGTAAAACAGGTCCCCCTCTGAAAACCAGTAGCCTGGAGACTGGGTCCTAATAAAGGGACACCACCAGAATTCGTTAGAGCCTTATTAAAAAAGATCCCTATGTCATCATTCTGACCATGCCTACCACCCTAAATGTGCACAAGATTACAGCCTGGATCCACCACATACAAGCTCTAATCACAAACCTGTTTGCAGTTGAAAACAACACCCACCAAGATGAAGAACCTCAGGACTCCCCCCTGCCTCCCACTGTTGGGGCCCCAACCCAAGCTACAGGGACACCATGCAAATTGGACAATGATATACCCGAACCCCTCTAAAATATGAAGGTCCAGTCTTTTCAGGTCACTAATGTAACCAGGCCTGAGTTAACTCAGTCATAAATACAGCCCTGTTACTAACCCTTCATGAGATTAGATATAGCTAACACTGACACTGAGATAACCTCCCCGATGTTACAGAAACATACATTATGATAGACTAAGATGATAATTAAGGGTCACAGCCAGTCCCTCCATAAAAAAAGCCCCTAAGCTTTCGGAAAACCCTTGATTGAACCGTCTGGTTACCAGAGAAAGGGTGAAATGAGAGGCCAAACCTACTCTGCCTAAGAACTTGACCTGCAGCTCGACCTAATCTACACCCATGTATCAGGAAGGACCCCTTGGCCAAAAGTACTTCCTAGCTGCTTCCTCACAACAGTTAATCAAAGATTAGTCTGATTGTTTCAGATGTTGGCTGTGATTGTTCACGGTCTTGCCTCAGAAGCCTACGTGTAGGCTTACAATAGTCATTCAATTAGATAGTTATGATCTATCAGTGAGATGTGATCCTTTACCATGAGCCACACCCTTATTTTTTTTCTTTTCTTAATTCTCAGCCTGGGCACTTCATTTTCCACTCTCCTTCAGACACTCAAATACAGTCTAGCCTATCATTCTTTTACTAAATACACTTCATGTGTCTTTACTCATGCCCCAGACTGAGTGAATGAAATCGACTGAATTGTTTATATGTAAGTACAAAGCCTACCATTTTTACTTCACTCTACCTCACCTGTTTATGCTCTTATTATATATGTGTTACATGTTTATATGTTACATGTAACATATGTTACATTTTTCACTTTTCAATGTTATGACTAATGAAAATTTTCATACATAATATTTAAAACAGTTTTTCTAAAGTATCTAACATAATAGATATAATGTAAACATATTTCAATCTAGGTTTTTGTGTTTATTTCTAGGAAGACTATCTTACTCTGAGTATGTTCAAAAAATATGTTTCTAAACCTAAAATCCTCTTATTTCTCGTGTAGCCCCCTAATTCCAAGATTTTTGATACAATAACCCCATTGCAATAAAATTAATGTTTTCATTTTTGTTTAAATGTTTTTGTTAGAATATTATAAATTAAAGCAAAAGAAAATTGGACATATTTACTGATGAATAAAGATATGCAAAACAGGTCATTGTGTGTTTTAAAATATTTTCTAAAAGCAAATAATACATACAATATTCAAGCAGAATTTATAGAAAACTACTTTTTTATTTCAACAATATGAGAAACTGGTGCTTTATAAGAGAAGAGGCAGTTATTGGCATTTTAATATATATTTATTTTTTCAATGTACACAATCAAAACTTTATAATAAAATAACAAGTAAATAAAAAGGAATTATATTTATAAAGCTTCATATAATAGAATGTATTTCATAATGTAGGTTTGAGTCCACGAGGTGTGTTTCCATTGTCAAAATTTCTACGCTAAGAATCAAAGCATATGAATTGGTTGTTATGTAGTACTCCATCTGTCATATTATCATTTATTCCGAGTGAATATTTATACTACCGAGGTTTATAAAAATATCTTAATTTTTAGTGAAGAAATGTGACTAGTTTATCAAAATACTTTTAATTATACACACTAGAGGTACAGAATGTGCTGCAAAAATTTAAACAGCAGCATTCACTGAAGTATCCCACAGGACAAGATTAATTTCAATAATGCTTCTGCTTTAAACATCATCCGTATGTGTAAGATTAATCATATTTTAGCTAGAAGCATTGTTGGAATGCTTGCTGCATATTAATGTCCCAGAAGTTATGGTTATTTATCTTCATATTCAAAAGTTGTCACAATCTCAGCATTAATAATGTGCAAATTCACAACTCTGCAAAGTATCCTATTATGCACATTTTCTAATAGGAAAGGAATCTTAAAGCTACAATGTTAATCTCTTATGTAACATTGTTAAATATTTTTAAATGAGCACTGTCACCCTATTTTACATCTTTCATAATACGCCAATTTTAAGAAAAATTCCCCTTAATGAAACAAATGAAAAGAATATTAGTAAATACTCTCCTGAGAAAAACATTTTGCCTTTCACTCTTTTTTTTTTCTTTTTTTTCTTTTTTTTCCGGAGCTGGGGACCGAACCCAGGGCCTTGCACTTCCTAGGCAAGCGCTCTACCACTGAGCTAAATCCCCAACCCCACATTTTGCCTTTATATGAAGCTGTCCTTGCAATTAAACTGTAGAAAAATGTATATCTAAACCATATACATAAAATGCTTAGTTCAATGAGTACTTTCCTTTCCCTTTAATTGTTTTGTGAAGGCAGAGTGATGTGTGTGTGTGTGAGGGTGTGTGTGTGTGTGTGTGTGTGTGTGTGTGTGTGTGTGCGTGTGTGTGACTGTGTGTGTTTTGCCTTGTGTACATGGCTTGTTGTATACTCATTTATGTGGGTACATGTGTATGTGCATGTATGTACATATAGTGTGGTAAGAAACTTCTTGGATATCAACATCCTGATTTCAATTTAATTATATCATTTCAAACAAAAGAATTTAAGAAAACATAATCTATGCTTTTCCAGACTCCTAAATAAGGTAAATAGATTAATTAATTTACAACTAATCACTAATTACCCTATTTTATTAGGTAGTTTACTTTTTATTTTTTATGTTCATCAACATGGTAACATTTATAATTTCATATTAATAATGTAATAACAATCTTGTTCCATTTAGTGTTGCTCTTTGTATATGTTCTAGGGCTGGCTACTTGGTGTTGGATAACCAATCCAGGTGCTAATCCCTGCAGAATAGAGTCTCCAGTTCTCATCATCATAAGTAGTGGGTTACTATCCATATAGACACAGGGCCTTTTGAGATGTCCCATATCCACAGTTGGCATGTCAACTGCTGTTGGCATTATTCAGTCTGGTTTAGGCTACCATATGCTGCATACTTCCTGGGCGCAGTTCTCTGTCCTGTGTAGAAGATGAAATCTTACAGTGGATGTCCTACTCCTCCGATGCTTATTATCGTTCTTCCCCTTCTTCCATGATGCTCCTTTAGCCTTAGGTACAAAGGCTGTGCTGTACATAGATCAGTTTGAGGTGGGAATCCAATGGTCAGAGTCCTGCATTTTTATCACTTGATCATTTCCATGGTGGTCTCTTTGTGCTACAAAAGGAACTTCTTTGATTGTGGCTGTGAACTAAACTCATCTCTGGGCTATGAGAACAACTATTTACAATTCATTTAGAAATTACATTGGCTTAGAAAACTAGCAGTAGTACACTCTCATTTCATTTCCATATACTCATAGTTATAAATAGTTGGCTATATTCATTGTTTCATGGAGTAATATCAACCTAATGATTGGGTCTTATGTCCAAATTAGACACTTTATTACTCTCAAAGTAAAACATGCCACTATTGTACCACTGAGAATATCTTGCAGTGGGTCATTGGTGTTTATCATAGATGAAACAGCTGTGTACAGATATTGATTCTATTCTAACCAGGCACATTTAATAGCATCTTTCCAACTATGAGAGTTAGCCCTCTGAGAGGAATCATCAGGGCAGTTTCAGCTTATGTCCTGCAAGTGCAATGTGCAAGTGTGTAGTGTCTTCAGCAACCAGGGCTTACCTACAAAAAATTTACATATATTTTCCCTTCCCTTCCCTTCCCTTCCCTCCCTCATAATTCTCCCTTATACTTCTTCTCTTTCCTTAAAACCCACTGACTCTTACTGACTTACCGGACATCATTATTTTCTAATACCACAGCTTTTGCTTCTAAAGATCTTCCTAAATGTCTACACCAACCTCCAGCTTAAGACAGACTCCTTCCCTGTGAGTAGTTGAAATGACATTACAAGCACAGAAATAACTGTTACCTCACTTTCTTAACTCTATAACTCAAAATATTCTTCGTAGATCATGGTAATAAAAATGATAATGATTGAAATATTGGAGTGATGTCAATGTGCATAGATAGCACATGATTAGTTTTTCTTCAAAAGGAGTATGTTCAGTAATTAATTCTAATATTAATTTCTCAAAACATGACTGTGCCAATTATTAATATTTCTATTAGTTTTATTTTTGGTCACTTTAAGTTTTCTTCTTATTAACATAACATTCTTTCTTATCACATGGAGAATATAGAAAATATAGATGCAGCAATGAAAATGATCCAGTCCAGCCTTCAAGATGTTAATCCATTGGCATTTTCATGTGGCTCCTTCCAAACCCTGAGGCAGCATTAGATTTTTAATTGGCTAGTAATGTATTCTGTTATCTTCTGTAGCTGGACATGTAACAGGAAGGCAGAATCTTACACACTTGTTTAATGGCTTCATTATGTACTCCATACACACCTGTCAAATAGTTATTTCTCAAAGCTTACTGTCATGAACCATGACATTACAAAGCTTATGCATGAGGATTAGTTCATGAGGTGGACGGATCTAGATTCAAGTTCAGATGGATGGAGCTGCCTCCTGAGTGGGTAGTGTTGTTCCCACCATGAGCCCTTTCTTTTCATGTCTTTTGAAGACTCACTAAAGGATGTGTGTGTGTGTGTGTGTGTGTGTGTGTGTGTGTGTGTGTGTGTGTGTGCTCGCGCGCGCACATTCATAATATACTTATGCCCTTGCAGATGCACTCCCTAGTGGGAGGCCCAAGGTAGGCACTGGGTGTCTTTCTTTCCACTGTAGTTTTGAGACACCATCTTTCTCAATGAACTTGCTAAACATTTTGGAGAGACTGCTTGGCTAGTTAGCCCCATGGAGTCCTCCTGTCTTTATTCCCTGACCAGCTCTGGGGTTACTAGAATGGTGCTGTCATACCAGTCTATTACATAGATGCTGGAGATCTGAGATCAGAGCAAGTGCTTTTGTCCCGAGCTGTGTCTACAGACGCTGGTCTAGACACATCTCTTGTTTTTATGTGCATATGTTTCACTACCAGAACAGCTGAGCATCATGCACATGTCTTACTGAAGTCTCTGAAGGGCTCTTGGATGTGAAGTTCCTTTCCTTACCCATAGTGACCACCATACCGGAAATAAGACCAGAGGGCCAATGGGGTCAAATATCACAAGAAAAATGAAAGTTGACAGTAGCCCACTTGAGAACCAGATTAGCCCTCAAACAGCATTACGATTAAATAATGTACCTATCTCATCCCAGTCAAGATCCTAGAAGGGGCTGCAGAGAGGTTAATTGGGGAACAGGCTTTCTCCAGGAAGGACTCTGTAGCAGAAGAGGCTCCTCCTTGTGCCTATCAACTATCTGTGGTTTTCTCCTGTAGCGGAGTACTTGCAGCACATTTATTTTCTACCAGGATTGGCTGGCCAGACTGATTCATGAGGGGCTCTATTTGCCTTTTCTTAGTCAGGCTTGCATTTTCAAAAACTGTTTCAAAGGAGAGAGTGGCAACAGTTGCTGGCATCTTTGATGCCATTGTGTTTAAGATCTCCACGTGCCGCTCATTGAGCTCTGTGGCTTGTGAAATTCTCATGGCTGATCCTATTTGAGGAAGGAGCCTTGACCGCACAGAGAAGATACCCAGTTGCCAAAAGCACAACTGATGTAGGTTTAGGTGGAATGACTCGGGCCAGCACCTCAAAGGCCAGATAACCCTGAAGTCAAGAGCTGTGACTCAGAGGCTCACATTCCTGAGTCGAGCTTTTTGGAAAGGAGAGCATTTGTGTAGGTTTCTAGCTGCTGTTCTGGGGAGTGTGCTTGCAGTTGTTGGCAACAGTTTCTGCAGCAGATTCCAATTTAGAGATGATGAAAAAGCTCGGGGGAGGTCAGGACTCATTGCAATACTCTGCTTTGAGAGACATCAAAGGCCACCCGGATTCATCTGTCTGCCTAGAGGTACAGCTGTTCCCAGTAAGAGTCTATCGCTTGATGCTGTTGGTGGTCCTCTCTCTTTCCCATTCTAGTTTGTTAAAAAAACAGGCTGTATTGGTACTATTAATTGCTCTAGTCCAGTGTGGCACAGACCATCAATGCCCTAGTCTCAGCATTTGAGAGTTTACAGCACAATGATCTAGAGTTTGAGAGCCTTCAGTGCATAATAAGGCTGTCTTGTATATTAGTGGACCCAGAGGTACAAGATGCTTGTCTTGCCCCGATGGCTTTCAGTCTTGCTTCGATAATACACTTCATTTCTATGCTCCATTCCTCCCTTTTGGAAAGCAACATTTATTATCCCAGCTATACACCCATTGTTATTTGCTTTTTCTCCTGGCCACATCTCTCACAATGGCTACCTCCTCCTTTAGTCCAATTATTAATATTTTATTTGGTGATATTTAATGTACTTTACTAAAATGATTAATTGAAGAATAAAGAATTTTTGAAAATTAATAAAATATCATTACTTCTTGCTCTTTGCTTTTTTAAAAACTGTTCTCATGCTATATAAGGATTAATTTTAGAATAATTTTCATTATCTGATACTATTTGTATTGAATGTGACATAATTTTATCACATTATTTATTAAGGTAGCATAAGTTTACTATCTATATTGTTCAATTGATTTGACTAGCTTTTGTTTTGTGATGATTTTTGTGTTGTTTTAAGTCCTGCAAATATGTCTCCCATCTATGTTTTAATTTTTCTTTCAGTTAATAGTACATTTTGGGAACTATTGTTTCTTCAATGTAGTATAGCAAATACTTATTTTTTTTTCCTTCTCTAGGTCTCTCTGTGGAAACAGTTAAAAGCAGAACAAATTTAACTTGTATTTTTCTTATGATTTTCACTGAATATTTACAAGTGAATATATTACAGTTGTATATAAATCAACTAAGAAATTAAAGCCTTCATAACAGTAGCTCTAAAATCATTAAATATTTACATCAAAAACAATCTATCAATGAGCAAACAACATATTAATTATTATCAGTACAGCATACAATTTGTATCTGACCAGGTATATAAAATTGTACTACCAAGCTTCCTATAATGGGAAGATGGTTCTATACACACCGCTCTAATACTAAGAATAATTTGCACATATTGCCAAATATGATGATTAATTTCAGTCTTCAACTGGAAGCATTTTTCAGCCACCATGGAAACATACCTTTGTGTGCACTTATATGGATATTTTCAGAAAGGATTGAATGAGAAGGGAAAGCTCACTCTGAAGTTGGGCCGAAGCATGGCAGAGACTAGGGTATTAATCTGAAAAGGACTGTTCATATTCCTCTGCTTACAGAGTGCTAATGCATGTGACTACTGTACCTGAGAGCCTTGCTCTCCTACTCTCACAACCCTTTTTCCCATGATGCACTGCTTCTTCAAACTATAGGCAAATTAAACCCTTCCTTCTATATGTTCCTCGTATAATGCCTTTAATCACATCATACTAAATGTAACTAATAAAATCGTACAAAAGTATGAGGCCATTGCTGTGATAAACCCTGCAGTTTTTAGTATTGGGAGACTGATTCATAGATGAAAGGTAATATGTCAAGGTGCAGAAATCTTTAGCATATTTAGATTTCAGTCCCTATTTAAATATAGTATCTATACTTGTGCTGTAAAACAGCCTGAAAATGTTCACACACGCTTTCATTCATGTATTTTCCTACTAAACAGTGAAGACTGATAGCCATAAGGAAATTAATAAAATAAATTCTGCTTGAGGCCAATACCCTAATTTTCAAAGTTTAGGAAATACATTTTCTCATAACGGACTGTTATAGATTCTTTACTAAAACTGCTTGTAAAGTTAGCTGACTTCGCCCCATCACTCTGAAGTGCAGAATCCTAACTATATATGGGTCCTTTCATCGGAAGGGTTTAGAACATATAATTCATGATCAGTGTGCTTTGTAAGGCACACTTTATTTTCCTAGTTATTTAAAAGTGAAA
The DNA here is from genome assembly GCF_021556685.1 of Rattus norvegicus. Taxonomy (NCBI): domain Eukaryota; kingdom Metazoa; phylum Chordata; class Mammalia; order Rodentia; family Muridae; genus Rattus; species Rattus norvegicus. The sequence continues at coordinate 25,670,280 of NC_141547.1, forward strand.
TTTCATGTGATTTGATTTTTGGTTTTATTTTTTATTGGATATTTTATGTAATATATTGAGGTGATATCCCCTTTCCCCTGTCTCCCATCCCCCCATGCCCTGCTTCTATGAGGATGCTCCCACTCCCACCTAAACACCCTGGCATTCACCTACACTGGGGAAAGGAGCCTTCACAGGACCAAGGGCTTCTCCTCCTATTGATGCCAGACAAGACTGTCCTCTGCTACATATGCAGCTGGAGCCATTGGTCCCTCCATGTGTATGTACTCTTTGGTTGGTGGATTAATACCTGGGAGCACTGGTTTTTGTACTTAACATTAAAAAGCTTTATTGAAAAGAAAGAAAATGTATAGAGTCAGGATGAAGGTTAGGGAGAGACATATCGTCCAGTCTCTTGAGTACATTTCTGTCTCAATTTTCGTAAGGATGGGCAGTATGCTATGTTTCATACAAACAGACAATTTTCTTCCAGGGAATGGCATGATATCATTGATTTACTGTTAGGTAAATAACAATTTATCTTGATTACCATCTAGCACTCAATGTAGCACAAGTTATCCTTCCTAGTAAAGAGCATATATTGTAACATTTTTATTGGTGTGTGTACATCTCAAATAAAAATAGAATGTAGTTTTGGTTCTTAGCATGACCTTGTCATTTGAAAAAAAACATTACATTTTAATGGCATATAATTTAAAGTGCCTGTAGGAGTGAGTTGAATTTACTGAGATATTTTTGAGAGTAATTACTTACCAGAGGATGTCAGAACACTTGTGCAGTACCAACCTTCTTCAGGGCAGATATTTGAGACTACTCGAAATGAATTAACACTTCTACCATTAATGTTTGATGGGAGGCCATAGTGAAAAAGATGGATGCTTATATAATTGACATCCTTAACATTTAGAGCTGAACACTTAAATGCCAGATACATAATTCGGAATAAAATGTCAGGACCTAACTCGATAATATTTAATGATGTAACAGGACATGAATGAGAAGTCAGTTTACATTATTAATGAAATTATTAAAAGTATGTTTAATTATTTTTATGCAAAATGAAGTTTATGTCCATATAATTATTTAAGACAAAAAATATGTCTTAAATTTCTTTTTCTACCAATTAGAGATATCTAGTATATTGCTTATTCTCATAACTATAAAAGATGTTTATGAAAAGAAATGGCAAATTTATTAAATGTTTAATACTTTAAATTATAATAGGTGATATAGTATCAAATTATGCTTTATATCATATATAAATATCATTTTCCTATTATTCTCTTAGCAAAGTATGTGTCTGATAGACATATTCTAGTGTATTTAGTAGATATGTACAATAAGAAACTGAGGAAAAAGTAAAGGTTAATTTAGAAACAATGTCTGTCTTAGGGTTTTACTACTGTGAACAGACACCATGATCAAGACAAGTCTTATAAAGGCCAACATTTAACTGGGACTAGTTTACAGGTTCAGAGGTTCAGTACAGTATCATTAAATCAGGAACCTGGCAGCATCCAGGCAGACATGATACAGGGGGAGCTGAGAGTTCTACATTTTCGTCTGAAGGCTGCTAGCAGAATTCTGACTTCTAGGCAGCTAGGGTGAGGGTCTTAAGCCCACACCCACAGTGACAGTTCTACTCCAACAAAGCTATACCCCCTAACAGTGCCACTCCCAGGGCCAAGCATGTACAAACCATCACATTTCACTCCCTGGCCCCCATAGGCTTGTTCAAACATATGAAGCTATGGGGGCTACACCTAAACATATTATAATGCAAAATGTATTTAGTCCAACTTTACACATGGTCTATAGCAGTCTCAACAATGTTAGAAGTCCAAAGTTCAAAGTTTCTTCTGACATTCATTCAATCACTTAACTGTAATTCCCAAGATAGCTGGTTAGATGGGCAAACTCCAAACTCGACATGTCCATATTTGATGTCAATGTGGTCTTCAGATATCCAACTCCTTTTTCTTCTTTGTTGACTGCAACAAACTTCTTTCCTGGGCTTGTTCCACTCCCTATAGCAGATTCCCTCTGCAGAGAGCCCACACCTCTGTCATCTAAAACATCTTTGGGTCTCAAAGGTAACTTAAATGTTATAGTTTCTTGTTTCAATATCTGAGAGCCACACATGATCTTCTCAGCTCCTCCAAAGAGCTGGCCTCAATTCTTCAGCTCTGCCCTTTGTAGCACTCTAAGCTCAGGTTGATTCACTCTACTACTGTTGTCATTCCATGGTAGTGGCATCTCCAATACAATAGTGTCTTCTGCTGCAACTGGGCTTCACCAATAGCCTCTCATAGGCTTTTTTCATGGTGCCAAGACTCAATTCTTTGCATGACTCCCTTAGTCCAGGGCCATCAACTGGAATGGAGAAGGTACACCTTCCCCAATGGCATTCTATGGACTCCCACAGTGCCAAGCCTCAACTGTTCTTCATGACCCTTTCATGCCTTCAAAAACCAGTAAAAGCTGGGTGACTCTTACACATTACCAGTAGAGCTGCAACATGGGGCACAACCTTGGCTCTCTCTGGAACACAGTTTCTTTGTGTTCTCAGAAAACACTTTCCAGAAGATTTTATCTCAGTGATGCTGGTCTCTTCTTAATAACCTAGAATTTCTCAGCTCTTCTACTAGCTAGCATCCCTTGTCTCAATAGTCACTTCTATTTTCACTCTAAGCCAGTGCCACATGACCGAAGCCTTTGTGTTCTGCTGCTTTCAGGAGCTGCAATATGGCCCCTTGTTCTTTTACATTGTCATAAGCTTTCTGTTTCCAACTCTTTCACTGCCTAAACTTGGCTATCCTGGAACTTTCTCCTTTGACTGACTTTGAACCCAGAGATCTGCATGCCTGTCTCCTAAACACTGGAATTAAAGGTATGGGCTACCAAACCTGGATTTAAGTTTTTCTTTACCTAGATCATGCTTTGTTCTAGGCTGACTTTGAACTCAGAGATCTTGTATTTACCTCCTGGGATTAAAGGCTTGTACTACCATGCCTGAATCTAAATTTAGCTGGGTGGAAACTTGCCAGAAGATCATTGCTCCCATAATCTGTTATCTCTTAGAACACAAGATTCAGCTTTCTTTCACTTTCTGGTGTACCTTTACTACTCTAAACATATATTTTATCATATATTTTATAGTTTTCATTTCTAAGATTGCTATGCTTGTTCAAAATTCTCCTCATGAGACTTAACCAGAGAATGAAGTCTCTGTTGGCCTTTTTTGGGACTTACTTGGTCAATTAATTAAATTGCAATTAATTAAAATCACTTTACCTTAGCCTCTGGTAGAGTCTTCAGACAAGGGCAAAAAGCAACCCCATTCTTCAACAAAATATCACAAAAAACAGTCTTTATGCCACCTTCTGAAATTCTTCTCCTCTGAAACTCTTGGGCCGGGTATGAACAGTTCAAATTGTTCCCAGCAACAAAGTCTTCCATATTCCTACTAGGATGACCCATTAAACCCCATTTAAAACATTCTACTGCCTTCCAAATCCAAAGTCCCAAAATCCACATACTTCCAAACAAAAGCATGGTCAGCCTTATCACAGCAAACCCCTAGTCCCTGGTACCGACTTTTGTCTTAGTTAGGGTTTTACTGCTATGAACAGACACCATGACCAAAGCAAGTCTTACAAAGGAAAACATTTAATTGGTGCTGGATTACAGGTTCAGAGGTTCAGTACAGTATCATCAAAGCAGAAATATGGCAGGCATGGTACAGGAGGAGCTGAGAGTTTTCATCTGAAGGTTTCTAGCGGAATACTGACTTCCAGGTATCTAGGGTGAGGGTCTTAAGCCCACACCAAAAGGGACGGACTTACTCAAAAAAAGCTATACCTCCTAACAGTGCCACTCCCTGGCCCATGCATGTACAAACCATCACAATGTCTTTTAAAGAATGACTGAAACATTAATTAGCACAGTTATAGAATATCTAAGGGCAGGATAGGTGGCTCAGCAGTTGAAAGCTTATGCTGACTACAATTGCAGAAGAACTGACTTCAGTTTTCAATACCCATGGTTGTCTGTTGATGACCATGTTTTTAATTTTTAGGAAGCCTGAAACTTAATGGAATGTATGTAGTCAGCCATGAGCATGGATGACATTTATTAAGTATTTGCCTTGATAGGAAGATGATGAGACTCTTGGCTCTACTTTGTACAGATTTGTGTTTGAACCTATAGTGTGTGTACTGGTTTACACATGTGCATGTGGAGGGAAAAGGATGATTTGAGTGTCTTCCCATGCTGCTTTTGAACTTATTTTTGAGACATGGATTCTCACTGAGCCTAGAGTTTATTACTTCAGCTAGGCTGGATAGGCAGGAATCCCCAGGGATCTGCCACTACTAAAGTATCAAAACCAAAAATGTTATGTCATATACAATTGCAGAAGAAATGACATCAGCTTTTGTGTGGATGCTGGGAAACCAAAGCTGTCTTCATGTATAAAGGTCACATTTATTTGACAAATGTAATTGTCATCTCAGAAGTTTACTGCTGAATAAATTCACCCTTTCTAGCTCTTTCTGAACTCTGACTGGCTGGTTAAACTCAGCTGTCCTGGCCCAAACCCCTCTCCAAGCTGACTGATGCAAAGTGGCTTCTCTCAGTTTCTCACTGAATTACTCTATCTTCAAACTAAGTCTGCCAATCTGTTCTAATCTGCAGGCTTCCTCTCATTCTCTGGCTTGTTCTGTCTTCACCTGCAACCTGTTTCTGTAAACCTCACCTGGCCTGGTAAAATCTCTCTGTGTCTCTGTCTTTGTCTCCATTTCTGTGTGTCTGTGTCTGTCTACCTCCCCCCCCCCCCTCTCTGCTGTTCTCATAAGACTCCTGTCTTTACAATCTATTTTCAGGAAAGATGGACCTATCCTATCTCCGACTCATTCTGTCATCAAACCTTTCTCTGATTAATCACTTTGCAACTTAATTACTTTCTTTCTTTTTTAAAAAAGTTTTTATTATTATTATTATTTTCATCTTTATTAACTTGGGTGTTTCTTATTTACATTTCGATTGTTATTCCCTTTCCCAGTTTCTTTCAAACACAGTTGCTTCCTTCTACAAACTAACTTAACCTTCATTGTTTGCAATTAAAGGTGTGTGATAAAGGTATGTCTATATGTAGTCCCGGACATCTTTTTCTGACTGGATCATATAGACCTAGAAGATCTTTGGATATGATCCCTTGACAGAGCAGCCATCTTGGTGGAAAAATTTCCACTATACAATTATGTTGATATACAGACATGTGCATGCACACAGGTACATCATAGGCATACATAAAATTTATAGCTAGTTAATTTTTCAGTGCTCCTAATTAATTAAATGTCACAATTTACTGCTTCTATCTCCATTGCTAATCTTCCTGAGTATTGAATTCAAACCCTTGCTTAGAAGTCATGAGCTCTGAGGTAATTTGTAATACAAACAATTTTATTTACTTGCCTCACCATTTATGGTGTTTGGAAGGTGATAGCATGAAGGTAAGAATGATAAAGAGGCTATATTTTGAGTTATATCCTAGATGGCTTCTCCCCTTGTACCCAGCGTCCCTCTACCAAGAAAAGCTTCAAGATAACCCTGATATCTTCATCCAATTGTGATAGGGAAGAGGACTAGACAGAATCATAGAGGTGTGTAGAACATATCATTGATATCTGCCACACAAGTCCTCATCTAAATGGTCAGACTTCAGTCATGCTGTCTTGATTCACAATCATAATGCCAATCAAACAATTTTTGTATGCTTAAAGGGAAGGAAAAATATGATTAAAGCAAGAGATTGTTCTATGAAATAAAGTATCCACATAAGGCTGACTAAAGTCAGTAATTTAAGGATAATAGCCTTACCTTCTCCCATTCTTGCCCAAACATGATTGACACAAAGACCTACTGTTTATTAACAAATTTTAAGAAATATGACTATGCAGACACTCATCTATTCTAACCCTCTAAGATATCCGTTTCCTAGCCACATGATCCATTAGCTTCAATCTCAGTTTCACACTGGCTTGCTCTGGTGAATTGCTTGGCATCCTAATCATTACTCCTCTTGGATCCTTTGCTTTATAGCCACCTCTTTCTTCCCCTCCCACTTTGGGACTTTCTCCTTGGATAGTAATTCCTGCCTTCTCCGCCCAGTCCATAGTTGATCAGCTCTTTATTAAGCAATCAGAGACAATTGGGGAATATTACTTATGTGTTATTGATATAGGAGATGGTTCAGTAAGCATGGCAGTACTAGCGTGCAGACTGTTGTGTAAGCAGATCTCCGCAAAGAAATCTGACTCTAAATAAATACTACACAAAACCAGCCCCCAAGTGCTGACATTTCAGGAAAGTTTTAAATACCAAATTAAGAAAGAATTCATGGGGTAAGATAATCTTTTGAATCATAATGAATCATAATACATATTTTTTAAGATTAGTACAGTGGTTTCAATATGCTTGGCCCACGGAGTTGCACTATTGTTAGGTATGCCCTTGTTGGAATAGACATGGCCTTGTAGGGAGTAAGTTACTGTGGGGATGGGCCTAAAAAAAGTCTGTTTTTGCCTTCCTTCAATGAAGATCTAGAACTCTCACCTCCTCTAGCACCATGCCTGCTTGGTACTGTCATGTTTTCTGCCTTGGTGATAATGGGCTAGACCTCTGAACCTGTAAGCCAATTCCAATTAAATGTTGTCCCTTACAGGACTTGCCTTGGGCATGGTATCTCCTCACAGCAGTGAATCCCTAAGACAATTAGAAGATATGTGAGGACAGCAAGAGACAAGACATGAATTTTTCACCTGGATAAATTTTTATTTGTATTCATTGTCTTAGTTAGGTTTTTATTGCTATGATGAAACACCATGATCAAAGTGAAAATTGAGGAAGAAAGGGTTAATTTGGTTTACACTTCATTATCGCCATTCATAAGCAAAGAAAATCAGGACAGGAATTGAAACACAATAGGAACCTGGAGGTAGTAACTGATAACGGAAGCCATTATGGCCAATTCAGCCTGCTTTCTTGTAGAAATCAGGATCATCAGCCAATGGTGTGTGGCTGTCCCTCATCAATTATTAATTAAGGACATTCTCTACAGGCTTGCCTACAATCCAAAATTATAGATTCATTTTCTTAATTGAGGGTCTCTCTTCAGATAACACTAGCTTGTGTAAAATTTATATAAAATTATCCAGCATAATCACAGTTAGCTAACATTCACACTCTGACTAATAAGTTAAGGAAGAAATTTTGATTCTAAAATTCTGGGTAAAGTATGATCAGTAGTAATTCATATTTGCAAAAATGAAGACAGTTACTATTAATATGAATTTAATTGGCCCTAAAGGTAACATAATTCAAACAATTACAAAGTTACTTCTAGAAAAATTGCTAATCGAAATAGAAGCACAAGTGACATGTCTCCTCTCAGTTGAGAATTTTCAAGGAAATTGCAAATGCACAGATATCTAAGCTAGTGACTTTTAGATGATGAACTATAAGGAGCAAATTTATAAGAATGTGAGTCTTGGTGGATGCATATGCAGTTCTATATTGTGATTTAATTGGGTTGTGAAGATTTGCTGCAACATTATTGGTCTTTTTATATAATCTACAGGGCAATTTCCTCAGGATGTTTATATAGAATTGAACATTTATGATATGTTTTTAAATTTCTTTCTGAAACTGCCAATATTTAGCAAATAGGTGAGCAGAGCTATTTATGTTTCTATCTATGTATCTGTCCATCCATTTTTCTATCTCTCAACTTATCTGTCTGTCTACCATCATTGTTGTCATCGTCGTCATCGTCGTCATCATCATCATCATCATCGTCAGTATCATCTACAGTCTATCTCTCACTACCTTTTTCTTTCTCTCTTTCTCTACTCTCTCAGAAAGGAGCATATACAACCATGCTTCTGTTCCTCCACACTAAATTACTGATCAACACATTTAATGATGCATCTGACATTATTTTCGCAGCACAGTTTTTATGTGATTACTTTGGATTGTGTTGACATCGGTGTAAACACTTAAAAACTGAAAATAAGTTCATCTTGTCTGTTAATTAGTTTGAATACTTGACAGCTCTGATAAACAATCTTTGCCAGCCTTTTCTAAAGGAAGACAATTTCTCATTTGTCGACAGTTTTTGTCACTTTCTATTTTATTATCTGGACAGTATAGATACAGATACCTAAAAATACAAAAAGAAATAAATGTGAATTAACTATGTATAACTAAAGTGAAATTTACTTACTAGGGATTAATTTACGCTAGTAAACTTAGATGAAAAGACATTGGAAAAACAATAAAGCAGGAATATAAATAAGCAAGTAGCTCAATTATAAATATTGATAAATAATAAATGTATAATATTGTAGAGACAGACATAGACAAAAGTCGTGAGGCTTGTATAAGAATATTTTACATATGCAATTGCAGTGGTTTTTGGATTTTGGATTTTGGGGCTTTTTGTTTTTGATTTTTGTTGTTGGTGGTGCCTCTTTTTAACATAATGATGTAAAAAATGTTTCATAAATCTTACAATAAGATACACAGGAAGTCATGAAATCTAGATTGGCATCCCCTCCAGCATTTTCTTTTAAACATAGGCTTTCTTTGGTTATGAAACATCTTTTGTGATATTTCTAAGAATCTTAGGCTTCTTAATGTAGTTAGTTTTAAATCTCTTTTAATGAATGTAGAATTATGAGAGAGACATAAACTAAGAAAACATAAATAGTTAATGCACATGTGCCTGCCTTCTTTGATATTTAATGTCAATACTAAATGTGCAAACATTCTAAAGTACTGAAGTAGACAGTATCTGATGAGTGGGAGGAAAAATGATTCTTAGGATAAAATTAAAATGAAGAATAAGTAACTTGGATAAATTAGTAGAAGATAAAACCTAAGTTTTAGTGCAGGAGGATACCAACCTAGAGCAGTCTTGATTGGACCAGGAACTAGCAAATTCAGGAAGTTCAGGAGATAGATGTGCTAGTAGCTTTGTACTTAGCTAAATTGGATAGCTAGTGACCCTAGATCAAAAAATTTGTCCTAGTTATACAGGATTGAACATAAAAAATAATTCCTAAAATCTGTCCTAGCACAGAACAAAAGGAAGTTAAGAATATTAATGTGGGAAATACTTCATATCTTTTATTATGTTATATGTATATATATATATATATATATTTATAACATGTTGATTACGAACTATTTTATATTACAGTTTTTCAGTTAATGTACCTATCTTTCTGCTACATTTGGTGTTGGAAGGCACTATGAACAAGGGCAGAAGTAATAATCCAAATTTAATGGTTACAGACAGAATGAGGGAGATAGAGAGAGAGGGAGAGAGAGAGACAGAGAGGAAGAGACTGGAGGGAATGTTTTTGAATTTCTTTTGAAAATATTGGAGGATAATGAGATTTTATTTACAGCAGAAGACTGCTGGGTTTGGACTCTGTCAGAGATTTACCTAGCCCTCAAGAGACTGGAGGCCCCAGAGAGTGAGGAGGGCTGGTTGGGTGGGGGATGGGGACATCCTTTTGGAAATGGGAGAAGGAGGTATGAGATATGGAACAGGCAGAGGGTGGACTAGAAGGGGGATGAAATATGGACTGTAAAAAAGATTAAATAAAATATACACATAAATAAAAAAGACGTTGCAAGGCATAAAAAAGGAGAGAGATTTTATTAGTCCAAGTGCATCAATACATAAGACTCATCAAAGACTATTCTTTGACTCAACTCAGACATTTATTTTTTCCCAAAGTATCACTTTATAAAATGTTGTTTTAGAATCCAATTTTAAGACAGCAAAACTCCCCAAGCAGCAGAATATATTGTGCTTTAAATAGCTCTGTTACTCTGCAGATTCGTAGATCATAACTGATACATCAGATCAGAAGTCAAAGAGATACACTCATGCATCTTTTATTCCAATTTGTCCCCCAGCAGAGATCAGCAATAGTCATTCAACAGAACACAAGCCGTAATTGAAAAAGTGACACCATGCCAATGTGAAGCAAACATCCATGCAGAAGTATATTTCATATTCATTAAGGCTTGAGGTGATGGGGAATTCTCGGAGAGACATCTTTGCATTCATTTTCACATGAAAATACTCAGGAAGATACAAGCCTAGTTCTTCAGGTCTCCTCTCACTGGGCATTTCAGGCTCTCCCTGTGCTGAAGTCTCTAGTTTCTGATTTCTATATCCATATTGCATTTATACATTTAGATTTTTGTGATATTTAAAATAGAATACATACTTAAGTAATGTTTGTAATCATTTTGGGCTATTAGATAACCCTTTAGAAATAAAAGCCATGTATAATGTTCATTTTGTATATTTTATTTAATTTTTTGTATTTATAGAAAGAATAAACTTTTTGAAGTTAAGATAGCAACAGGGTAAATGGATAAATTTAGATATAATATCAGACAGGTAAAATTTAGATATATTTAATAAATATCCTCATTATGAAAATAGTACCTTTGTATTTATTAATAATACACAAATTTTACACTATGTATACCATTACATCAGTTATTATATTGTATGAAAAAAGTATATACCTGTATGGTTACTGCTTAAAGAATTGACTGAACGGTAGCCAGTTCAAACTAATATATAATATCTGGTCATCCATATTTAACAATTGAATGCAGATCATTTACTTTTAAATATCCATCAGTTCATTTTTATTAATTATAATTACCAGTATGCAATGAATATTTGTTGAAGAAAATGTCTGGGGACATTTTATTCACACTAACATGAAATTTGGATAATTCATACGTGGTTCCACAACCTACATGCATTTCACTACTGACTGCATTCCAATTGCTTCCAATATAATTAAATCTGACCAAATTGTAAGTAGATTAAAATGCTTTCTATGTAGTAGAAATGAAATTGTAAAAATATTTTGATAGATTTATGCAGCTAATTTTTTTATGAAAGAACTATAATAAAAAGTTGCCGTTTTAAAAATCAATAATAGGGGAGGGGGGAGGGGGATGTTTGCCCGGAAACCGGGAAAGGGAATAACACTCGAAATGTATATAAGAAATACTCAAGTTAATAAAAAAAAAAAAAATCAATAATAGGGCTTAGTCACTTTTCTTTGATAAAAATTAGTAAGAATTCAAAGAAACACTACCCCGTGTGTGTGTGTGTGTGTGTGTGTGTGTGTGTGTGTGTGTCTGATTCCTGAAGACCAAGATAAAACTTTTAATTACTTCTCCGGCATCATACTTGCCTGCTTACTGCCGTGCTCCCTGTCATCATAATCATACACTAACCCTCTGAAACTATAAGGTCCTAACTTACTGCTCTCTTCTCTAACCTGCCGGGCCATGATATGTCTTCAAAGCATAGTTTATCTTAAAATGGTAACTAAGACAAAAGTTGTTAGCAGAGAATCCTGTATTGTGATAGGCCTGACCACTATGCTTGGGGCAGACTGTAGATCTTGGGTCTTTGGATTAGAAAAGTGGTTGAATATTCAAGGTGTGTTTAATGGACCATCCTAGTAGGGTTTCAGAAGAATGTGCTGCTGAGAACAACATGTACTCACAAAGCTGTCCAATAAGTCTGCCTAAGGTGAAACTGAAAAGGTTTGGATTAGGGTAATCAGTGGAGGCTGACAGGAACCGGATGTAGATCTCTCCTGAGAGACACAACCAGAATATGGCAAATACAGAGGCGAATGCCAGCTGCAAAACACTGAACTGAGAACGGGACCCCCATTGAAGGAATCAGAGAAAGGACTGGAAGAGGAGCTTGAAGGGGCTTGAGACCCCATATGAACAACAATGCCAACCAACCAGGGTTTCCAAAGACTGACCATACAGGGGCTGACTCTGGGCTCACAACTGCATAGGTAGCAATGCATAGCCTAGTAAGAGCACCAGTGGAAGGGGAAGCCCTTGGTCCTGCCAAGACTGAACTCCCAGTGAACGTGATTGTTGGGGGGAGGACGGTAATGGAGGGAGGATGGGGAGGGGAACACCCATCTAGAAGGGGAGGGGGAGGGGCTAGGGGGATGTTGGCCTGGAAACCGGGAAAGGGAATAACAATTGTAATGTAAATAAAAAATACCCAATTTAATAAAGATGGAGAAAAAAAGAGATATTTTAAAAAAAGGTAATCAGTGGAGCTGATTTGAAGACAGCCTAGTATTGATCCTGTTCCACGGTTATCGGTGAACAAGCTTATGAAGAGATTTACAATGAGAAAAAGCAAGCAGGGGAATCAGCATAAAAGGCAGAGTTTGAGGAGAAACAAAGACAATCAGGAAATGTCATGTTGTAGTCCAGTGTTCCAGAATATGATAAGCTTAAAGAGAATCCGCATGCTAATTGGTAGATAGGGAAAGTATCCTGAGGAAGAGACTGCATCATGCCGCCTGTGAAAGCAAAAGGTCTGAGGAATTTCCTAGGCACAAAGAACACTAGAAAGCTTATAAAAATGAAATTTGGAAAAGGAGCCAGTGTATAGCCTCAACAAACAAAAGATCGGTTGCTTTAGCCAGTAGTTTTGGATCTAAATATGTATAAAAGGGTTAAAGAAGGCCCCTAGACCAGGAACATGTCAAGAGAGTTTCTGCATGGAGGCCCAGAAAGGTCATTGAATGAAGCTGCAAAGAATCCTTGATTGCATAGATATTCCAAGCTGTTGGAGACTCCAGAGGCCTGGACTGTCTCCCAAGGAGATCTGCAAACTGGCTGTGGGGCCACTCCAAAAAAGCAAAGTGTGCTATAGTCAGCAAAGCTAGAAAAAACGAGCCATCTCAGTACTTTGTCACTCTCCATGGCATTACTGGAGTTGTCCCCGCTGGGTTTTGATTTGCCTTTGGTACTGTATTTTGTCCCTTTGCCCACTTTACTCCCTTCGAAATGGTTTGCATATTCCACTTTGTTTTATGTTCCAAGTCTATGATTTGCTTTTTATTTTTATTCTAAAGTGGGGTATAAAATTAAGAGACCAGTTTGCATTGACCGGAGCAGGAGGAATGCCCTGAAGAGCATTGGACTCTATTGGAGAGTATTGGTTTCCTTTCTCCCTATATGTTTCAGTTGTAAATAGTTCTTCACTCCTGTTGATACTTCAGGCCTACTTGCTGTTGTTGGTTTTAAAATTTTATCTTGCTTGGGCTTATACGAATGTTGGGTTCAGTGTCACAGTCTCTATAAATTCACATATGCATCAGCCCTGAGATGTGTGGAATATGTTATTCCCTCCCTCTGTCTCTGGTTCTTAGAATATTTCCATCTTCTTTACTATGTAGATCCCTGAACCTTAGGGTCAGGCTTGATAAAGGAGCCCCACTTATGTCTGAGGGGACACTGTCCAGTAGTGGGTCTTTTGTTTTAATTACCATCTGGTGCAAAAAGCTTTTCAGTTGAGGGTTGATTGGTACAATGGACTATGGATAAAACAGTATGTCCTCAGGAGTCACTTTACTGTTCTGTTCATTCAGTAGAATAATGGTAGTAGGCTAACTTAACTAGAACTTAAGACCTATCTAGGCTCAGGATTGTGGCCTCATTAACAGTGTCAAGCATGGAGTCAATCTCATGGAGTAGGCTTTAAATCTAACCAAGAGTTTGGTCCCCAGCTCCGAAAAAAAAAAAAAAAAAAAAGCTAACCAAGAGTGGTTGGTTTCTCCCCTAATGTTAATTAATGCCATTATTGCATCAGTATTTCTGGCAGGAAGGCTATGTTTTAGGTCTCGGGGTTTCTAGTTGTTTGAGAATGATAATTGCCCTTCTCTGGGAGCATTTAGAAATCATCTTAGTACTATAAATGCTAGTGAGGAGGCATGAAATTTCCAATAGAGTGTCAGATTGATTTCTCTATGTTCAATGACATGTAAGTGTCATCTTCAGCCTGGTTGTCAGCTCTCAATGACAACAAATAACAGTGGCAATTTTGTGTAATATGTGGGAGGTATATGGCTCCTCTTTTCCAATGATTATACAATGATTTTACATGGCCCATTTCTGGTACTGAGAGATTAATTTCATAGTATGTGATCTCTACTAGGAACATTGTCTCAACCATAATAAGAAAGCTCTATTTAAATTCCTTGCTTTTTAAGTGACCCTTAATGTTAGCTCTTTTTCTGCATACTCCTTCTTAACCATGATTTTTCAACCCCTAACCGTTTAATCCTCCCATTCTAGTTTTACATTTATCCCTTTAAAACACTCTATTCTATTTCCTTTTTCTTGGAAGTTGTCCTACATCCCACCCCCCAAATACCTAACCTCTCTATCTTTGACACATCAATATAAATTATTACTTTTTCTATAATGTTCCAAGTTGAATTTTGATCAACATTCTATATGTAATATATATATATATATATATATATATATATATATATATACACATACACACACACACACTTGTGTGGAGTTTAAGGAACATTATCTTTATGGTAAAAATATAATATTCATAATATAAAGTCTTTATCTGTTTTGAATTTCTCTTTTATTTCACTGTCACAGGTGCTACACAATCAAATGAATCAAACATATATCATATACATAGACCTCATTTTATAAATTTATATATTGTATTAACTGTTCACATTATTTTAGCTTATTATGACTTAGTGTCTGTTAATCTATGGGCCACATTATTTTTGAGGACCATGAAAATAATGTAGATGTCTCTTTTTAACATTTGTAAACATAATGGGTTTTGCTATCATTAAATGTATGTGCCATTTTAAAATGCATATGGTATACTTAAGCCAAAATGTATTAGGAAATACTTTATATTTTTTCTAAATAATTATAGAATAAGAACTACAGGGAATCACCTATACACACTTTCTATTTGTTCTATGCCACATGCTGAACTCTTCAACTCCCAGCCTCTAAAACTATAAGAAATAAGTTTATATAATTGGTATATGACTCATTTAAATATTTTCTTAAGTTACATAAATAGATTAAAAAGAGTAGAAATAAACAGAATAATTAAAGAAGACTATATTAGTTTCATCATTCATTAAAAAATCATTAGGATTTTAAACCTTTGATAAACGTTTTGTATAAATACTTATCTACCTGGACACAGATACTTATAGCATATATCTATATCTATCTATATCTACATATATATATACAATTATGATGTCAAAACAATAAATTTCTTGCCATGTCACTGAAAATTCTGAAGAAAACTGGTCAAGTGAATAGGCTTAACTTTAGAATTACAGTGTAACATGGCTTGATTTCCTAGGAAATTGCATATCATTATTTATTAAATGTGGAGTATATTTATGGTAATCTCAGTGATGTGGAAAGGTTCTTACACTGCAAATTCTGGGCCACAAATATTAATGTCACATATTTACCATACATTTTCAGTTATTAAATTTTTCTCTTAAGTGAGTAGCTTTTTGGAAGTAATTCTTTTATAAACTTCAATCAAATTGAATTTTTATTTTTTTTCTTATTTGCCAAGAGTTCTCAGAGAGCATCTGGAGTAAAAACATGCTCCTGATAATTTGGCAAAGAATATTTCTGCTCAAGAACTCTTCTCAAGGAGACATTGATAAGGTTTGAGTTAAGGGAATTAGCAGAACTTGTTTCAAGAGAGCCTATTATTGACTATGTCATATGCCTATTAGTGTTCTCTCTTCTGTATATCTACAATGAAAAAGAGCAAGCAAACAAATGCAGTTTGAGTTGAAAAAGAGAATAAGGAAATGTAATGAGAATCCTTTCTGTTTTTTTTTTTAAGGGGAATTTCCAGCCCTGATTTCTCATAGAAATTTCTGTAGACTGG
The DNA here is from genome assembly GCF_021556685.1 of Rattus norvegicus. Taxonomy (NCBI): domain Eukaryota; kingdom Metazoa; phylum Chordata; class Mammalia; order Rodentia; family Muridae; genus Rattus; species Rattus norvegicus. The sequence goes on from NC_141547.1 coordinate 25,686,127, forward strand.
CCACACTTCCTTTTCTGACTAGCCACAAAGCACAAGTTGACGTTATTGCTGGTGACTCCTCAGGTATATGTGCTTCTCCAGGGTCATTGATGTCTGCCAACAGGACCTTCAGGGCCAGTGGTTCTTTCTACTAAGAGTTTTCAATTGCTAAATTTAGTGAAACCATCTACCTTAATTTATAATAAGAGAGTAAAAACTCTCCGGTAAAATCAAGTATAGAGTATTTTCGAAGGAAATTTATTTTTCAATTATCACTTGTTAATATTCAAGACAAAGAATATCTGTCTGTGAGAAGAAATTCAGAGTTTTCTGTTGTTTCTGTTATTGTTATTTTTGCTGGATTCTTTGTTCTTGAATTCTTTGTCTTTGACTTTAAGCCTATATGTGACAAGGCTCAGTACAACACATACGACCTTGTAAATACACAAGCTTACAAAATCTATGGCAATAAGTATGCTATTCATGAAATCATCTCCAGGAATATACATTAGATAATACAAGCCAAAGCATTGGCAAGAATGAAGCTCTTGGAGAAATGATTATTTCCAAAGGGTCTAGCCAAAGACTCAGGACATAGGGTGCACAAACTTAGCATTCACAAGTATTAAAACAAAACTATCAGAAGACCTGTAAGTATTAGACCTAGGGTTAGACTAATAGCAAAATGAATTATAAACTTATTTTAAAATATGACTAATATACCCATAGTATCCTCCTTCTCCTTTTCCTCCTCCTCCTCCCCCTCCTCTTCCTCCTTTTCCTCCTATTCCTCATCCTCCTTCTTTCATTTTTGCTCCTATATATTTTAAAATTCAAGTTTTCAGATGTATATCTCGAGGCAGTAAAAACGGCAAAGCTCTAAGCTAGACACTGTGCATGACATGAAGATTGTTTTCTGGTTTCATGAATCCTGTGCAATAATACAGTGATTGGCCATCCAACAGAGGGGCTCTAATTGTATAGGACTCTTGTTGGATTTTATTTGGTAGAAAAACAAGTGAAGTGTAGTGAACTCTTAGAGTTGTCCTGTTTGCAAATGGAGAATTTAATGTGCAGATTTTTTAAATTATACAAAGCAATGAACGGATGCAAATGAAAGAGAAATGGTAAAATCGTCAAGAAAATTAATAGACATGAAAGATTTTTAGAGATTAAATTAAAGGTGACATTTAATAATATATGGGGGAGCTATTTAATTTTGATAGATTGACACAAGAAAGTAGGTTCTCTGAGTACGCTATGAATATAGACTTTAAAAACATTAAAAATGTTTAACTTATGAATGCTTTCTGAAAGCATAATTGATTTTGCCAAATGCAGCACCAATTCAAGACAAGTTGTTCAACCTTCACATTTGGCTTCTTTGCCTCTTTTTACTCTAGTTAAAAACTAGTTGGATGAATTTGCATTCATCTGGAATAGACCCCAGATCTACTCATGGATCATAGATAAAACATGTAATCAATGCATTGATTATTTCATCTTAATTTCTACTCCTGATTTCCATAACCTTATAAAACACAATATTAGATTAAGTCAAAGGTACCGTTGTTATATTAATCATATAATGTTGACATTTAAATCTTTACAACCAGCCAATATTTAATTAAAAATACTTATTGGTGATATTATCACCAGTGGAGTCATAATTAAGCAAGAAGAAAATACAGGGATAGGAATAAATTGCAGACTGCTTTGGTGATAATTAAACAACAGCCATGGAGAGAGACTTCAGTCCCAAGTAAGGCATTACCTCTTCCAGAACCAAATCAATGGACTGAAATGGATAGAGATTTTAGTCCAATGGTGAAGGCAGAAGTAGTGTTAGTACTTGTGATGGTTTGTATATGTTTGAGCTAAGGAGTGGTACTATTAAGAGGTGTGGCCTTGTTGGAATAGGTGTGTCACTGTGGGTGTGGGCTTTAATACCCTAATCCTAGCTGCCTGGAAGTCAGTATTCTGCTAGCAGCCTTTAGATGTCAATGTAGAACTTTCAACTCTGCCTCCACCATGCCTACCTAGATGCAACCATTCTTCTGCCTTGATGATACTGGACTGAAACTCTGAACATGTAAGCCAGCCCCAATTAAATGTTGTCCTTATAAGACTTGCCTTGGTCATGGTGTCTGTTCAAAGCAGTAAAACCCTAAGAGAGTAGTCCTTCATCAACATGGAAATTGGATGGATTTGGTTTTTCTTCCAAGAGTATACCTTCATTCCCCAGATTATTAATCTACTGTTGACATAATTCAGGATCATTTTCTGAAATTCATCACTGTGATTAGTGGATATCAGGAAAAATTTGAACTACTCTGCAGAAAACACTGGAATTTTTTTTAAAAAATGGGCTATAATTGCAACTTAAAGGATATACAATTTAAAAGCAACTTCAAGTTGGATTTTAGGGTTTAGTTGAAATTGTTCTTATTGAAAATGTTTTATATGGTCTTGAAACTCAGGATAAAGTTGAATATATAAAATATTCACTGCTAGATAAGCATTGATTATCTAGATAACACTATTCTGAATCTTACCAGGTGTCTTAGTTCGAGTTTCCATTGCTGTGAAGAGACACCAAGACTAAGTCAGCTCTTATGAAGGACAACATTTAATTGGGTCTGGCTTACAGTTTCAGAAGTTTAGACTATAATTATCACAGCAGGAACAATGGCAGCATCCAGGCAGGTGTGACTGAAAGAACCTGAAGTTCTACATCTTGATACAAAAGCAGCCAAGAGAAGCCTGGAACACTGGAGAAAGCTCTTCCATATTGGGTGTAGCCTAAAGATAGAGGGAGACTTCAAAACCCATCCCCACAGTGACTTAAATCCTCCAACAAGGCCACATATCCTAACAGTACTACTCCTAATGGTTTGAACATATCAGAACCACCACATCACATAAAGAACATTTATAACCGTGGTGGCTAGGGAGAATATAAATAAAAGTGTCCTTTCCACATTTAAATAAAAGTTAGTTTGGAAGCTCCATATGATATTGCTCTGGAAAAGTCAAGGATGGAGATATGTATATTATATATTTTATTTATAGTCTCCCCTTACCCTGTAACTATGACATGAATATTTTGTGACAAATAACCTACATAAATTGAGGAAAAGAGAAAACTTGAAATGGGACAGAGGAAAGTTAAAAAAAATGAGCCCTACTTTAAAAATAGTGCCATTGACCTTTATCATAGCTGGAATATCATTTATTTTAAGAGAAATCAGGTGGACACAAGAATGGAAAGATTACACTTCTTTAAACAAATAAATGAAACAATCTTAATGTATGATTCACCATTATAGACATACATATGGAAAAGATTGGTCAATAAGCCCAATGGAGCCAAGGATATCCCTCTAGGCAAAACTATTAGGGCAATGTACAGTATCAAAGCAGGAAAATTCAAAACAATAACATTATGAGAGCTGTGGTTCTCTGATCTCTGCAAATTCCTAATAGAAGAATGAAATTTGTGTAGGGCTTTCATTGCTTCTAAATCCCACACACAAATACATGCCAGATGCACTTATTAAGATGTGTAATTGTAACTAAAACTTAACGAAACCTAACCAAGAAGTTTCTACTATGTAGGGAGTGTGAGCACAGATTAAACTCTTGAAAAATACTGAGTATAGCTATGTTCTATACATGTGTTAAATATAAGGTCCATGACAAACTGAGAATCCAAAACTAACAAAAATTGACTGACATTTTATGTTGTCTTCCATGATAATACTTCATATACGAATAGCAGACACTTTGTAAAGAAACAGTGTGACAGTCTGTTGTGTTACTTCATGACTTCGTTTATTTCAATACATACAATGATCTTCCCATCTAATTCTCCAATGGTCTTTTGAGAAATGATTCCACTGCTTCAGCAACCATTCATTGGTCATGAACGAGTCACTGACACCTCATGAAGGATGGGATCTCATAGGCACTCTCACTATTAGTATTTTTTTATTTTTATTGGATATTTTACATTTCAAATGTTGTCCCATTTGCCCTCCCTCCCTTTCTCCATGCCACCGTCCCCAGGCTTCTATGAAGATGCTCTTACTCCCACCCACCCACTCCCACTTCAACACCCTGGCATTTCCCTACACTGGAGAAATGAACCTCCAGAGAACCAAGGTCTTCTCCTCCTATCGATGCCAGACATTGCCATTCTCTGCTACATATGAGGCTGGTGCCATGAATCCTCCCATGTGTACTCTTTGGTTGGTGGTTTAGTCCCGAAGAACTCTTGGGCAAGGGGTCTGGTTGGTTGATATTGTTGTTCTTCCTATGGGATTGCAAACCCCTTCAGCTCCTTCAGTCCTTTCTCTAAATCCTCCATTGGGTACCTCATTCTCAGTCCAATGGTTAGCTGCAAGCATCCTTCCTCATCTGTATCATAAGGCTTTGGCAGAGCCTCTCAGGAGAAATTCATTTCAGGCTCATGTCAGTAAGCACTTCTGGACATCAGTAATAGTAAAATAAAAAGAGTGGAGCAGGGACTGAAAGAAAGGTCATCCAGAGACTGCTATCAGTGGTTTTTACAACCTCAGTAAATCTTAGATTCCTGGATAAGCCCTATTTGGTTGTTCTATGGTATTCTTTTATGTATTGGCTTAATTGGCGACTATTTTGCTAATTTTTACATATGTAAATGTAACTTTTATTTGCCAGACATAAATACCATCTTGGAGGCTTACTTCTGAATAAGCTTACTCTTTCTAGCTCTTTCTGAACTCTGGCTGGCTGGCTCAACTCAGCTGTTCTGTCTCAAACAGAACAGCTCCAGCTGATTGACTCAGTCTGGATTTTGAAGGCTTCTCAGTGAATTGCTCTGCTTACTGTAAAACTACTCCCGGCAGTTTGTTCTAGACTTTTAATTCCGTATTCTCTGCCTTCAATAGGCTTTGCTGACCTGAAATGCACAAACTTCACAAAATGAACAGAACTCAGGAATGAAGTCAACTGCACTGCTGGAACTGCACTGATTGAGCTTCAAATCAGTCAAGATTAGCAAAGACCTTGGTCTCTGCCTGTTAGAAATCGAATGAGCGGCTGAACATGGCTCCATGGTGAAGATTACATTGCTCTCTTGCAAAGGGTGTGGATTCATTTTCTTTTACTCATATTGTGGACCACACCATAGGTAACTCTATTTTCAGGAGTGATTATACACACATGTACACAAACCCCTGCAAGAATAAAGTAAGCATTACCTAAAAATTCTTTAAAAAGAGAAATAGTTGGTAAGGGAGAGCTGTGGAAGTAACCAAGAACCAGTGGAGGCTGCATGGCAGGCAGAATCTTGAATATCTCACTTAGTTTCTAGAACAACCTAGAACTGAACCAAAGACTCTGTAGACTCTGAAACCTCAAATGAAGAATGAGATTAGTAACAGGAACATGGGTGTTCTCCCTACTACCAATGTTGATGTTGGTGCTGAAGTATGGGCAAGCTCCTTGATAGTGTTTTAAAAGTGATTTTAATTGAATAATTATTCTTGAGCACACCAGACCTATAATTGGTTGATTTGCTTACATTATTTTTTTAAGTTGCACAAATAATTAGCCTTTTGTATATAGGTTTTTGATTTTTGTTTAATAAATAAATACTGGAAACTCTGCTAGGAAAAACGATCATAAACAATTCCCAATCAGAAATGTATGGACAAGTGTTAGGGGGTTGATCGTTTAGAATACAGTTAAAGCTGGTCTGGTAAATATTCTTATATATGGAGAAGCAAGACCAAATCAATTTGACTCTTGACGAGTTGAGGGCAACTATGTAATGTGTGGTACAAAGTACAAAATTGCCTGAAGTATCAATTGTTATATCAATAATTTTTGAGTGATTAACAGATTGGAGAAATAATAATCTGACTGGGATTATCTGACTTTGCTTTCCTTCCAAGTTACTATTAACTGCATTGATTATAATTTGCACTGAAAACCAAACATTACATGCACATACGACTCATGAAGTGCTTCCTCCTAGAAGCCTTGATTGTCCTCTATCTGACTATAAATGAAAGCTTTATGAGACTGTGTTTTGTTTATTTTTGTACATTCACTACTAAAGTTAAAGTTAGATCTTCGTCCAAAGTACAAAATTAAAAATGGTATGATCTCGCATTTTTTTTTTATTAACTTGAGTATTTCTTATATACATTTCGAGTGTTATTCCCTTTCCCGGTATCCGGGCAAACATCCCCCTCCCCCCTCCCCTTCCTTATGGGTGTTCCCCTCTTGCATTTTAAGTGATAGACAAGTAAAGGGTCCATACAAAGTGTGTGTGTGTGTGTGTGTGTGTGTGTGTGTGTGTGTGTGCGCGCGCGCACGCACATACATAAAATAATGAGTCACAGAGCCTTGTAGGAAGTGTAATGGCAAGCAAGTTAGATTCATGGAGATTGCCCACTGTTTGCATGACTGTAATGGGGGTGTACTCTGAGAGGCAAAGGCCAGAAACTTCATTCCATTCATATCATTCACTGCTGATATGCCTTTTTTGTCACTATTACATTGCCTAATGATTCTTTGGCATCAGCAAAATATCGGGCAAATTTCCTCAGAACAAAATGAAGATGTATTTTCATATAATAATTCATATAGTTGAGTTAATGACTTCATAGAAATCCTGATTCAATTCATGTAATTTAGGAAGAGAGTTTAAGGAGGTGGTTTCAGTTATTTTGATATTAAGGTATAATAGTTTAGAATCAAGAATATAATGTGACCCCTACATATAAAATAGTAAGTAAAGACTGCATAATAAGGAATACAATGAGATTTCTTAAATTGCACTAAGAAGAGAAATAGGCTTCCAACAGATCAGAAAAAAACATTCATACCAAGTCAAGTCTAAGGTTGAAGCCACAGGTGCAGGCTACAATAAAGCAAGGCAATATTAAACTCTTTCTTTGAACTTATAGTGAGGTTATAGAGTCAAATATTGTTTTGAACTTACTAGCAGCATCCTTCTGTAACACACCTTTTGATAACAATTTATCTGTGAGGTAATTTAAGGAACTTTTGTCTAAGGAGGTATGAAAAGACTGAGAGAAAACAACGACTTGATGAAATTCATAGGCAAATAGGGGGAACTAGAAAATATCATCCTGAGTGAGGTAACTCAATCACAAAATCACACATGGTATGCACTCACTGATAAGTGGATATTAACCCAAAAGCTTGGATTAATCAAGATACAATCCACAGACCACATGCAGCTCAAGAAAGAGGACAACCAAAGTTTGGATGCTTCAGTCCTTTTTAGAAGGGGGAACAAAAATATTAATAGGAGGAAATACAGAGACAAAGTTTGTAGCAGATACTGCAAGAAAGGCCATCCAGAGACTGCCCCACCTGGGGATCCAGCCAATAGACATACAGTCACCAAATCCATACAATATCGCTGATCCCAAGAAGTGCATACTGACAGGAGTCTGATATACCTGTCTCCTGAGAGGCTCTGCCAGAGCATGACAAATACAGAGGCAGATGCTGGCAGACAACCATTGAACTGAGAGTGGGGTCCCAATTGGAGGAGTTAGAGAAAGGATTGAAGGATCTGAAGGGGTTTACAACCTCATAACAACAACAATGCCAACCAACCAGACCTCCCAGGGACTATAAATCACCACCCAAAGACTATTCACGGACTGACCTATGGCTCCAGCTGCATATGTAGCAGAGGATGGCCTTGTTGGACACCAATGAGAGGAGAAGTCCTTGGTCCTGCCAAGGCTTGACCCCTCAGTGTAGGGGAATATCAGGGCGGGGAGGCAGAAAGTGGTGGGTAGATGGGTGAAGGAATACACTCATAGAAGAAGGGGAGGGATGAGATAGGGTGTTTATGGACAGGAAACCAGGAAAGGGGATATAATTTGAAATGTAAATTTAAAAAATCCAATAAAAAAGATTGAGAAAAAAAAGTGTGCCTGTTGGGGCTCTGCTCCATCCACCAAATGTGTATATATGTCTGTCTGTATTTATACACAATATGTGTATATGTCTGCCTGTCTATGTGTATGCGCATGCATACATATATAGGTATATGTATATGTATATAAGTATACACGTGCAGTTGTGAAATCAATGAAATAGGTGGTCGAGCCCAACAAAGTGTGTGTGTGTGTGTGTGTGTGTGTGTGTGTGTGTGTGCATGCATGCGTACATGTGCATGCCTGCACATGGGTTTGCATTGGTATATGCGCATGTGCATGGCATCTGTTCCTTCTTTTTCTTTCTCTCTGGTTCATGGTGAGTTAAATTAAAGAGTAAAAAGCCCAAGTAACTAAGTTTCTTTTCTTAATCCCCTGCTGTTATCAATAGGAGTCAATTGCCAAAGTCATCAGCTTTTGGCCCCAGAATAGCAAGACAGGATTGCCAAAAGCCATCAGCTTCTTGCCCCCAAGAACAGTAAGAGAGAATTAAAGGCTACAGGTCATTAGCCTTTGGCTTTGTGGGCACCAAGTACCACCTCAGGACCTGAATGTCAAGGCGTAACCCCAGCAGCTGAGAGGCTTTTTAAAAATGTACCATATAATGTATATTATTAAAACCTTAGGTACAGGTTTTGATTTTATTAACTTTAGAAGTGGTTAACATAATATTCATAAAAAGGAGCAAAATCATGCTTAGTGTTTAGGATGCTTTGCTAGTCACATTTTCTCCGAATAAAATTGCAGAAAAGAGTTCATAACTAAAATTGTCTGCAAGTGTAAGTTGCAGAATTCAAAAAGAAAAAAAAATAATCAGTTCTTTCAGAAAGTACAAATCCAATGCTCAGCACTGAGTAAGGTATATTGAAGATTCATCCAAGATTTACACCATCCAAGTTTACCTAATGAAGTCTGTCACTGATCCAGTCTGATGACCCTGCTATCAAAATGCCCAACTCTTCCTGTTGTGTAACAGCACAGGAAAAGAAGCATGACTGTTATGTTTCTTAACTATAAGCCTCCTAAACGTCAACAGAGCACTGGCTCCATGACATTCAAATTAAACTAGTAAATAGCATAGCTGTACTCTGGAAAGCCTGTCCAGTGACATTGGGCATGATGGGCAGCTTGGGACTACATGGTGATGCTACGTGACAGGGGAAGGTACAAACACTAACCATTACATTAAGCACTATGAGCACAGTAATCTCAGAAGATTTGAACCATTTTAAGATCCCTACAGCTAAAGCCAATCAAATAAAAATATTTCCTGTAAAAAAAAGTCTCTATAACTTTTTCTTAGTGAATTTTACATTTTGCACCCCAATTCCAGTCCTTTTCCCCTCCCTAGTACCCAACCTATATCCTTGCAACATCCCCCTCAACAGAGAGAAAATAAAAGCTCTCATTGTGGGAGTTGTAATGTGTCCCAGTGTATCCCACAGTATATATGCTTGTCTACACTTCTTTGGTTGTAAATGTTCATTGCAGTGACTTGTTGATCTGGTAGGAGGACTCAGGCTTCTGTTACTCTATGAGTACAGGAGCTTCTCTGGGATGACTCTCAGATAACCCATTGTTGTCCTGTGTTTTTGCCCTGTGTTGCAGTCAGTGAGGAAAATTGGCAGCTCTTCCACTCTCATGACCAAGGAAGGGGTCAGCTCTCCCACCTGCCACAAACGGTCATGGACTAAGGAGGGGAGGAAGGTCCACTCATAACAACCACCACCTCCATCAGCGTCAGCATTGCAGGTGTGCCTTTTGTGTCACATGTAAGTGTCATAGAAAACAGAGGTTATATCTACGACGATGCCAAGTGTTCTGAGCTATCAATAACTGAATGAAGGGTAACCTAACATTCACTGAAAAATAGATTTTTAACAAACAAAATGGACTTAGATTTTATTCCAATGAATTTGATTTCAAAATGTAAATTTCCATTGACTGAAATTTAACTTAGTGACGATGATGAAATTTCATTCCTTTCTTCAGCACTAAAATATTTGCAAGCAGATGAGAGGAAGGTTGGTAGATTTGAAGAAGAACATTTTAATGCAATCCGATATGAATAAAATTTGTTTTATGTTAGTTTGACATTTTTGAGAACAGGGTTCCATTTAGTCCAAGCTCAATTTGAATTCCTTACAGCCAAGGATAACCCTGAGCTTCTGAATCTCATGTGAACTATATAATGAGCATACATGTCCCATGACCACTTTGTACAGTGCTGAAGATCGAACACAGAGCATACTAAGCAAGTGCTCTACCCACTAAGCTATATCGCCATGTCTGATTAAGTTCAGAAGATAGTTTATAGTAATACATTTATGGAAGCAAAATTAAAAACACAGTCTAAACAGACTTATACTTATATAATATGCTAAAATAATATCGTGAGTGTATTTAAAAGATAAAAGACACTGGGTGAGGTTTGCTTTTATTTTAACTGGAAAAGTAACACTGATGCATGATAGACAGATATACATATTGCAAAAATTAAATTCAGTGACGTATGAAACTTTCCTATAAGTAAAAAAAAACATTCCAAGCTTGGATGAATGTTTGGAAAATCAGTCATGTCACTTCTATATTCATAAGCAGTGTGTTCCCTCAAGCCTCCAGCTCTGTGCTGCAAAAGTAATAAAATGCACTCCTTAAAAGAAATAAAGTCTCTGCTCCCAAACCCTGTGGGAGGGAGACCTCACCGCTGGACAGGTGGGGACTCCTGAGGCTGCAGAGCAGAAGAGACCACCAACACTGCCCACCACTGCCCACATCCCTGGCCCAAGAGGAAACTGTATATGGCCTCTGGGTTCCTGTAGAGGAGGGCACAGGAGCAGCAGGTCTGCTGCATCTGAGACAGCGCCAGAACTTGAAGGGACCTACCATATAAACAGTTCTCTGCACCCAAATCCTGTGGGAGGGAGAGCTAAACCTTCAGAGAGGCAGACACGCCTGAGAAATCAGAAGAGACTGCACTCTGCACACATCTCTGACGCCAGAGGAAAACACCAAACACCATCTGGAACCATGGTGCACCGAAGCTCCCGGAAAGGGCAGCCCAGATCTTCCTGGTTGCTGCCACCGCAGAGAGCTCATAAGCAACAGCCCACGAGCAAACTTGAGCCTCGGAACCACAGGTAAACCAACTTTTCTGCTGCAAGAGACCTGACTGGTGAAGTCAAGACACAGGCCCACAGGAACAGCTGAAGACCTGTAGAGAGGAAAAACTACACACCCGAAAGCAGAACACTCTGTCTGCATAATTGGCTGAAAGAAAACAGGAAAACAGGTCTACAGCACTCCTGACACACATGCTTATAGGACAGTCTGGCCAGTGTCAGAAATAGCAGAACAAAGTAACACTAGAGATAATCTGATGGCAAGAGGCAAGCGCAGAAACCCAAGCAACAGAAACCAAGACTACATGGCATCAGAGCCTAATTCTCCCACCAAAGGAAACACGGAATATCCAAACACACCAGAAAAGCAAGATCTAGTTTCAAAATCATATTTGATCATGATGCTGGAGGACTTCAAGAAAGATGTGAAGAACTCCCTTAGAGAAACACAGGAAAACATTAATAAACAAGTAGAAGCCTACAGAGAGGAATCGCAAAAATCCCTGAAAGAATTCAAGGAAAACATAAATAAACAAGTAGAAGTCCATAGAGAGGAGTCACAAAAATCCCTGAAAGAATTCCAGGAAAACACAGTCAAACAGTTGAAGGAATTAAAAATGGAAATAGAAGCAATCAACGAAGAACACATGGAAACAACCCTGGATATAGAAAACCAAAAGAAGAGACAAGGAGCTGTAGATACGAGCTTCACCAACAGAATACAAGAGATGGAAGAGAGAATCTCAGGAGCAGAAGATTCCATAGAAATCATTGACTCAACTGTCAAAGATAATGTAAAGCAGAAAAAGCTACTGGTCCAAAACATACAGGAAATCCAGGACTCAATGAGAAGATCAAACCTAAGGATAATAGGTATAGAAGAGAGTGAAGACTCCCAGCTCAAAGGACCAGTAAATATCTTCAACAAAATCATAGAAGAAAACTTCCCGAATCTAAAAAAAGAGATACCCATAGGCATACAAGAAGCCTACAGAACTCCAAATAGATTGGACCAGAAAAGAAACACCTCCCGTCACATAATAGTCAAAACACCAAACGCACAAAATAAAGAAAGAATATTAAAAGCAGTAAGGGAAAAAGGTCAAGTAACATAAAGGCAGACCTATCAGAATCACACCAGACTTTTCGCCAGAGACTATGAAAGCCAGAAGATCCTGGACAGATGTCATACAGACCCTAAGAGAACACAAATGCCAGCCCAGGTTACTGTATCTTGCAAAACTCTCAATTAACATAGATGGAGAAACCAAGATATTCCATGACAAAACCAAATTTACACAATATCTTTCTACAAATCCAGCACTACAGAGGATAATAAATGGTAAAGCCCAACATAAGGAGGCAAGCTATACCCTAGAAGAAGCAAGAAACTAATCAACTTGGCAACAAAACAAAGAGAAGAAAAGCACACAAACATAACCTCATATCCAAATATGTGTCACACGCCCAATATCCCGCCAGCAAGAACGACACGCAGCAACAGGATTCTTCTGCGAACAAGCCTTTATAGTGTTACAGCTCTCTTAGTGTTACACCTCTCTTAGTGTTACAGCTCTCTTGAACAGGGACCCCGAGCGGCAAAGTCGCTCGACTTATATACACAACAGTATGCTAATTATCTTTCAGGGATTGGTGGGGCATGGATCACCCCACTATCACCCCACTACTTGTCCTCCAGGGATTGGCGGAGAATGAATCACCCCATTAGCATGGTACTGCCCCTCATTAGCATATTAACGGTCAACTGACACCTGGTGCAAAAACCTCACATGTGCAGTGCCGTTGTTCACCACGGGAGGGCGCCCTACATCTCATTATTGTATGGCCGCCCTAGCAAGGGGACAAGCCTACACATGCGCAGTAAGTTGTCCACATCCAGACAAGGCTGGATTGTTTCGCCGCGCCGCTCTCTACAAATATGAATATTACAGGAAGCAATAATCACTATTTCTTAATATCTCTAACATCAATGGCCTCAACTACCCAATAAAAAGACATAGATTAACAAACTGGATACGCAACGAGGACCCTGCATTCTGCTGCCTACAGGAAACACACCTCAGAGACAAAGACAGACACTACCTCAGAGGGAAAGGCTGGAAAACAAGTTTCCAAGCAAATGTTTGGAAGAAGCAAGCTAGAGTAGCCATTCTAATATCAAATAAAATCAATTTTCAACTAAAATTCATCAAAAAAGATAAGGAAGGACACTTCATATTCATCAAAGGAAAAATCCACCAAGATGAACTCTCAATCCTAAATATCGATGCCCCAAATACAAGGGCACCTACATACGTAAAAGAAACCTTACTAAAGCTCAAAACACACATTGCACCTCATACAATAATAGTAGGAGATTTCAACACCCCACTCTCATCAATGGACAGATCATGGAAACAGAAATTAAACAGAGACATACACAGACTAAGAGAAGTAATGAGCCAAATGGACTTAACAGATATTTATAGAACATTCTATCCTAAAACAAAAGAATACACCTTCTTCTCAGCTCCTCATGGTACTTTCTCCAAAATTGACCATATAATTGGTCAAAAAACGGACCTCAACAGGTACAGAAAAATAGAAATAATCCCATGCGTGCTATCAGACCACCACGGCCTAAAACTGGTCTTCAATAACAATAAGGGAAGAATGCCCACATATACTTGGAAATTGAACAATGCTCTACTCAATGATAACGTAGTCAAGGAAGAAATAAAGAAAAAATTAAAGACTTTTTAAAATTTAATGAAAATGAAGGTACAACATACCCAAACTTATGGGACACAATGAAAGCTGTGCTAAGAGGAAAACTCATAGTGCTGAGTGCCTGCAGAAAGAAACAGGAAAGAGCATATGTTACCAGCTTGACAGCACACCTATAAGCTCTAGAACAAAAAGAAGCAAATACACCCAGGAGGAGTAGAAGGCAGGAAATAATCAAACTCAGAGCTGAAATCAACCAAGTAGAAACAAAAAAGGACCATAGAAAGAATCAACAGAACCAAAAGTTGGTTCTTTGAGAAAATCAACAAGATAGATAAACCCTTAGCCAGACTAACGAGAGGACACAGAGAGTGTGTCCAAATTAACAAAATCAGAAATGAAAAGGGAGACATAATTACAGATTCAGAGGAAATTCAAGAAATCATCAGATTTTACTATAAAAGCCTATATTCAACAAAACTTGAAAACCTGCAGGAAATGGACCATTTCCTAGACAGATACCAGGTACTGAAGTTAAATCAGGAACAGATAAACCATTTAAACAACCCCATAACTCCTAAGGAAATAGAAGCAGTCATTAAAGGTCTCCCAACCAAAAAGAGCCCAGGTCCAGAAAGGTTTAGTGCAGAATTCTATCAAACCTTCATAGAAGACCTCATACCAATATTATCCAAACTATTCCACAAAATTGAAACAGATGGAGCACTACCGAATTCCTTCTATGAATCCACAATTACTCTTATACCTAAACCACACAAAGACCCAACAAAGTAAGAGAACTTCAGACCAATTTCTCTTATGAATATCGACACGAAAATACTCAATAAAATTCTGGCAAACCGAATCCAAGAGCACATCAAAACAATCATCCACCATGATCAAGTAGGCTTCATCCAAGGCATGCAGGGATGGTTTAATATACAGAAAACCAACAACATGATCCATTATATAAACAAACTGAAAGAACAAAACCACATGATCATTTCATTAGATGCTGAGAAAGCATTTGACAAAATTCAACACCCCTTCATGATAAAAGTCCTGGAAAGAATTGGAATTCAAGGCCCATACCTAAACATAGTAAAGGCCATATACAGCAAACCAGTTGCTAACATTAAACTAAATGGAGAGAAACTTGAAGCAATCCCCCTAAAATCAGGGACTAGACAAGGCTGCCCACTCTCTCCCTACTTACTCAATATAGTTCTTGAATTTCTAGCCAGAGCAATCAGACAACAAAAAGAGGTCAAGGTGATACAGATCGGAAAAGAAGAAGTCAAAATATCACTATTTGCAGAAGATATGATAGTATATTTAGGTGATCCCAAAAGTTCCACCAGAGAACTACTAAAGCTGATAAACAACTTCAGCAAAGTGGCTGGGTATAAAATTAACTGAAATAAATCAGTAGCCTTCCTCTACACAAAAGAGAAACAAGCTGAGAAAGAAATTAGGGAAACAACACCCTTCATAATAGACCCAAATAATATAAAGTACCTCGGTGTGACTTTAACCAAGCAAGTAAAAGATTTGTACAATAAGAAATTCAAGACTCTGAAGAAAGAAATTGAAGAAGACCTCAGAATATGGAAAGATCTCCCATGCTCATGGAATGGCAGGATTAATGTAGTAAAAATGGCCATTTTACCAAAAGCAATCTACAGATTCAATGGAATCCCCATCAAAATACCAATCCAATTCTTCAAAGAGTTAGACAGAACAATTTGCAAATTCATCTGGAATAACAAAAAACCCAGGATAGCTAAAACTATCCTCAACAAAAAAGGACTTCAGGGGGAATCACTATCCCTGAACTCAAGCAGTATTACAGAGCAATAGTGATAAAAACTGCATGGTATTGGTACAGAGACAGACAGATAGACCAATAGAACAGAATTGAAAATCCAGAAATGAACCCACATACCTATGGGTACTTGATTTTTGACAAAGGAGCCAAAACCATCAAATGGAAAAAAAGACAGCATTTTCAGCAAATGGTGCTTGTTCAACTAGAGGTCCACATGTAGAAGAATGCAGATCGATCGATCCATGCTTATCACCCTGTACAAAGCTGAAGTCCAAGTGGATCAAGGACCTCCACATCAAACCAGATACACTCAAACTAATAGAAGAAAAACTAGGGCAGCATCTCGAACACATGGGCACTGGAAAAAATTTCCTGAACAAAACACCAATGGCATATGCTCTAAGATCAAGAATCGACAAATGGGATCTCATAAAACTGCAAAGCTTCTGTAAGGCAAAGGACACTGTGGTTAGGACAAAACGGCAACCAACAGATTGGGAAAAGATCTTTACCAATCCTACAACAGATAGAGGCCTTATATCCAAAATATACAAAGAACTCAAGAAGTTAGACCGCAGGGAAACAAATAACCCTATTAAAAAATGGGGTTCAGAGCTAAACAAAGAATTCACAGCTGAGGAATCCCGAATGGCTGAGAAACACCTAAAGAAATGTTCAACATCTTTAGTCATAAGGGAAATGCAAATCAAAACAACCCTGAGATTTCACCTCACACCAGTGCGATTGGCTAAGATCAAAAACTCAGGTGACAGCAGATGCTGGCGAGGATGTGGAGAAAGAGGAACACTCCTCCATTGTTGGTGGGGTTGCAGACTGGTAAAACCATTCTGGAAATCAGTCTGGAGGTTCCTCAGAAAATTGGACATTGAACTGCCTGAGGATCCAGCTATACCTCTCTTGGGCATATACCCAAAAGATGCCTCAACATATAAAAGAGACACGTGCTCCACTATGTTCATCGCAGCCTTATTTATAATAGCCAGAAAATGGAAAGAACCCAGATGCCCTTCAACAGAGGAATGGATACAGAAAATGTGGTACATCTACACAATGGAATATTACTCAGCTATCAAAAACAACGAGTTTATGAATTTCGTAGGCAAATGGTTGGAACTGGAAAATATCATCCTGAGTGAGCTAACCCAATCACAGAAAGACATACATGGTATGCACTCATTGATAAGTGGCTATTAGCCCAAATGCTTGAATTACCCTAGATCCCTAGAACAAACGAAACTCAAGACGGATGATCAAAATGTGAATGCTTCACTCCTTCTTTAAATGAGGAAAAAGAATACCCTTGGCAGGGAAGGGAGAGGCAAAGATTAAAACAGAGACTGAAGGAACACCCATTCAGAGCCTGCCCCACATGTGGCCCATACATATACAGCCACCCAATTAGACAAGATGGATGAAGCAAAGAATTGCAGACCGACAGGAGCCGGATGTAGATCGCTCCTGAGAGACACAGCCAGAATACAGCAAATACAGAGGCGAATGCCAGCAGCAAACCACTGAACTGAGAATAGGTCCCCTATTGAAGGAATCAGAGAAAGAACTGGAAGAGCTTGAAGGGGCTCGAGACCCCAAAAGTACAACAATGCCAAGCAATCAGAGCTTCCAGAGACTAAGCCACTACCTAAAGACTATACATGGACTGACCCTGGACTCTGACCCCATAGGTAGCAATGAATATCCTAGTAAGAGCACCAGTGGAAGGGGAAGCCCTGGGTCCTGCTAAGACTGAACCCCCAGTGAACTAGTCTATGGGGGGAGGGCGGCAATGGGGGGAGGGTTGGGAGGGGAACACCCATAAGGAAGGAGAGGGGGGAGGGGGATGTTTGCCCGGAAACCGGGAAAGGGAATAACACTCGAAATGTATATAAGAAATACTCAAGTTAATAAAAGAAATTAAAAAAAAAATGTGAATGCTTCATGCCTTCTTTAAAAGGGGAAGAAGAATACCCTTGGCAGGGAATAGAGAGGCAAAGATTAAAACAGACACAGAAGGAACACCCATTCAGAGCCTGCCCAACATGTGGCCCATACATATACAGCCACCCAATTAGACAAGATGGATGAAGCAAAGAAGTGCAGGCCGACAGGAGCCGGATGTAGATCACTCCTGAGAGACACAGCCAGAATACAGCAAATACAGAGGCAAATGCCAGCAGCAAACCACTGAACTGAGAATAGGACCCCCGTTGAAGGAATCAGAGAAAGAACTGGAAGAGTTTGAAGGGGCTCGAGACCCCATATGAACAACAATGCCAAGCAACCAGAGCTTCCAGGGACTAAGCCACTACCCAAAGGCTATACATGGACTGACCCTGGACTCTGACCTCATAGGTAGTAATGAATATCCTAGTAAGAGCACCAGTGGAAGGGGAAGCCCTGGGGCCTGCTAAGACTGAACCCCCAGTGAACTAGATTGTTGGTGGGAGGGCGGCAATGGGGGGAGGATGGGGAGGGGAACACCCATAAAGAAGGGGAGAGGGAGGGATTAGGGGGATGTTGGCCCAGAAACCGGGAAAGGGAATAACACTCGAAATGTATATAAGAAATACTCAATAAAAAAAAGAAATAAAGCAGTTACTGAAAATGCAAATACCCTTGCGACCCACATGCGTACATCATGAAACTGAAGCCGTGCACTGTAATCCCCATGCCCTTCTCTGAATCTGAAAGGTCTCATGAACTTGAACTCAGGCTTCAGAGGCAGCAACAATGACTTTACTCACTTTGGAGTAAAATGCTTAATAAGTTTTGAGTAAATACTTTGTATAACAGATTTTGAATGTTCCTTTTTAAAATACAACATGAACTCAAATGGTTTGGGTAGCTTCTATGGGGTTCTAAAACAGGCATTCTTCAGAATGCTAGAATGCCTTTTCTTTTCCATTTATATATTTTTATGGGTGTTTTGTTTGTTTAAGTTCCATAATGCAATAATTTTTTTTCTTTTTTTTTTCGGAGCTGGGGACCGAACCCAGGGCCTTGCGCTCTACCACTGAGCTAAATCCCCAACCCCGCAATAATTTTTAAGATGGAGATTATGCATACTACATTATGGCACTATTTGTCTCCGTGGATAACTGCTTCCTTAGACATCTCTACTTGGGAATACTGACATTACAGAATATGAGTGATTCACTGTAAAGTTTACCTTACGTTTGAATATTCTCCTTTCTTCATTTAGCTACCTTAAAAGTAAGTTTTCCTTTCCCAATGTATACCATCCATGGATTAGTTGGGAAAGGAAAGTTATAAATCAAAACAGATTTATCTTAGACTTTATTGCTCTCTGAAAATCTCAAGCTTTTCTTTCTTTAGTTCTTTCTTTCTTCTTTTTTTCATTTGCCCATTTTTAGAATTAATCCTCTTTTGCTTTTTCTGAATTAAATAACGGCATTTGACTACTGCAATGTTTTGCCCTGGTTTTTCATCTGATTTTAGGATTATTATTGAAAACCTTTTTTTTTTGTTTGTTTTTTTTTTGTTTTGTTTTTTGTTTTTTGGTTTTTGGTTTTTGGTTTTTTGGCTAATGCATTAGCATTGGGCTATTTGAAGAGTTAAAAATCTTCACCTGTTTTTCTTTTGTATATATTCTATATAGATAATCTTATTACATTTCCTGATTAATGGCCACAACTTGTCCTCTGGACTCCTTTCCAAATAACTGTACATCAAGATTTTCCCAGGTAGATTTTTACTGGAAATAAAAACTGAAACTACCCATGTCTGTATTTCTTTTACCATTTATTTGGCACTGTTTTGTGCATTAAATTACATCTTACACACACTCACCTCCATCGTTTCCAACATTGCAAAACTTTTCATTGAAAACTGTACTTACTCTTATGCTTGTTGTGTGTGATGTGTAAGAGTGTAGGCGCACATTCCTGAAGGGCAGCAGATAACACAGTAAATTCTCCACATCCATTCGAGGATTCAGGGACTTATTGCAGGTCTCAGTCTCTAATGCTTATATCTGCTGAATCAGATCGTAATACATTTTCCCCCTCCACAAATTAATAATCAAATCTTTTCTAAGAAGGTAATTGTATCTGCATAAAATTCAAGCCAAATCTTATTCCAATATTAGCCAAACCTTTCTCTTATTAGTCAGCAAAGTGTGAAACCTTGGCAGCTCAGGAAAGAATAATAGACTTTGACCCAGTGCTATATCTCTGGTAACTTTATTATTTTAGTTTCTTAAAACTGAGTTTTCTAATACCCAGACCCAGATATCTATGTGATTTGCTGCCTCTTTTCTTTCTGAAAGAAAAAAATCACTCCTCATTAGCAAAATAACTCTGCCAATGTTAAGAAAAAATATGCAACCTTATATAATTTTCTTTTGTTCTTTCGTCTCCTATGATATGATCTCATAATCATATACCAATGTTATTAAATAAAGTAATGTCTCGAAGTATTGATAGTTTATTTATGGAATGAAGTTGTAACTGCTCAGCTCAGTGTAGTAGTACAAGCCTCTAATCTTGCACTTCGGGAGGTAGATGCAGGTGAACATCTGAGTTAAGTCCATCTTGGTCTGCATTAGGAGTTCTAGGCAATCCAAGGGCTACATAAGTGAGACCCTTTCTCAATAAATAAGGCTTCAAGGACTCTTTATCTGCTATGCTATGTTTTCACAATACTTTAGGGAATTTTTCCTAACAATGACGATTTCTATTTCTCTTTGCCAAAATCAGAATGCCTTTAACCTTACTATATTTTGAGGTTCCAATGTAATCATTTTACGGCCTAAGCATGTGCCAATCTTAACAATTGAATTATTTATTCTATCATGCATTTTACCCAAAACAATGTATTCTGTGTGTATGTACAAATATTGCGACGACCATTTCTTGAAAACCACCAGCAGTCTGAAGTCAACACTAAAGAGCAAACTAGAAACCTCATGTGAATACATGTTGTTGACCTCTGCGTGCACTTTCTCGTGCTGTTCTTGGTCAGCTGGAGAAAATAAAGTACCTTCTTCCCTCAGGTAAGATTTCGTATACCTCATTCCTTTTCTATACTGTGTTTTCTGTGCTGCTCAATTAATATAAAGCAAAGCTCTTTGTAGGCACAAGCACAGATGTGAGCAGACAGACAACAAACAGTCCAGCAATACGAACTACAGACAGGCGGAGGTATAAGGAGAGAAACTGAGAATTAACACTGGGGAGCCCTCCTGGTCTAAACTACTACAAATGGAAGCCTTTGTCCTTCCCTTGATACAACAAAGACACAGTAATGCTTCCTGTTTAAAAAGAAAAAAAGGATAATCCTTTAATATGGACATTGTGTCTTAGAAATGATGATTTTTCTTGTATGATATTACATCTTTCTTTCATTTCTATGGTATTTTCTATGAAATTAATTTGATTGATTTATTATATTAATTCACATTCAAATACTTTAGTCATATTAGAAAATCTGACCATATATTTCCTGAGCATCTTGACGTGTCTTCCACTCAAACTCCCAAGGTGAGAGCTTTATTTTCTTACTGGCTTCAGTAAGACAATCTCCCTCCTTCAATTTTAGAATTTCTTTGAACTTCTTTTTTTCCTTTTTATACATACATCTTCAAATATTATAACCATTTCAAAGCACTAAAGAGATAAATTGAATAAGATAGTCAAAGATGGCAAATCACCTGCTCATAGTGTTGGGTTTTTTTTTGTTTGTTTTTTGTTTTTGTTTTTGTTTTTTTAAAGAAAGAAATCATTGGCCTACCAAAACTACTGTTAAGGAAAATCCCAATGTAAATGAATGGATGAGCAAAAACATCTGTGCGGGGTCTTCTGTTACTTATTTGCAGGAGGGACCTTATATTAACAAGGGATTTCCTAAATATTGTCTTTGGCCTCCATCTTTTCTATGCCTTCTTCATTGAACTTTCACTTTTAAAATGTCAACCACAGCACAGCAGTCATATCTCCTACTCTCTGAGGCAAGGGAGGCAGATTGACATGGAAATGGCTTTCATTATAATGTGAAATCCATCCTCTAGGAAACAGAATAGTTAGCAGGAGTGAATATATGAAAAAGGCTTTGATAATATATAAGAGAATATTCATGCATTTAAGTGCCTACTTTGAGAACACATCAAAAAGAGATTCCAATGTTTATGGTGATAAGAATAGAATATTTTAAGCTTCATATCTAACATGATTACTCTTTTATATGAGTCACATATGAGAACCTGTGAGTGTGCTATGACTGAATAGAGAAAACTTTCATGTTTGAGTTTCAGCAGACAGAAATGTCTAATTTGCATTCGGTCATGAATAGTAAATGCTACAATTGAGATGAGAACCCAATAGGAACTATGGCCCGGTGCTCTGTTACTAAGTGGTTAGGGATGCTCCCTTAAAATCACGAACAGAATTAAAAATATTGTGAGCAACTTAGAAGATAAACTAAAATGAAGACATAGAGCTGTTTAATATTTGAAGAATTAATTTGGAATCTTGGCAGAGACAACATGGGAAAGAAACAAATGAAAATGCGTTGGAAACAAACAGGAGATCGTGATTCAGCACTAGAATGATGCTCACAAATTTAAGTGGCATCAACAGAAATGTTGTTCAAAGTGAGAAACCAAATAGTGAATCCTAACAGTGATGCCTCAGTGTTTTGCTAGTGAAATGTTTCATAATGAGCAAGTTCAGAAAATTCCTGATATTTGCCACATAGCCACAGAATTAATTAGAAGGAGTGTGAGGTAGGCTTACCTTTCCTCAGGACTAAGTAAAAGATTGATGGAGTTAGAAAATGTTATAATCATAAGAAAATTTGGCTAAAATAATATAGTCAATCTATAAAGCATAATTTATTAATATAAATTAATAAGCATAGGAAATGTTTTTAAATTTTTCTGGAAGGAAATAAAACCCATTTTTTGAACTCATGTATCTTTACTCACTTCTCGTGAATACTTTTGTGCTTTTCTTTATAAATGACAATTGAACAACATAGACTTCTGTTGAATATGGCAACCCTGTCACCTCATACCCTTAAAGATTCCAAAGTGTATTTCTGAGTAGGAGAACATGGAACTGTACTAAACAGATATACTCTAGTCAGCTTTCTATGCTAGTCATTAGTGGCATGGTCAGAGGGCACACACATCAGCCAGTGCACATGCGACCCCATTAGAGACATGGCCACCACCTGTCTGACATTAGCTTCTGGGAACAAGCAAAGAAAATATGTAGTAAGCTTAATTAGGGCGTAAAAAAAAGTTTAGCAACAATGGATGGCAAAGATATAGAAGGCGCCTCAGATGGCTCTGATTCTGTCACTTAATGTGCTAACTTAATTAACGGGTGCTCTACTCATTAGGAGATAATGACATGTCAAAATGCTATTCGTTACAATGAATAAAGTGATGAATTGTGATTATATAAGGCTAATTCTTGTGGATATCTGGATTTAATGAAGGGATAATTGCACACACATGTGTGCACCTGGAGTAATTTTAAAACTCAAATTGCCTTAGTATATAAAAATGTAACAGGGGGTTAGGATTAGGGCAGAGGGACTGCCTGCCCTACAGGTAGCTCTCCAGTCTCCTCTCTGGGACTTTAACACCACCATCTCTGGACCTGTGTTCTGGAAAGCCTGCTCAAATCACAGAAACCTTCACTTCACTCCGATGTATATGGTCTCTCTCACTAGTAGCCATGTCTGATCCCCTAATCACAGTTCAGCCCAGCCAGTACAATTATGTCACACCATAGCTCTAGCAGTCTCTATGGAGCCTAACCTAAACAGGGCCTATTCACAGTCAAGTATAGTTGTGGGAGATGATCGTGGAGCCATACTTCTTTGTACTGATCTATTTAAAACTGATGAATTCTGGGGTGAGGGGAGGCATTGTTGGCAAGAGGGTACTCACTGATGATGTAACTGGGCTTCATAAGAATAGCACAGATAACTCATGAACATCAGGAGGGAGCTTGAGGCTTGTAGTAAAGGAGATCAGAGAAAGATTTTCAGAAGGAGGTTATAAACATCAGAAATTAGACATGTATGAAACTGTGGAACACACTCAATACAATATTTTTAAGAGGAGTAAAAACATGTTGAATGTTATGTATTTTCCACATGCATTAATGGGGGTGTATATAAAATTATACTTATATATCTGCGATTACTTAAAATACTTGGAATTCCTACTTTCATTGTTTTCAGAATGATATGAAAAACACACAGAGTATCCCAACTTAAAGTCATATTTTAAAATCAAATTTAAAATGCGGGCCTTAACATTAATCTATCACTGATAGTTGATTTACCCATTAATAATCAGTATAGCTTAAAAGACACGTTTTATAATTTCTAATAACAAACTCAAAATCAACCTATGTACTTACACACACAAAAGCAACAATAACAACAACAATAACAACAAAAGAAACCCAGAATATATTCACAAAATAATCTTGAAGTATCTTCAGGCTTTAAACATAGTATGAATAAAATGTATCTCAAATATTTATAGAAGATTCACTTCATTTTTTCATCGTGTGTTTAAGTGACATGTACGTATAGATGAATGTAGGTCTTAATGGAGGAAATGGGCGTGGTTTGTGAGTATGGGTGATGAGAAACTAACTTGGGTCCACTGCAAAAGTGGTATGTGTCCAGAGATGCTAATCCATATCTACAGTTCATAGGTCAGAATAATTAATTGATTACTTCATTATAATGCCATACCAAATATTTCATCATTAAAAACATTAACCTATCATGAGTAACACATGAGTTTTTATAAAAGAGTCATTTGAATATGGATTTAGAAAGTAAACCTCTATTTTTCTGTTTGGCTAGTCAGGGAAGGTCAAAAGTGGGACACTTTTCCTAAAATCTAGAGTCCATAACTGAGAATTAGGTGACATTATTCAATACAAGGAAAATTCATAGCCAAAATTATGCTCTCAAATGTATTGTCTTATTTAACACATTAATGATATCTCACATGTTATATTATCCCATTTCCTTAGTTTTAACTTAGAAATGGTAGCAAATGAAATAGAGATTGCCTTGGAGAATAAATAGAATTTAGAATATGAAAGAAATTTTAATTGAATTGATTTCCCATTATTTTACTAACAAACAAAAGATTGCATGTGAGATTTTAATATTTGTTCTAGACAATCAGTATCATGTGGTTATTTCAAGATGCAACAGAATATGTTTTTACCTAAAGCACTAAATAAATTAATTTCCTACTATTAAGAAAATTTGATCCCGGCCCGCAGCAGCTCTCTGATCCCAGACCCGGTGAGAGAGAGACCCAACCGCCTGGTCAGGTGGGCACTCCTGAGGCTGCAGAGCGGAAGAGACCACCAACTCTTCTCACCCCTGCCCACATCCCTGGCCCAAGAGGAAACTGTATAAGGCCTCTGGGCTCCCGTGGGGAAGGGCCCAGGAGCGGCAGGACCCCTGTGCCTGAGACACCGCCGGAACCTGAAAGAAACAGACCGGATAAACAGTTCTCTGCACCGAAATCCCTTGGGAGGGAGAGCTAAACCTTCAGAGAGGCAGACAAGCCTGGGAAACCAGAAGTGACTGCTCCCTGCACACACATCTCGGACGCCAGAGGAAAAAGCCAAAGACCATCTGGAACCCTGGTGCACTGAAGTTCCCGGAAGGGGCGGCACAGGTCTTCCTGGTTGCTGCCGCTGCAGAGAGCCCGTGGGCAGCACCCCACGAGCGAACCTGAGCCTCGGGACCACAGGTAAGACCAAATTTTCTGCTGCAAGAAAGCTGCCTGGTGAACTCAAGACACAGGCGACAGGAACAGCTGAAGACCTGTAGAGAGGAAAAACTACACGCCAGAAAGCAGAACACTCTGTCCCCATAACTGACTGAAAGAGAGGAAAACAGGTCTACAGCACTCCTGTCACACAGGCTTATAGGACAGTCTAGCCACTGTCAGAAATAGCAGAACAAAGTAACACTAGAGATAATCTGATGGCGAGAGGCAAGCGCAGGAACCCAAGCAACAGAAACCAAGACTACATGCCATCATCGGAGCCCAATTCTCCCACCAAAACAAACATGGAATATCCAAACACACCAGAAAAGCAAGATCTAGTTACAAAATCATATTTGATCATGATGCTGGAGGACTTCAAGAAAGACATGAACACACTTAGGGAAGCACAGGAAAACATTAATAAACAAGTAAAAGCCTACAGAGAGGAATCGCAAAAATCCCTGAAAGAATTCCAGGAAAACACAATCAAACAGTTGAAGGAATTAAAAATGGAAATAGAAGCAATCAAGAAAGAACACATGGAAACAACCCTGGATATAGAAAACCAAAAGAAGAGACAAGGAGCTGTAGATACAAGCCTCACCAACAGAATTCAAGAGATGGAAGAGAGAATCTCAGGAGCAGAAGATTCCATAGAAATCATTGACTCAACTGTCAAAGATAATGTAAAGCGGAAAAAGCTACTGGTCCAAAACATACAGGAAATCCAGGACTCAATGAGAAGATCAAACCTAAGGATAATAGGTATAGAAGAGAGTGAAGACTCCCAGCTCAAAGGACCAGTAAATATCTTCAACAAAATCATAGAAGAAAACTTCCCTAACCTAAAAAAGGAGATACCCATAGACATACAAGAAGCCTACAGAACTCCAAATAGATTGGACCAGAAAAGAAACACCTCCCGTCACATAATTGTCAAAACACCAAACGCACAAAATAAAGAAAGAATATTAAAAGCAGTAAGGGAAAAAGGTCAAGTAACATATAAAGGGAGACCTATCAGAATCACACCAGACTTCTCGCCAGAAACTATGAAGGCCAGAAGATACTGGACTGATGTCATACAGACCCTAAGAGAACACAAATGCCAGCCCAGGTTACTGTATCCAGCAAAACTCTCAATTAACATTGATGGAGAAACCAAGATATTCCATGACAAAACCAAATTTACACAATATCTTTCTACAAATCCAGCACTACAAAGGATAATAAATGGTAAAGCCCAACATAAGGAGGCAAGCTATACCCTAGAAGAAGCAAGAAACTAATCGTCTTGGCAACAAAACAAAGAGAATGAAAGCACACAAACATAACCTCACATCCAAATATGAATATAAAGGGAAGCAATAATCACTATTACTAAATATCTCTCAATATCAATGGCCTCAACTCCCCAATAAAAAGACATAGATTAACAAACTGGATACGCAATGAGGACCCTGCATTCTGCTGCCTACAGGAAACACACCTCAGAGACAAAGACAGACACTACCTCAGAGTGAAAGGCTGGAAAACAACTTTCCAAGCAAATGGTCAGAGGAAGCAAGCTGAAGTAGCCATTCTAATATCAAATAAAATCAATTTCCAACTAAAAGTCATCAAAAAAGATAAGGAAGGACACTTCATATTCATCAAAGGAAAAATCCACCAAGATGAACTCTCAATCCTAAATATCTATGCCCCAAATACAAGGGCACCTACATACGTAAAAGAAACCTTACTAAAGCTCAAAACACACATTGCACCTCACACAATAATAGTGGGAGACTTCAACACCCCACTCTCATCAATGGACAGATCATGGAAACAGAAATTAAACAGTGATGTCGACAGACTAAGAGAAGTCATGAGCCAAATGGACTTAACGGATATTTATACAACATTCTATCCTAAAGCAAAAGGATATACCTTCTTCTCAGCTCCTCATGGTACTTTCTCCAAAATTGACCATATAATTGGTCAAAAAATGGGCCTCAACAGGTACAGAAAGATAGAGATAATCCCATGCATGCTATCGGACCACCACGGCCTAAAACTGGTCTTCAATAACAATAAGGGAAGAATGCCCACATATACGTGTAAATTGAACAATGCTCTACTCAATGATAACCTGGTCAAGGAAGAAATAAAGAAAGAAATTAAAAACTTTTTAGAATTTAATGAAAATGAAGATACAACATACCCAAACTTATGGGACACAATGAAAGCTGTGCTAAGAGGAAAACTCATAGCGCTGAGTGCCTGCAGAAAGAAACAGGAAAGAGCATATGTCAGCAGCTTGACAGCACACCTAAAAGCTCTAGAACAAAAAGAAGCAAATACACCCAGGAGGAGTAGAAGGCAGGAAATAATCAAACTCAGAGCTGAAATCAACCAAGTAGAAACAAAAAGGACCATAGAAAGAATCAACAGAACCAAAAGTTGGTTCTTTGAGAAAATCAACAAGATAGATAAACCCTTAGCCAGACTAACGAGAGGACACAGAGAGTGCGTCCAAATTAACAAAATCAGAAATGAAAAGGGAGACATAACTACAGATTCAGAGGAAATTCAAAAAATCATCAGATCTTACTATAAAAACCTATATTCAACAAAATTTGAAAATCTTCAGGAAATGGACAATTTCCTAGACAGATACCAGGTATCGAAGTTAAATCAGGAACAGATAAACCAGTTAAACAACCCCATAACTCCTAAGGAAATAGAAGCAGTCATTAAAGGTCTTCCAACCAAAAAGAGCCCAGGTCCAGACGGGTTTAGTGCAGAATTCTATCAAACCTTCATAGAAGACCTCATACCAATATTATCCAAACTATTCCACAAAATTGAAACAGATGGAGCACTACCGAATTCCTTCTACGAAGCCACAATTACTCTTATACCTAAACCACACAAAGACACAACAAAGAAAGAGAACTTCAGACCAATTTCCCTTATGAATATCGACGCAAAAATACTCAATAAAATTCTGGCAAACCGAATTCAAGAGCACATCAAAACAATCATCCACCATGATCAAGTAGGCTTCATCCCAGGCATGCAGGGATGGTTTAATATACGGAAAACCATCAACGTGATCCATCATATAAACAAACTGAAAGAACAAAACCACATGATCATTTCATTAGATGCTGAGAAAGCATTTGACAAAATTCAACACCCCTTCATGATAAAAGTCCTGGAAAGAATAGGAATTCAAGGCCCATACCTAAACATAGTAAAAGCCATATACAGCAAACCAGTTGCTAACATTAAACTAAATGGAGAGAAACTCGAAGCAATCCCACTAAAATCAGGGACTAGACAAGGCTGCCCACTCTCTCCCAACTTATTCAATATAGTTCTTGAAGTTCTAGCCAGAGCAATCAGACAACAAAAGGAGATCAAGGGATACAGATCGGAAAAGAAGAAGTCAAAATATCACTATTTGCAGATGACATGATAGTATATTTAAGTGATCCCAAAAGTTCCACCAGAGAACTACTAAAGCTGATAAATAACTTCAGCAAAGTGGCTGGGTATAAAATTAACTCAAATAAATCAGTTGCCTTCCTCTATACAAAAGAGAAACAAGCCGAGAAAGAAATTAGGGAAACGACACCCTTCATAATAGACCCAAATAATATAAAGTACCTCGGTGTGACTTTAACCAAGCAAGTAAAAGATCTGTACAATAAGAACTTCAAGACACTGAGGAAAGAAATTGAAGAAGACCTCAGAAGATGGAAAGATCTCCCATGCTCATGGATTGGCAGGATTAATATAGTAAAAATGGCCATTTTACCAAAAGCAATCTACAGATTCAATGCAATCCCCATCAAAATACCAATCCAATTCTTCAAAGAGTTAGACAGAACAATTTGCAAATTCATCTGGAATAACAAAAAACCCAGGATAGCTAAAGCTATCCTCAACAATAAAAGGACTTCAGGGGGAATCACTATCCCTGAACTCAAGCAGTATTACAGAGCAATAGTGATAAAAACTGCATGGTATTGGTACAGAGACAGACAGATAGACCAATGGAATAGAATTGAAGACCCAGAAATGAACCCACACACCTATGGTCACTTGATTTTTGACAAAGGAACCAAAACCAACCAATGGAACAAAGATAGCATTTTCAGCAAATGGTGCTGGTTCAACTGGAGGGCAACATGTAGAAGAATGCAGATCGATCCATGCTTATCACCCTGTACAAAGCTTAAGTCCAAGTGGATCAAGGACCTCCACATCAAACCAGACACACTCAAACTAATAGAAGAAAAACTAGGGAAGCATCTGGAACACATGGGCACTGGAAAAAATTTCCTGAACAAAACACCAATGGCTTATGCTCTAAGATCAAGAATCGACAAATGGGATCTCATAAAACTGCAAAGCTTCTGTAAGGCAAAGGACACGGTGGTTAGGACAAAACGGCAACCAACAGATTGGGAAAAGATCTTTACCAATCCTACAACAGATAGAGGCCTTATATCCAAAATATACAAAGAACTCAAGAAGTTAGACCGCAGGGAAACAAATAACCCTATTAAAAAATGGGGTTCAGAGCTAAACAAAGAATTCACAGCTGAGGAATCCCGAATGGCTGAGAAACACCTAAAGAAATGTTCAACATCTTTAGTCATAAGGGAAATGCAAATCAAAACACCCCTGAGATTTCACCTCACACCAGTGAGAATGGCTAAGATCAAAAACTCAGGTGACAGCAGATGCTGGCGAGGATGTGGAGAAAGAGGAACACTCCTCCATTGTTGGTGGGATTGCAGACTGGTAAAACCACTCTGGAAATCAGTCTGGAGGTTCCTCAGAAAATTGGACATTGAACTGCCTGAGGATCCAGCTATACCTCTCTTGGGCATATACCCAAAAGATGCCTCAACATATAAAAGAGACACGTGCTCCACTATGTTCATCGCAGCCTTATCTATAATAGCCAGAAAATGGAAAGAACCGAGATGCCCTTCAACAGAGGAATGGATACAGAAAATGTGGTACATCTACACAATGGAATATTACTCAGCTATCAAAAACAACGAGTCTATGAAATTCGTAGGCAAATGGTTGGAACTGGAAAATATCATCCTGAGTGAGCTAACCCAATCACAGAAAGACATACATGGTATGCACTCATTGATAAGTGGCTATTATCCCAAATGCTTGAATTACCCTAGATCCCTAGAACAAAGGAAACTCAAGACGGATGATCAAAATGTGAATGCTTCACTCCTTCTTTAAATGAGGAAAAAGAATACCCTTGGCTGGGAAGGGAGAGGCAAAGATTAAAACAGAGACTGAAGGAACACCCATTCAGAGCCTTCCGCACAGGTGGCCCATACATATACAGCCACCCAATTGGACAAGATGGATGAAGCAAAGAAGTGCAGACCGACAGGAGCCGGATGTAGATCGCTCCTGAGAGACACAGCCAGAATACAGCAAATACAGAGGCGAATGCCAGCAGCAAACCACTGAGCTGAGAATAGGTCCCCCGTTGAAGGAATCAGAGAAAGAACTGGAAGAGCTTGAAGGGGCTCGAGACCCCAAAAGTACAACAATGTCAAGCAACCAGAGCTTCCAGGGACTAAGCCACTACCTAAAGACTATATATGGAATGACCCTGGACTCTGACCCCATAGGTAGCAATGAATATCCTAGTAAGAGCACCAGTGGAAGGGGAAGCCCTGGGTCCTGCTAAGACTGAACCCCCAGTGAACTAGACTATGGGGGGAGGGCGGCAATGGGGGGAGGGTTGGGAGGGGAACACCCATAAGGAAGGGGAGGGGGGAGGGGGATTTTGCCCGGAAACCGGGAAAGGGAATAACACTTGAAATGTATATAAGAAATACTCAAGTTAATAAAAAAAAAAAATAAAAAAAAAAGAAAATTTGTGCTTTTCAGTATTTCTAAAGTTTTCTGAAACGATTTTGAAGATTAAAATCATTTACAGAAATTCGAGAATGGGGACAGGAAAGATGTTTCACTGATTAAGAACAATGGCTACTCTTCTAGGAGATCAGAGTTCAGCTCCCAGCACCCACAGGGTGGCCTACCAACAACTGTAACTTCAGCTCCCACGTGCCTGTGCACTCTTCTGACCTCCAGTGGCATGACCAGCAATCGATACACATACATATATCCAGGCATAAACACAAGTTTCAAATGCTCTTACAAAAAACTCATAACTTTTTAAATAATTCTGCCAGATTCTATTTTTTTCTGCCTCTTGATCTACTGCATTTTATGGTCTTCACATTTTTTCCATGCCCATCAACCTCTCTTTCATTTGGTGATTTACTTTATCTGTTTTACTCTTCTAGATACATCTATTCAACTGAACTGCACTTTGAGCCACATAGATTTTCCTCATTTCCTAGACAAGTCATTATATTTTGAAATGTAGATTTGGATCACATTTACAAAAATAAAAGTAATGCCTCATGGTAAGGGCTTTTATAATAACTAATCTCTATAAATTCTTAAAATAAAAAATATAAAATTAAACTAATGAGAAAAACACAAAGTGGTTGTTAAAAATAGCTAATCAGAATTAAATGATACTTCTCTTGCTAATATCTGCTCACTATGCTCCCAGCTAGCATTACCATAACTGTTTATTATAAAAAATACATTCAGAAGCTACATTAAGAATATTAATTCATACCAGCATCAAGAATGTAGTGAGAGGATGATTTATTATTAATATTTTTATCAGTTCATCACATTTATTTTTTCCCATTTTCTTCTGTTTATCTCTTTCTACTTCTACCACTCTCTAAATACTGGATGTCCCAAACCTTTCTCATCTTTACTGGGTGCAAATATGATCAATCATATGGTCACAAATTAAAATATTGTCTATCTTCTCTTTCTTCCAGAACTCCAGGAAACCCTAGTATACTCAACACATTCTACTTCATGTGTAGTATATGCAAGTGATAATAAACTAGAAGTTCTTTTCTTCAATCCTGCTAACCTTCAAGTATGCTTAGTTATGACAGTTTTTGCTGTCGTTCCTCTTATAGGGCACGTGCAATCCATTAACCACCAACCATTTCTACTTTTTAAAGTTGAGTTCTTTATAGCTCCACTAAAACATCAATTTCAGTAGAAAAAACTACACTATTAGATTTGTCTGTCAGAGAAAAAACAAAAAGTATATATATATATATATACACAAAAAATTATGTATATATTTGCAGATGATACAAGTTTTCTGGCAGTATGGCCCATTTCTATGTCATGAAACTTATTTTTTTCCTTTCTGAGTGAACCATTGAATAACAAGAACAACTGTCTTTATATGTAGTTCACTCTCAGAATGTGAGTGTGCTAGTAAACGGAATCCAGAAGAGGGAAACATTCTTAAAGTGATGTTGGGCCATAGTATTCCAAGGACATCTAAGGAGCAGATGATTTCAAACCATAATTAGTGACTGATTACATTTATATCCCTGGAAAATTAGGGCATGGTCCATTCTTCCTCTGCTAAAAATATACATGAAAGACTTCCTGCCTCTCGTGCTACTCTAGACTCAGAAGTTCTCAGTGAACCATTATCAAAGGGGTTAGGTAGGAAACACAGTTTATATTAAGAATTTTCAAAATCCTAGAACTGATACCTGTAAAATCTCAACACTATGACCGCTCATACATCAGCTCAACAACGGCAACACAAACGGACAGGCTGTACTGAGTGGGGAAATGTCCAGGAGGACGCAACCCTAGACAAAAACCCCTGACAACTACTATTGTCAGTAAGAGAGATCATCCCAGGGAAGCATATGCCAATTGGTTGTCTTGTATAAAAAGGTCAGCCCTGAAAACATCCCTATAAGTAATATTATACAGACTGAGTAGATTAGAAATAGAATATATGTGCCTATACATGTATGCTTGTAAAAGTAATTAAATAAGAAGGAGGCCATGGATTTGAAAGAGAACAATGAGGGAGATATAGGTGGGGTTAGAAAGAGAAAAGGTTTGGAATAAATGTAATTATAGTGTAATCACAATAATAAAAGCCTTTGCATACCCCTCAGGCTGATCTGAATGGTTTCGTCTTTCCTTCTACACTTCGGTTTTCAGATTCATTTATGCCTAGGATGTGAAAAAGTGTGTGTGTGTGTGTGTGTGTGTGTGTCTGTGTTTGTGTGGGGTGTATGTGTGTGTGTGTGTGTGTGTGTGTGTGTGTGTGTATGCGGCCAAGTTACAGTATATATGCATCGTTTTTTATTAAGTCGGATACATGGCCCTATATAAAAAGCCTATTCTTCATTTAAAGTTTATGTAATTGCTTCATCTATCATCCTTGAGTCTTTTATAATTCATCATCACTTGTAATTATTGTGTATAAGATATATGTAATATATACACACACACACTTTGTGTGTGTGTGTGTGTGTGTGTGTGTGTGTACATGTGTTTTTGAGTCAGGGTTTCTTTGTGTAGCTTTGTCTGTCCTGGAGCTTACTTTGTAGATGAGGCTACCCTAGAACTCACTCTGAGAATTTCACCTCTCTCTGCCTCTGAAGTGCTAGGATTAAGTGATACAATGCCACCACCACCTGCCTACGATATTTATATTATTGTTTAGACAATATGACACAGTTCAGTCAGTTTTACTTATACAGATTTTAATAAACAATCTCCTTGAAAGCAAAAGATTTCCTTCAAGCTAATGAATGCATGTTCGTAACTTCAAATTGTTATGAAGAAAACACAGAGAAAAGGAGGATTCACGAAATTGTTGTAAATTTACCAACTTGTTTAAAAGTACAGCCCACTATTATTTGGACAGGACTCTGAAGTGGCACTGCACAAACAGACACCAGAAGGAAACTTCTGTAAATTACAGCTCTGCAAATAGTGATGATCTCTTCGGCAAGTGTTGTTTTTTTTTTCTCTCTCTCTCTCTCTTTCTCAGTTTTCACTTCTATTTTGAGAACAGTTATTTTCAGGCCTTCCAGCTGACTTTTTCTCTTCTGGAGAAGAGGGCTCAGGGCTCTTGTCGTCATGCTGAATAGTGGAGTACAAAGATCAGCCAGAAGGCACTCCTTAAAGCTGGATTTAAAAGACATTACTGTTTAAGAACATGGCCAGCCACATGTTCTTGAAAAGTCTTTGAAGTTTTGTCTCATTTCATATCTAAGGTATACCTGTTAGTCATTCACAAGGATGTTTTCACCTTTGTTAAGGAAAGAACCAAAATAGTTACTGGTCCCAAACAGAATGTTGATGGAGAGCAGGTCATTTGTTACTTTTGGAAGCATATAAAATTTCAGTTCTGATTACGTCTCTTGTCAACTGTTGACAACGAAACGAGGCAAAACTAGGTGATTTATTTTTTCTGATATGTAATTTTATGTGGCCATTTCTGTTGGGCTCTGCTAAGTAAAGTCAAAATATACCATTGCCCAACAGCTCTTATGAGCTCAGTGCAAAATGGAGGACTCCGTTTAAACTCTCTACCAGCAGGACTTTTTCTTTGCTGATCTTGTCTGGGGAACCAGACACTCCCACCCTCTACCTGTTGGAGTGACAGGCAGTCGCTGTCTTAGTCTTCGGAACTCATCTCTGACTATGTCTTTGTTTTCATGTTGTCCTTCGGCACCTTTCCCTACTTCAGACTGCCAGGGGTTAGCCCGGCATCCAGTTTCCTAAAAAAAAGCAGCAGAAGGGCATAGGCAGTCAGCAACGGGGGCCCAAATTTTCTTACTTTTAGTAATTTAACTCTTTCTTTAACTCTTTGCTACTCTGGAGCCCAAAGTCGCTGGCGTCTGTCCATTTAACTCCTGCTGATAGCAGTAGGGAATTAAGGAAAAATATCAACAATGATAAAAGACACAAACAAACAAACAAAAACAAAATAAAACTTAGTTATTTGGACTCCTTTCTGGCTCCTGGATCCCTCAGCCCAGGTGAGAGGCTTGTAGTTCCTTGAGACTTCAAGACTTTGTGAGTCAGAGTGAAAAGGAAAGACACACTTTATTTCTTTTCTCATTTTTTTTATATCTTCTTAGATATAAAAAGTTGTTTCTCAACTTGCTTCATAGGAAAAAAGGTCACACAAAAGAAAGATGTGGCTAGTAAGTTCAAAGCAGTATTTCATTCTGTAAGTACACCTACAAGTTCAAAGCCACATGGCCTTGCTTTATCATGATGCATCCCTGTGGCCTCATCCATGGAACTGACCTAAAATGAATGTTGCTCCTTGATTGCAAATGTGTCCCAAGTACACTTCTCGTCTTAGTATTGTCAAGGTTCATTGTATTCCTATTTAGGCAGCCTTCACTTACTATTAAATGAGGAGGGGGAACATTGTATTCTGGATTCTACCAATATTACATCTTTCTGGCAAAACGACTAAAGCCATATCCTTAAACTTTCTTCTTAATTTTTTTCAATCAAATCAGAAGTTCTATAAATCATAAATTCATGAAATTTCATCTTCATGTTGAACTGCAGGAAATTTGCCCAAGGTAAGCTCTTGCCCAAGGAACCGTTACGCTAAGTAACGATGGAAGGAAGGTCATATCAGCAGCAAGAAGTAATTCTGGGATGAAATCTCTGGGGCTATACTTCTCCAGAGTGCAACCATTGCAGCCATGCAAGGTGATGGGCTGTCTCCAGGAAACTCACTGGCTTGCCATAGCCTTTCCTAGAGTGCTTCTCTCATCTGACTTTTAATCTGATCACTATAGAACAGTTGTCTTGCACTCTGGACACCTCTCCTAAGTAAATCCTTTGCTGCTTTAGAGATTTTCAGAAGGCTACCACCCTTATATGGGATTGAATTTTCCCCTGAAAACTCAGTGCTCTTTGCTAGCTGGAATGGCCCTCCTTTTAGCACTGGCTGACCTAGAGAAGGTTCTTTTGACTTGACAGTTCGTCTTCATATACATGCTTCTTTTCCTCAGATACCTTGACACCCTGACCAAGCTCTCTATGGTACAGCCTCGGAATTTCTTCAGTCTATTTGATAGGAAGACCAACAACTCCTCTAAACATGTTACCACTACATAGGAGTGGGACCTGATTGGATGGGAACCCTTGAAGTTGGTTCCTGGGGACAATAGCAGAATATTCTGCAGACCCCCCCAAAACAATTTATTGTGATTTTCCTCCAACAAGCCCAAAATGGGATCATAATATGCCTCAAGGTAGAGAGGCACTCAAAGTCTATCACCAGATTCTAACGAGAGTCTCTAAGTACACTACAAAATTGTTCAAAAGTAAGTCTGAGAGTCCAGGGACCTAAAGATTCTTCTAATGCTTTCCTGGAAAAATGGTTAAACGCCTACAGAACTTATAGGTCTAAATTATCAAAAATTGCTAGCAGCACTTTCAAAAAATCAAGCAGTCTTAAGGATAGACAGACAAAAAACTTGGTGAAAGTCCTAACTGTGGCCCAGATACCTCAGAGAGGCTGAAGCATGGACTCCCATTTGTTTGAGATGGAGACAAGACTAATAAATTTCAGCCTAGACTCCTGAGGAATTAATATGACTACTGCAAAGAAAGGAGCCAATCATTGGAAGGGAGAGCACCCCAAAGGCACTAGAAACCAAATGTGAAACTGAGGCAGTTAGGCCTCAAAGACACCTCCAGGGCCCTGGCTAACCCTAAAAGTCGAACAGGTCTGTCAGTTCTCTGGTAGATACTAGAGAGAAACATTCAGTTCTCCAAAAGCACTTAGGGTTTACGACACCCCAGACCATCCTAGACCAAAGCAGCAAAGACACCACATCCTACCCAAGAACTACCAATCGATTTGTAGATTTGGGGGAAAAGACTGTCACTTACTCTTTCCTGGTAATTCCAGAATGCCTTTATTGGAAAGAGACCTCCTAACTAAAGTACAGGCTCATGTCCATTTCTCTCCACAGAGAAAGGTGTCCTTGCATGATGATTCAGCTCTGGTCTGCATATTCTCATTGAAAGATGAATACGTACCCATCTTACATTGTTTTACATTGCTACGGAGTACTTTTCTCATGCCTGGATTAACCATTAACCAAATATCCAGTTAGATTCTATGCTTTGGAGGTTTTGGAAATTTCCCAGCTCCTCTCCCTTCTCTAGAACTAATGCGATAAAGGTCAGTTTGAACTGCTTTGTATCGTTAGTTAGGAGAAGCTTGGACCTGAACCAACTGCTGTCACGCTGAGAAGCAGCACTTCCGGCACCTGTGTGTGAGACTTTATGGTTATTATGAGGTTTTACTGTTTTAGTTTTATAAGCTGCCCCTGGGAAACAGTTGGGGATACAGTCTCAACTCCTACATCCCTGTTCCTACAACCAGTTCCGGGGTGTGTTCAATAAACTATCCCTGTTTGAATGAGATCAGTGTCGGAGTGGTCTGTTAGGCAATTCCTGGACAACAAAAATTAGTGTCTGTTGTACAGTTTGTTCAATGTTGATGAAAGTTATTTCATGAAAACTAGCATTGCTCATGCATTATCCCTGCTTCTACTGCAGCCACCTGTTGCTACTGTATACTAAATGCGTGTTATTACTTGTATTAGTTCAGCATTTTCCACAAAATGTTGTCACAGGAAAAGAAAGTATTAAACTTAGTTGCTCTACACCACATGCTATAAATAAAGCATATACATTTTATGGCTCATATAACCTATACCTATTTAAGGTCAGTTTTACAAATACAAAGTTGAGATTTACTATTTTTCCATTTAATATGAGTACATCTACTTTAACATTTAAAATTTCCATTACTTCTATGAAAGAAAATATCATCATGTGGGACTTAACTAGTTTTAAGAAATTTAAATATTAATGTGTTTTTACGTGTATATATGTATGTGTTGTGTTTATACATAGTTATTTATGAGTCCAGCTGCCTATGCACATGTGGTGGTCAGATTGTGTATTATTTTTTAGACGACCTTACATTTATTTATTGATTGATTGATTTACTCATTTTTTCATTTATTTGTTGAGGTAAGGTCTCTCACTGGCTTACAAATTATCAAATAGTTAATTGTCTAGTCAGCCATCCCCAGGATGTGTATGTCTATGAGTCCTCAATGCTGAGATTAGAGGACTATACCACTAGATATTTTTATACATAAATTTTGAGAAATAATATGAGGTCCCCATGCTTTCAAGCAAAGCACTTTACCAACTGAAGAATGTCTGTATTTTCAAACAATAACAACACTTCTATATTTTTATCCCATTTTTATATCAAAGTTTTAAATTTCTGGACTCATGGAGAAAAAAAATTTCCAAAGGAAGTTTTGGAATCATTTCAATTCTTCGGCAATGAAAGAAAAATGCGTTGCTCATCATGTTCACACTCTGTGCTACATTATTTAAAAATACACCCATCCTGGAATAATGATTGTATAAGTAAAACTGTCTGTAAGCTTTTAGGTTACACCGAGCAAACAGGAATGCACAGTTGATTAGAATTATTTTTAGAATCACTGGAAAATAATTCACTTTTAAGTTCTTGTGGGAACCTTATTTATCTATTCACCACCGAAAGTCTTCTCTCCATTATTGGTTTTTTTTTTTTTTCAAAGAAGTTACTCTATCCACTTACCAAGGAAACATGATCCTTATCACTTACAATATGCTTATATTTTAATACAATCTACTTCACTTGATTCTCACGTCTGCCTAATGTGGTGAGGACCAGCATTTATGACATACGGTTAGTATTTTAGAGGCACTGTAGTCATTTGATTGGCTATGTTCGGATGTCAAGAAAAAGGTGATGCATACTCCAATAAGAACTTATTGTTAATTCCGTTAGTGGTGAGCTTCTCTAGCTTTAATATCTTACTGCTTAGGTCTCTATATTGCTTTATGGAATACACTTTTCATTATAAAACTAATTATACTGACTAAAAATGACATTTTCATTTGAATAAACAAAATATGATTTTATTCATATATTAATACTGAACATTAAATTTCAGCTTGGTTTAAATACAGAAAGGCAATCAATATTTTAATATTGTTACTAATATTGAGTGCAATATTTGTCGTGTCCATTGATTTTATTAAAATACTTACTAATAAGGGAGAAGTATTTGTTATAGGATATTTAATCATATAGGGAAGCACAAGTTTGTGATACTTACTTAAAAAAATTCCAAAACAACAACAACAGCAAAACCTTTTAGCTGTGTTGTGGCTCAGCCCTTAGCACACACTTTTAATCCCTCTGGCTGGAGTACAGACACAACCCTTTAATCTCAATCAGTGAAGGTAAAGTTAGTTTGTAGAAAGCAGCAACCACATTTAAAAGTGGTGTCTAATCGAGTTACTGACAAAATGACAAATCAGAAAAAGATTTGACAGAATAGGTTATGCCTGACTTTCAGGAGAAGAGAGGGGAAAGGGAAGCAGGGAGGCTACTTACAAGAGCAGGAGAGAGGGGGGAGGGGGAGGGGGAGGGAGGAAGAGAGAGTGAGAGAGACAGAGAGAGAAAGGAACAGAGACAGAGACAGAGACAGAGAAAGAGACAGAGAGACTGAGAGACAGAGAGAAGGAGGCAGGGTTGCTGGGACACTTATAATGAGATAATGTGAAGAGAAAGAACGAGGTAGATCGAGAAAAAGACAGAATGAGCTAGAGAGTGAGAAGGAGCCAGAAGATCAGAACAGATTGCTAGAGTATGTTTGTGGCCAGGCAGAGCGAGTCAGGAAAAAAACTGAGAGAAGTTAGATTGAATCCATAAGCTTGGAGAGACATTTGAGCCGGAAAGCTGAGTTGATCCCACAAACCAGAGATCCGAGCAAAGTAGAAAGGGTGAATTTATTCAGCAACAAATCTCAGAGGCTAAAAATATTCTAGCCTAGGTAAGATCGTACAGGGGACTAGAAGCTTTCAGGATTAAGCCTAGCTTAGCAGAACGAGACAGTAAGATTCAGAGAGGACAATTACCTCTGTGGAATAGAAGTTACAATTACAGGTATTAATACAAAATTCTCTTTTTAAACATAACATCCAAAGCTACATAGGTACGTGTTCTGCCTGGAGCTTCTC
Organism: Rattus norvegicus; assembly: GCF_021556685.1. NCBI lineage: Eukaryota > Metazoa > Chordata > Mammalia > Rodentia > Muridae > Rattus > Rattus norvegicus. The sequence continues at coordinate 25,726,597 of NC_141547.1, forward strand.
CTGTGAAAGCAGAAAAGCACATCGGCTGAACATTTCAGAATTCCTAAGCAACAATGGGATGGTTTCACTCGCAAAGTTCAGATCTGTTAAGTGAGTAAGCCTTGAACAAGTGATACATGAGTTACCATTCACTCTGACTGCAGTACCACCCGGGTACAAACTGGGGAGCATGCCTACTCAGTTTATGTAGTATATTTTTGTATTTTGAAAATGTATACCAAAAGTTTAAGAAATAGAAAGAGAATATGTTATTTTGCACTGCTTTTAGACTTCCATTTCAGACTTCAGTTTCAGGTCACTGATGCTGTTGTAAGAGAATCCCTTAAGTGTGTGATGGGCTCCCTTAAGTGTTTTATGAAATAAGAGAGCTAGAGTAAGGAAGGAATCAGGTACCTTTGTGACTCTAAATTGCTTCACTTTGAGCACAGAGCTTAAAAGCATCTTGCCTTTTTACAAATTAATGAATAGCTTTGACTTCCCACTGTGCCATAAGAAGTCTCTTGTTTCCTTTGCAAATTACACTTGCCACCAGATAACTTATTTTAACACAGCTTTTTTTTTTTTTTTTTTTTTTGGTAATCATTTTTCACTCTGTGTGGAATGTGCGATGATTTCATAATCTCTAAATCTTAAATGAATATTTTATTACAGAACACAGGTTATTTTTCATTTGAACACCAGCTGTTTAGTCTCCAAATTTGTTTTTGTAATCAACAGCAAATATGGGAAATAGATTACCAGTTACGCTCATATAGAAGACTGCAGTTCCTAATGTGAGACAGAAATCACTCTGTGCAGTAGAAGTTAGTGCTCAGATATGTTTTAAATAATGGATATACAAGTAAAATAAATCCTACTGAAGAAATGTTAATATAGCGTTCTACGATAAAGTTTAAGAAAAAAAAAGTAAGTTTATTTTTCTTGCCTGATAATCTGCCATGCTGAAATTATTTTTCAATACAATTGAAATAGGAGTAAAGGGGTTTTAAAATAAAATTTCTATTTTTAAAACATGTTATTAAATAAATATTTTATAGTTTATATTTTAAAAATAGTTCAGATACCACAAGGTATAAAACTTAGATTCAACATTTAGTCATACCTTAGTTTATTAGAAAAATTATACACTTTGGCATATTGTATTCTGAAAGAAAAAATAAATCTCATAAATTTAAATGTTATTTATATAAGAAGGATATAAGCAAAGGTAAAAAGTTTATCCTCTATAATATATGTAGTCCAATGATACTTATATTTATAGGTAGACCGTGAACAAATCAAATGAATATTAAAAGCATGAATTCAAGGAAATAGTTCTGTGTTTATGCAAGGGACAGGACAATATTAAATTGTACGAAATACACTTTATCTCATTTTCTCTTATTCTATAACAAAGTCTTGCGTTTATGTGTATTTGGGAAGTGTGTGTGTGTGTGTGTGTGTGTGTGTGTGTGTGTGTGTGTGTATTACAGAAGATGTATACAATATTGTATTGAACTTTAACCTCTAAGAAAAGTTAAGGCATGAAATTGCTCCATGAAAGATTAAAAATCTGCCCTTAAATAAAATTGTCCATACCCATTTCCTTTTCGTAGGCTCTTAGCTATGTTTCTTTACTATTGATTTCATTCTCAAGAGGCATTTCTTGTTTCATCTTATAAAACGGTTCCCTGTAATTATCTACTTTACAATTCTAAAGTTTTCTTTGAAGAAGTTTAGCCATCTGTTTACAAACCTCCGATCTTCAGGAGCATAGAAGAATTTGTCATCCACTTGCATCCTTTGTTTTATTTTTCAGTACAAGGAAATGCATGTCTTGATTAACCCAGGGTATTATACTGAATAATGTTTCCCAAGAGATGATGATGTCTTATTTCTTGGGCACTAAAAATGTTTTATCCAGCATAGAATTGATACAAGATGAAATAGGAGGAGAGGGAGAGGGAAAAGGTGGAAAAAGAAGAGATTCTACATAGAATTAAGATCATTTTATCATTTGACCTGAAAAGTAGATTACTTTGGCGTGTTTACTAGTCTGAAGATCACTGTTATTTGATTGGTTTACCAACTTATTAGAAGTGTAGAGTAAGCTACAGGCGAGGTCAGAGTGCAGACATATGACAAGAGTACTATTATAGTAAGGCATGATGATGAGCTACAATGACTCAATTTTTGCTCACACTAATTAAATTGGTTTAAATGCTTACAAAATATTCAAAGACTCTACATAAGTTACCAGCAACAAACAGTAAACGAAGAGCTATTTACTAAAATAATTTATGCTAGGATATTAAAAGAGATTTTTAGCAGTAGTCATTGAACCCAAATAATTATTTGCTTTTCTTGTCTTCCTCTTTTGCCAGACTTCAGGAGATTGTGTCATGAAAAAGAAGGAGTAGGAGGAGGAGGAGGAGGAGGAGGAGGAGGAGGAGGAGGAGGGCACAGGAACTATGGAGCATCTGGGGACAGGATCCTTCCTGTCTCTATGTGTGCCCTGGAAGACTAAGGCTGGTCTTCAATAACAACAGAAAAAACAGAAAGACCACATACAGTAGGAAGCTGAACAATGCTCTGCTCAATGATAACTTGGTCAAGGAAGACATAAAGAAATAAATTAAAAATTGTTTAGAATTTAATGAAAATGAAGATACAACATACCCAATTTATGGGACACAGTGAAAGAAGCACTAAGAGGAAAACTCATAGCTCTGAGTGCCTCCAAAAAGAAATGGGAGAGGGCATATAATAAGATTTGGCAGCACATCTGAAAGCTCTAGAACAAAAAAAAGCAAATAAATCCAAGAGGAGTAGACAGCAGGAAATAATCAAACTCAGGGCTGAATTCAACCAAGTAGAAACAGAAAGAACTATACAAAGAATCAACCAAATAAGGAGTGGGATATTTGAGAAATCAACAAGATAGATAAACCCTTAGCCAGACTAACCAGAGGGCACAGGGACATTATCCAAATTAACAAAATCAGAAAGGAAAAGGGAAGCATGAGAAAAGAATTTGAGGAAATTCAAATAGTTATCAGAAGAAGAAGAGGAGGAAGAGGAGAAGGAGGAAGGAGGAGGAGGAGGAGGAGGAGGAGGAGGAGGAGAAGACGAAGAAGAAGAAGAAGAAGAAGAAGAAGAAGAAGAAGAAGAAGAAGAAGAAGAAGAAGAAGAAGAAGAAGAAGAAGAAGAAGAAGAAGAAGAAGAAAAGCAGCAGCAGCAGCAGCAGCACCACCACCACCACCAGAACCAGAACAGGAAAGACGGGGAGGAGGAGGAGGAAGAAGAGGAAGAGGGGAAAGGAGGAGGAAGAGAAGGAGGAGAAGGAGGAGAAGGAGGAGGAGAAGGAAGAGAAGGAGAAAGAGAAGGAGAAGAAGAAAGATGTTTAGTCTTAGTCAAGTGGATATGATGAACATGGTTTGAATTTCTTAGCCAAAGTTATCAAGTGAGAGTTCTACCTGAATATAGACCTTTTGAGAACTATGGTTTTATGTCCATTCCTATGTCAAAGATTACAGCTTGTGATATGATAGGCAAGATAAGAGAAGGCCAATTGTGATCATAACTACATTGGGAATTTACACACACACACACACACACACACACACACACACACACACACACACACACACGCACAAACCCAGAAAACAACAACAAAAAACTTGCTCATTATCCTGCTCTACCCCACCCCACTCAAAAGATCTAGTTAAAATATTGCCTAAGGAGGATAAGAAGACGAAGTAATGTTAATACTTCCTAATCCTTTTTCCAAAAGGACTGATCTGGCAAGTTTAGACTAAAGTCTCTCTAAACAATGTATACTCTAATAAACATATACTAGGAAAGAACAATTAGTCTAAATAATTCAAATTCTACAATAGAAGCTAGACAGTACACAAGAGAAAGCAGGAAACTAATTTATGTATTTGTCCACCTAACAGCTAATCAAAGACTACCAAAGTATTTGGAGAAGACAAGAAAGGAATAATGAATAACAACATTTGAAAATTTCAATTTCCAATAATTAAATACACAATGTGTTTCTTGCAGAACATATGTGAAAAGTCAAGAGTTAAAATGCCTGAAAAAAGTTGTATTGGTTAGTTTTATGTGAGCTTGACAAAAGGAGTCATTTGGAAAGAGGGACTGTAAACTGAAGGAAAATTCGTGCACTAGATATTCCTGTAAGCATTCCTTTAGGGCATTTTCTTCATTAAGCCTAGACTGTTCACTGCACACATAGGAAGCTTCTTAATGCTCAGAGTATAAATTGTCTGATGTCCTAAATAAAGTAACAGGTTGTAGATGATTAAAGATACAAAAGAATTTAATTTTGTATTTGAGGGGACAGAACATTCTTATTTACCTTTCAAAAGAATATTAATATGTGTATTACCAAATAATAGACACTTTGTATGGAATAAAATGTTTCTAGAAAAGTAAAAAGCACCCAAATTTATTCAAGAACAAACGCAATGCCTGAATAAACTTTTAAAAGTTTTAAACAATTATCAAAAAATACCAAAACCCAATAACATTGTCAAAAAGCATCAAACTTGGATATTTTACCAAGCAATTAACTACAGTTTTTAATATATTTTTATTGAAAATAAAACATCATTCCTGCAATATATTCCGATCACACTTTTCCCTCCTCCAGCTCCTCCCATATTCTCCCATCTCTCTATCCACAATCTTCGCATTCTTGCCTTCTCTTTTTCTATAGAAAATAGGCAAACAAAACAAAAACAAACAAACACTGAAAAACTACAACATGTACCTACACGCGTGCGCACACACACACACACACACACACACACACACACACACACATCACCAAATCAGAAGCAGTAATATGCAAGCACAGTTTCAATAAAACAGACAATATGCAAAAAATTACAAAAACATCACTGTGTTCCATTTTTGCTAGCTAGATACTGCTGGTCACATAAGGTTCTACCTTATGTGAATCACATTGAGACTCCATTTGAACAGCCTGTAAGACTCCATTTTTCCTTTGTAAGTGGGTGTCAATTGCAAATAGATTCTTTGATAGAGGTTGAGAGACAGGTCTATTTCTATCTTTTAGTCCAAAGACTGTCTGGCTTGAACCTATGTGGTACCTATGCATGGTGCAATAGTCACCATGAGTTCATATGTGAATGAGTTCTATTGCATTTGGAACATACTGTATTCTAGGAGTCATGTATCCCCTCTATTTCTTAAACTGTTTCTGCTTCCTCTTTTCCATAAGTCCTTGGAACTCTGAAGAGATAGATTTTATGAAGACATCCCATTTAATACCGAGTGTCCCAGAATCTCTCCCTCTCTGTACATTTTCCAACTCTGTGTCTCTGTGTTAGTTCTCATCTACTGTAAGAAGAAACTTCTCTAGTGATGGCTCAGTTAGTCACTGATCTACTCCATATCAAAATGTCATTAGGAGTCATTTTATCACTATGTTCTTTTAGCAAAACAACAGTATTTATTTTCACTCAGGCTCATAGTAACCTAGCCTCACATACTTGGTCAACTGAGGAGTATCAGATATGGGTTCCATCTTGTGAGGTTGCCCTTAATTCCAACAGAGATTTGCTAGATAATCTCACATCTTTTACACTACTATGTCGCTGACATGGCTTGCAGCCACCACACTGTTCAGGTCCTATTTGTAACTAGCCTAATGGAGGTGTGCAGATTACCTTCTAGTAGAGGTAAAAACTCTAGTTAAACACAACTCAACTTCTCTATGACCAATGAGCTGTATAACTATTGCCTTCATTGCAATTATTCTGTAGAGAACAACAAATAACCATGGTAATATCCTACAATATTAGGAAGTCTACATGGGAACACTTTGGCCAATGAATAAAATTGATTAAGCCAATATGGCACTGGACATTTACTTGGTCGAAGTTGTCTATTATAGGTGTATTCTTCCCATTATTTGGTGATAGCATTTAGATTTCTTTCAGACATGTACTTATTTTATGAAGATTCTACAGTAATAATTTTCTACATAACCTTTCAAATGTCCCATGACAATATTCATCCATTTCCGTATTCCTTCCTTTAACTGTTTCCTTCATTAAACTTCCCATTTATTCTTCAAACTCCAGGTTCTACCCTGCCACTTCATAAATACCCCTTTCCATGGAAAATTCTCGCTTCTCCCTCATACATATTAGGTACCTAACCTCTGTGGTATATGGGATTTAGTATGTACATCAAAGACTTAAAAGTGTATATCCCCATGTAATAGAAAATATACACTATTAAGTGTTTGAATATGAGTTACCAGCTCAGGATGATTTTTTTCTAGTTCAATCTATTTATCTGTGATTTCATCATTTTTTCTTCTTTTTAAACAACTGAAAATATTCTATTGTCTGAAACAACCTCATTTTCATGATCCATTCGTCTGTTGATGGACATCTAGAATTTTTCCAATTTTTGATTATATTATGAATAAAGCATTAATGAGCACACAGACTATCTTTTTAGTAGCATATTAAAGTCCTTCGGGTACATGTCCAAGAGTGATATAGTTGTATCTTGACAGAGATCTATTCCCAGCTTTCTGAGAAACTGTCACAATGATTTCCAAAATGGCTGAACAAGTTTGACTCCCATCATCAATGACTAAGTGTCGCCTTTCTTCACATCCTAGCCAATATGAGCTATCATTTGTTTTATTGATCTTTGTGATTCTGACTTATATAAATTTCAGAGTAATATTGATTTGCATTACCCTGATGACTAATGCTGCTCTACATATCTAGACAGGCTTCTCAGCTATTCCTGTTTCATATTTTGAGAATTCTCTCCTTAATTCTTACTGTTTGTTAAGAGTTTACAAACAAAAAAATAAAAGAGAATTTGTCCATTGAATTCTATCTGTCAGTAAGATCCTGATTCTAACACTAGTCATATATCAATAAAGAAAGAAAAAATAATAGAAAGTTATAAATCAAAGGAAAATTATAGGCCTATATGTCTCATAAATGTGAATTTTGTACAGTTTGACCAAAAGAATTAAGCAAAAAAATAAGTATGTGATATAATCAAATACTATTTAGATAAACATATTTTTTAGCCATTGAAAATCAATTTATTTTAATTATGTCCTTCCTTTTTTGGATTGTTTCTGGCTCCCAGTTCAGTTTGGTCTTAAACTCCTCGTGAACATCCTGTTTAAGTCTTGTAAATGCTGGAACTAGAGATAATGAGTCACAAAACAGGCTTTGTAATATTTCTTTTAAGCAGAATAAAAACATGAGGTCCTGATCATCTTAAGAGAGGCAGGAAAAGCATTTGTGTAACGACAAAACACTCTCAAATAAAAACTCCCAGCAAACTCGGTACAGAAGGAGATTTCTTCAAATTGATAAGGGGTATTCGATGAAGGGTGTAGCTGTAAATATCACACTTGTAAAAGGTTGGTTTATTGTTATACCAGAAGCAAAGACAAAGGCGAAGGTTATTATATACATATATATATATGTACACACATTATTATTTATTATTATTATTTATTTATTATTATTATTATTATTATTTCTAAGTGTCTAAGCGGACAATCTGCCAAAATTTTTATATTTAACTGTACATTTTCATTTACATTTATTATAGTAATAATCGTAATTAAAGCCTGTTAAACACTGAAGGAAGAGTAAAGCTTTTCAATAATGCAAACATATGCCTATCCTGACATAAGAATCACTTGACAGATTTAACAGTATTTAAAGCATGTGGCAATATGGGAAAAAGCAATTAAAACTTTAAATTCCTATCAACAAGATATGTGTCAATATCTGAATATCTAAGCCATTAAGCCCAGGCCTGTAATCATGCCTGTCTGAATGCAGTGATACTGAGAGGAACCAATAAACACTTGAAGACACTGGAAAATCATATCAATATTTATCAACACCTCTTCTACTGCCCTATGCAATTTGCATTATTTTTTATTTATAAATTATGGCTCTGAAAAATTAGTCTGAAATAAGTGCTGCTTGTGAAAACAGATTAAAATGCAAGCTGTGGATGAAAGAGTGAATCGTTTCAAAGGCTAGTAGGATCTGCAGAGCAATTGTTTCACACCTTAAAGTTTATAACGGAGTGTGAGAGCAGTGTGTATTCAAAATGCACACATGGAATTACATGTGTGAGTGCAACAGAAGCCAGATAAATTTTAACATTGCTTTTATTCAAACTGAACAGCAAGCTTCTGTTCTTTATGAATTTGCTATCAAATTTATTTATATAGAAGGTATGATATGGAGCATTGAGCAACAGTGGAAGAGAAAGCAACTGATATTAGCACATAAAACAAAGGTGTTCCATTCATAAGGAACACTGATAGAATTCTTATTAAAACCACTTCAAAATACATCGAATTATTCTCTCATGACTTCTTTATGCATTCATGATTCAATTTTTATAACAGGAAAATAAAACATAAAATTTAACACAAAAATGAGTGAGCCAGGAAAACACAAATAGCTAAAAAGGTTGAAATATTTTATACCTTGTTTTGTTTTTAAAATATTAAATATATCCCCTTTCATCCTACTCACAAACCAGGGGTGGGGGAAATGTTAAATTATATTTCAATCTGTCTCAAAAAGGTCATTATCTCTGCTAAAACCACTCTATAAAGAGATTTATCTGTAGGCTATTGTGAGTCAGATTTGATACAGGAATAAAACAGGGAACTTATAAAAACAGAGCAAAGATGGAAAGGAAATGAGAGGTTTCAGTCAACACTGGACACATCGTTCTCTCAGTGATGGGTCTAATGTTTTAGTCAGAAATGCATTTGTTCAATCTGCTTCAGGTGTTCTTTGCCACTTATTCTCTAATCATCTAGAGAGGATCAAGGCATCCTCAGTTACTTGAAATTTGGTTTTCTATTCAGTCTCTGAGAGCTACTACTTATTCAGAGATCATTCTGATACTATGAATACATGACCTTTGGATGTGCTCACTGCTAATAAGTAACTAACCTTCTTATTAACTGCTTTATTGTATTTTTATTAGATATATTTCTTCACTTACATTTCAAATGTTATTCCCTCTTGCGGTTTCCTGTCCATAAGCCCCCCATCCCCTTCCCCTCCCATATATGGTGGTTGGTTGTTCCTCCCATCCACCCCCATTACCACCCTCCCCTCCCCCGGGCATTCCTTGCACTGGGGATCCAACCTTGGCAAGACCATGGGCTTCCCCTTCCACAGGTGACCCAACAAGGCTATCCTGTGCTACGTATGCAGTTGGAGTCCAGGGTCAGTTCATGTATAGTCTTTCGGTAGTGGCTTAGTCCCTGGAAGCTCTGGGTGGTTTTATTGAATTTTATACAATTTAATACATATTCCATTCAACATTTATGTGTAATTTGAGTTGGGGAATATTTTGCCGGTTATACCATAGAAGTCTTTAATACCTAGACTATGTAAACGATTGTGCTAATTTAACATCTCTCCCATGCCGAATTCTTCCAATAAATACATGAAAAATTGGGACAAACAGGTATTTCCTAAAAGAAGAAACACTAATATCCACTACTTTCAAAAAAGTTATTAACAAACTGTTTACCATCGTGGCAACTGTAACCCGCTGGCTTGATTTTTATGTTTTTGACAGAGATTAGATTAAATGCAGACTATTAAAATTGTACAAACAGAGAGTAAAGACTACAGTTTCATCTAATCCCGTCCTCAAAATGACTAGGGCTAATGGTGGTGAGCACAGCATTGTGAGTTCATTCATGTGTAACATTGAGTAGTTGCCTGGATGGCCTCATTAAGGCCTGACGAGTTGAGGAAGAGCGTTAAAGAACTGTCTGCATGGAAGTTCCCATCCACTTTCCCGCCGGCTTATACTTGTGATAGATACTGTGACTTATTTATATCATCTGTTCATGTAGTGTGACTGTAGGAAGAAGCAACCAAGCTCGAATAGAAAAATGCTAAGTGAACCGTTTATAGCATCACTTTCCATGTTCACCCGTGAGGTGAACAGGTGTTGTGATACCAAGGAACAATACTATTGGCTTTCCAACCTTATAGATATTTATTGCCTAATAATGCCCAATAAGGCTATAATAGAAATTTTCAACTTCCAAGAACATATTAATCTCAAATATTCATATTTATCTCATGTTTTAAGGGAATCCATTGTAACAGAAATTGACATCTGGCAGGAATTTAGTATGTATATTAAAAACAAATGACAGAATTTATCATTTTATTTAACAATAATATTTAGTTAGGATAAGGGTTTTTTTTTAATTAAAAAATGTAGTGTGTAAGAAGTTTAGTATTTTTCTTTTTTTCCCATCAATAATCACCAGTCATGGCCTGGGTTAAATGTATATATAAGCAAGAATCCAATATTGTTAACCTCTTAAATTTGTACAAACACACATTCAGTAATGTGTTTCAAACTAATCAAAATATTTACTTCTTAAATTTATCTGTAATAATCTTGAATAATTGTTGTTATCTGGTATATAAACTCAATGAGATTACTCTTAAAATAATTCTGATATTTGAAAGTCTCATAAAAAACATGTTAGAGATTATAAGAGATTCCTAGGCTTATGGTTCTGTTAAATCTCTGACTGAACATTTTAAAATTTGCATCAATATTTTTTTAATATTTATTTATTTAATGTATATATGAGTACACTGGAGCTGCCTTCAGACACACCAGAAGAGAGCATCGGATCCCATTACAAATGGTTGTGAGCCACCATGTGGTTGCTGGGAATTGAACTCAGGACCTCTGGTAGAGCAGTCGGTGCTCTTAACCACTGAGCCATCTCTCCAGCACCCTAGCATCAATATCTAAAAGCTACAATATTTGTTCTATTAGTAGCTTATAAATTGTTATTTGTAATTTGATTACTCTCACGGCATGAAGGGGTCAAAATTCCCTTGGGATCAGGGAGAATGTGGAATTTTATATTTGCATGTATTATATTTTAAGTATGTTTTAAGAGAAGACTAGAGATGCACTCACATGTTTAACTGTAGCTTAATAGGAACTAATTTCCGACCAGTTGTGTTCAGGTGAACCGGTGCCAAGCCACTCTTACACTTAATAGCATCAGGGAGCCTGGGATCCACCTTCCCTGTGGACTTTCCTCTGAGGGCCTGAAAATGGTGTAGTCATTTTCTTTCTCTCCGTAGTACAAAACAGAATTTTCAAATAATTGTTTCTAAACAGCAGGAGAGCTTAATTAAATTAAGGCATTGAGTCATGAAAACAAGCGTCAGGAGAAGGGTCTTCTTGAAATTTAGATTAAGAAGAAAAAAAATCTGCTTTCACATTCTACAAGTAGAAGAATAGTTTGAAAGCATTTTATCTAAAATTCTCCACATCAGAATACAATGTAGGTTGTAAATTTTGCATCAATCAACTGTTTATTTAAACTGATAAGGAACAAAAATAATATAAATTTTTCTCTTAGTAATTGTTTTACACTTGACCAATGTTTTTACCCAATCTTGACATAAATATAGACTTCCAGTATATCAAGGAATAGACAAAAGGTAACAGTATTTTCTGTAGGTTACTATTTTTTATACCTCCCTGCTCAATGACATATTATTGTATCTTATCAATTTTGTTGATTTATTTTATATTTTATGAAGTGCTAAAATCATTCATGATAAATTTACATCATGAAGTTTTGTAATTGAAGAACATAGTCGAAATTATAATATGCTTTCCGGTTTTCCTTATTTTTGTCCTCTGCTTTTAACGAAACGACAGAAGAGCCATGTTCACATTAGTTGTTTGAAAACTCATGAGCCTTAATTCAGTTTCTTCATTCTAAAGAGGTCTATTCATAATTTGAAGAGAAAATAGCAATTTTCCACATAGTACATAAAGGGATCTTGACTAGAATAATGTTTTCATGTCTGTCATTGGCAAAGTTAGGAAATAGAATACACTATGATAAAATCAATTTTATTCAGGCCATTGGACATTCAGCTCAGCATGATTTTTCAATTTTATAAACAGTAGGGGACTCTTTGAGAGATAATGAGGTAAAACAGGACCATGAAATCACTGGCAAAATTATTTCTTTTTTCCCCCTTTGGCCTTTTAAGTCAAAACTGAATGCTCTTAAAAGACCGAGTTGGGTGGAATTTGTAGAATCCCCGGCAACTAGACTTTCCATGAATGTACAGTGAATTCCCACATTTTTCTACCTCTTAAGTACCTTGATAATTAATTAGAAATGCAAATAATAAAGTTAAATTGTAATGGACAAAAGAGATCATTCCCCACTGGTTTAGTCCAATTGGACCCAAAGTTCTAAATTTTAAATTGTAAAATAAAACATTGGCCTGAGTCAGAGATTGTCTCTTTAAAATTATAAAGGGAATCATTTCTCTGAGGATTTCACTCCTTGTCATTCAATCATATTCATCCGCACCTGAAGCTCCTCCCACACCCACACCCCTTCACATCCCATCTAAATTAATCACCCCCTTTTGTTTTCTTTACACTTATCAGACCCAATGTGTGCTGCCGATATATTTTCAGTCCTGTGTTTACCTGCCAAGGAGCTGTTTTCTTAAAGAAAACTGTCTCTGCATCTGCCTCAGGTATCGACTGCCAATGGCCCCTCAGCTCATGATGAGACTTCCTGCCCAACTCCCCTTTCTGTTGGGATTTTTTCTGGCTACAGTTTACAAAGGTTCTGTGCATGGTGCTACAACTGAGTTTGTATAATGTACAGGCAGCCTCCCTGCTATGTCCTGAAAATCTGTTTCTTAGAATCATCTGTCACCTCCAGTTCTTCCAGTCTTTCTGTGTCTTCTTTTGCATTGATCCCAGAGACCTGAGAAAACGGTGTGTGATACTAATGTCTCATTCGGGGCTGAGATTGTCTCTTAGGAATATTCTTCGGATATCCATTTAGAGAGTCTTAACAAGTCTACCTTTTTCTTTGAAAATCAGTCTCTAGAGAAGTGTGCCAAATTTCCTAATATGGTTATGGGTCTTTTATTGGTAGCTTAATTTTTCTCACTTTTGAGTGTAAATTCCCATCTTGTGCTTAAATTGCAATACAAATTCCTTTCTAATATAAAGTTTATCATTACATATATGTTTTTTCAGTATGATAAATTTATGTTGTCATATTTAAGCTAGATAATTTTTTAATGTAATAGGTTATTTGATCTTTCCTTGTAGAAAATACTTTTCAAACTAATTACTAGGAATTATTCTCTCAAATAGGAAAACAAATTAGTCCTCATACAGTACAATTTATATGCTATAGGAATCACACTTTGTAGGAGAAGGCATAGTTGAGTAAATTTAAATTGATTGTTTTTAAACTTTTAAAAATTTCTGAGATTTTGTCTGTTTTATATGTATGAATGACCAACCTGCATGTTGGTCAGTGCTCGCCTGGATATAGTACCTACAGCCACCATAAAAGGGCAATAGATTCACGGGAACTGTCTTTAGAGTGTGTGGTCAGTTGCCCTGTGGTTGCTGGGAATTGAAGGTTTAAACTGATGCTTTGATAAGCATGGTTTTGAATTTGAGGATTGTTTGGGAATAATGTGGCCTCTTTAACAATATGCTCAGTAAACAAAAGATAGAATAGCATTGCTTTTTATTCAAATTCTTATATGAACGAATTAGTCTCAAGTTTTGTTTCACCCTGTTAGTTGATTTTTTTTTTAATACTTTTTATTGATTCCTTGTGAATTTCAAATTGGGAGCCCAATTCCACTCATATCCATGCTGCTTCATATCCACATTCTCCCCTTGCAAGCTCCCCTCCTCTGAGACCGAATAAAATAAGGAAACAGGGAAAAAATAATCTTGTCATATGATTTATAGTGTGTAGCAGTATATCACACTGTATGCACTTTTTTCACACATCTTTACTTGCAAATATTTATTGCAAAGAGTCTTTGGTCTGATTTGCAGTCTCTGGATTCTGCTACACTGTCAATACAGGATCCTCATGGCGACTCCTCTCAGGTATCTTGTTCTCGCTTTTGGTCACAGAGATTCTGCAGCTTTGGGTCTGTAGGACCAGCCCTTTTACACACCCTCTTCCATAATAGATGGGGTGGGCATTGAGGTGGGCCAATTGAAACTGAGCCTGGGAAATAGCTGAATTGGTCAGGTCACTTACCACAAAGGGAGCTCTCCAGCTCTGCTCCAGCTACCTCAGCCTGCGCTACAGACATCGATGGGTAGGGTAATCTCCTGCGTTCACATGCCCTTGAGGTTAACATACCTCTGCCTTTGTCACTAGGGCCAGAAGTACTTTTTTGTCCAGGAGAGATTCAGGGCCAGATCTCCATAATATCATAGTAGGCGAGCAACGGGGTCGTCTCTCCCATTCTCAGGACTTCGGGGTTAGTTCTCCCACACGCTAAGCCACCCTGAGGTAAACAGGAGTGGGACTGGCTCTCTGAGTCAGCTCTATTGTGTTCCTCAGGCAACGATCATTGACAGCTCAGAACAGTGCCTCAGATGGCAATCCAGGAACATCTATCTATATGGTCTTTGGTGGTAACATGGGCCAACATAGACCTTAGCTCCTGCAGTGCCATGGATCAAGGCATGCACCCAAGCCAGAACCTCATCACGGCCTTCTCACGTATGCCAGTTCCTCACTGCCTTCAAGCTTCTAGTTCCATGTTTCTCCACAATATAAAAATGTTTTGACTTCCGGTTCTTTTCCATCTCTCTACTGTGTACTCCGTCTTTCCCATCTCTGCATCACATACTTGCTCCTTATAGCCACTTGTGTGTCTTTCTTCCTGACATCTTGACCAGTGTGGACAGGACCTCATTAGTTATATTTATTTCTTGGTATTTTGTTATTCTTGTAGCTATAGTAAATGAATAGAATCTAAATAGAAATATATATTTAAATCAACCAACCAGACATGCCCAGAGCTCCCATGAACTAAACCACCAACCAGTGAGTACACATGGAGGTGCCCATGGCTCCAATTGCATACGTAGCAGAAGACGGCATTGTCCAGCATCAAGAAGAGGAGAAGCCCTTGTTCCTGTGAAGACTCGTTTCCCTGGTGTAGTGAATTCTAGGGCATTGAGGTTGGAGTGGGTGGGTGTGAGTGAGGGCATTTTCATAGCAGTAGGGGGGAGGGTGAGGAAGATGAGAGAGGAAGGGGAAAGGGATAACACATGAAATGTAAATCCATAAAATATCCAATAAAGTTCCCCTTAGTACCTGAGCCGGCTTTAATGGTAGTTCCCTGAGCCATACTGTTCGGTACTGTGAGGTGTGCTCAGGCAAGCTCCGAGGTTGCGAAATGAGTTCTCTTTAAAATGACAGAGTTGGCAGCCCTCTGCTCCCAAACCCCATGGGAGAGAGACCTCACCGCCTGGTCAGGTGGGCACTCCTGAGGCTGCAGAGCAGAAGAGACCACCAACACTGCCCACCCCTGCCCACATCCCTGGCCCAAGAGGAAACTGTATACGGCCTCTGGGTTCCCGTAGAGGAGGGCCCAGGAGCAGCAGGACCACTGCGTCTGAGACACCACCAGAACCTGAAGGGACCTACCAGATAAACAGTTCTCTGCACCCAGATCCCCTGGGAGGGAGAGCTAAACCTCCAGAGAGGCAGACATGCCTGGGAAACCAGAAGAGACTGCAATCTGCACACATCTCTGACGCCAGAGGAAAACACCAAACATCATCTGGAACCCTGGTGCACAGAGGCTCCTGGAAAGGGCAGCACAGATCTTCCTGGTTGCTGCTGCCTCGGAGAGCTTGTAGGCAGAACCCCACGAGCAAACTTGAGCCTCCGGACCACAGGTAAGACCAACGTTTCTGCTGCAAGTGACCTGCCTGGTGAACTCAAGACACAGGCCCACAGGAACAGCTGAAGGCCTGTAGATAGGAAAAACTACACGCCCGAAAGGAGAACACTCTGTCCCCATAACTGGCTGAAAGAAAACAGGAAAACAGGTCTACAGCACTCCTGACACACAGGCTTATAGGACAGTCTAGCCACTGTCAGAAATAGCAGAACAAAGTAACATTAGAGATAATCTGATGGCGAGAGGCAAGCTCAGGAACCCAAGCAACAGAAACCAAGACTACATGGCATCATCGAAGCCCAATTCTCCCACCAAAGCAAACACGAAATATCCAAACACACCAGAAAAGCAAGATCTAGTTTCAAAATCATATTTGATCAGAATGCTGGAGGACTTCAAGAAAGACATGAAGAACTCCCTTAGAGAACAAGTAGAAGCCTACAGAGAGGAATCACAAAAATCCCTGAAAGAATTCCAAGAAATCATAAATAAACAAGTAGAAGCCCATACAGAGGAGTCACAAAAATCCCTGAAAGAATTCCAGGAAAACACAATCAAACAGTTGAAGGAATTAAAAATGGAAATAGAAGCAATCAAGAAAGAACACATGGAAACAACCCTGGATATAGAAAACCAAAAGAAGAGACAAGGAGCTGTAGATACGAGCTTCACCAACAGAATACAAGAGATGGAAGAAAGAATCTCAGGAGCAGAAGATTCCATAGAAATCCTTGACTCAACTGTCAAAGATAATGTAAAGCGGAAAAAGCTACTGGTCCAAAACATACAGGAAATCCAGGACTCCATGAGAAGATCAAACCTAAGGATAATAGGTATAGAAGAGAGTGAAGACTCCCAGTTCAAAGGACCAGTAAATATCTTCAACAAAATCATAGAAGAAAACTTCCCTAACCTAAAAAAAGAGATACCCAGAGGCATACAAGAAGCCTACAGAATTCCAAAGAGATTGGACCAGAAAAGAAACACTTCCCGTCACATAATCGTCAAAACACCAAACGCACAAAATAAAGAAAGAATATTAAAAGCAGTAAGGGAAAAAGGTCAAGTAACATATAGAGGCAGACCTATCAGAATCACACCAGACTTTTCTCCAGAAACTATGAAAGCCGGAAGATCCTGGACAGATGTCATACAGACCGTAAGAGAACACAAATGCCAGCCCAGGTTACTGTATCCTGCAAAACTCTCAATTAACATAGATGGAGAAACCAAGATATTCCATGACAAAACCAAATTTACACAATATCTTTCTACAAATCCAGCACTACAAAGGATAATAAATGGTAAAGCCCAACATAAGGAGGCAAACTATACCCTAGAAGAAGCAAGAAACTAATCGTCTTGGCAACAAAACAAAGAGAAGAAAAGCACACAAACATAACCTCACATCCAAATATGAATATAACAGGAAGCAATAATCACTATTCCTTAATATCTCTCAATATCAATGGCCTCAACTCCCCAATAAAAAGACATAGATTAACAAACCGGATATGCAACAAGGACCCTGCATTCTGCTGACTACAGGAAACACACCTCAGGGACAAAGACAGACACTACCTAAGAGTGAAAGGCTGGAAAACAACTTTCCAAGCAAATGGTCAGAAGAAGCAAGCTGGAGTAGCCATTCTAATATCAAATACAATCAATTTTCAACTAAAATTCACCAAAAAATAAGGAAGGACACTACATATTCATCAAAGGAAAAATCCACCAGGATGAACTCTCAATCCTAAATATCTATGCCCCAAATACAAGGGCACCTACATACGTAAAAGAAACCTTACTAAAGCTCAAAACACACATTGCAACTCACACAATAATAGTAGGAGACTTCAACACACCACTCTCATCAATGGACAGATCATGGAAACAGAAATTAGACAGAGACGTAGACAAACTAAGAGAAGTCATGAGCCAAATGGACTTAACAGATATTTATAGAACATTCTACCCTAAAGCAAAAGGATATAAGTTCTTCTCAGCTCCTCATGGTACTTTCTCCAAAATTGACCATATAATTGGTCAAAAAACGGTCCTCAACAGGTACAGAAATATAGAAATAATCCCATGCGTGCTATCGGACCACCATGGCCTAAAACTGGTCTTCAATAACAATAAGGGAAGAATGCCCACATATACGTGGAAATTGAACAATGCTCTACTCAATGATAACCTGGTCTAGGAAGAAATAAAGAAAGAAATTAAAGACTTTTTAGAATTTAATGAAAATGAAGGTACAACATACCCAAACTTATGGGACACAAAGAAAGCTGGGCTAAGAGGAAAACTCATAGCGCTGAGTGCCTGCAGAAAGAAACAAGAAAGAGCATATGTCAGCAGCTTGACAGCACACCTAAAAGCTCTAGAACAAAAAGAAGAAAATACACCCAGGAGGAGTAGAAGGCAGGAAATAATCAAACGCAGAACTGAAATCAACCAATCAAAAAGGACCATAGAAAGAATCAACAGAACCAAAAGTTGGTTCTTTGAGAAAATCAGCAAAATAGATAAACCCTTAGCCAGACTAACGAGCAGACACAGAGAGTGTATCCAAATTAACAATATCAGAAATGAAAAGAAAGACATAACTACAGATTCAGAGGAAATTCAAAAAATCATCAGATCTTAATATAAAAGCCTATATTCAACAAAACTTGAAAATCTGCAGGAAATGGACAATTTCTTAGACAGATACCAGGTACTGAAGTTAAATCAGGAACAGATAAACCAGTTAAACAACCCCATAACTCCTAAGGAAATAGAAGCAGTCATTAAAGGTCTCCCAACCAAAAAGAGCCCAGGTCCATATGGGTTTAGTGCAGAATTCTATCAGACCTTCATAGAAGACCTTCTACCAATATTATCCAAAATATTCCACAAAATTGAAACAGATGGAGCACTACCGAATTCCTTCTATGAAGCCACAATTACTCTTATACCTAAAGCACACAAAGACCCAACAAAGAAAGAGAACTTCAGACCAATTTCCCTTATGAATATCGATGCAAAAATACTCAATAAAATTCTGGCAAACCGAATCCAAGAGCACATCAAAACAATCATCCACCATGATCAAGTAGGCTTCATCCCAGGCATGCAGGGATGGTTTAATATATGGAAAACCATCAACGTGATCCATTATATAAACAAACTGAAAGATCAAAACCACATGATCATTTCATTAGATGCTGAGAAAGCATTTGACAAAATTCAACACCCCTTCATGATAAAAGTCCTGGAAAGAATAGGAATTCAAGACCCATACCTAAACATAGTAAAAGTAAAAGCCATATACAGCAAACCAGTTGCTAACATTAAACTAAATGGAGAGAAACTTGAAGCAATCCCACTAAAATCAAGGACTAGGCAAGGCTGCCCACTCTCTTCCTACTTATTCAATATAGTTCTTGAAGTTCTTGCTAGAGCAATCAGCCAACAAAAGGAGGTCAAGGGGATACAGATCGGAAAAGAAGAAGTCAAAATATCACTATTTGCAGATGATATGATAGTATATTTAAGTGATCCCAAAAGTTCCACCAGAGAACTACTAAAGCTGATAAACAACTTCAGCAAAGTGGCTGGGTATAAAATTAACTCAAATAAATCAGTTGCCTTCCTCTATACAAAAGAGAAACAAGCCGAGAAAGAAATTAGGGAAACGACACCCTTCATAATAGACCCAAATAATATAAAGTACCTCGGTGTGACTTTAACCAAGCAAGTAAAAGATTTGTACAAGAAGAACTTCAAGACTCTGAAGAAAGCAATTGAAGAAGTCCTCAGAAGATGGAAAGATCTCCCATGCTCATGGATTGGCTGGATCAATATAGTAAAAATGGCCATTTTACCAAAAGCGATCTACAGATTCAATGCAATCCCCATCAAAATACCAATCCAATTCTTCAAAGAGTTAGGCAGAACAATTTGCAAATTCATCTGGAATAACAAAAAACCCAGGATAGCTAAAACAATCCTCAACAATAAAAGGACTTCAGGGGGAATCACTATCCCTGAACTCAAGCAGTATTACAGAGCAATAGTGAAAAAAACTGCATGGTATTTGTACAGAAACAGACAGATAGACCACTCAAACTAATAGAAGAAAATCTAGGGAAGCATCTGGAACACATGGGCACTGGAAAAATTTCCTGAACAAAACACCAATGGCTTATGCTCTAAGATCAAGAATCGACAAATGGGATCTAATAAAACTGCAAAGCTTCTATAAGGCAAAGGACACTGTGGTTAGGACAAAATGGCAACCAACAGATTGGGAAAAGATCTTTACCAGTCCTACAACAGATAGAGGCCTTATATCCAAAATATACAAAGAACTCAAGAAGTTAGACCGCAGGGAGACAAATAACCCTATTAAAAAATGGGGTTCAGAGCTAAACAAAGAATTCATAGCTGAGGAATGCCGAATGGCTGAGAAACACCTAAAGAAATGTTCAACATCTTTAGTCATAAGGGAAATGCAAATCAAAACAACCCTGAGATTTCACCTCACACCAGTGAGAATGGCTAAGATCAAAAACTCAGGTGACAGCAGATGCTGGCGAGGATGCGGAGAAAGAGGAACACTCTTCCATTGTTGGTGGGATTGCAGACTGGTACAACCATTCTGGAAATCAGTCTGGAGGTTCCTCAGAAAATTGGACATTGAACTGCCTGAGGATCCAGCTATACCTCTCTTGGGCATATACCCAAACGATGCCCCAACATATCAAAAAGACACGTGCTCCACTATGTTCATCGCAGCCTTATTTATAATAGCCAGAAGCTGGAAAGAACCCAGATTCCCTTCAACAGAGGAATGGATACAGAAAATGTGATACATCTACATAATGGAATATTATTCAGCTATCAAAAACAATGACTTTATGAAATTCATAGGCAAATGGTCAGAACTGGAAAACATCATCCTGAGTGAGCTAACCCAATCACAGAAGAACACACATGGTGTGCACTCATTGATAAGTGGCTATTAGCCCAAAATGCTTGAATTACCCTAGATGCCTAGAACAAATGAAACTCAAGACGGATGATCAATATGTGAATGCTTCACTCCTTCTTTAAAAGGGGAACAATAATACCGTTGGCAGGGAATAGAGAGGCAAAGATTAAAACAGACACAGAAGGAACACCCATTCAGAGCCTGCCCCACATGTGGCCCATACATATACAGCCACCCATATAGACAAGATGGATGAAACAAAGAAGTGCAGGCAGACAGGAACCAGATGTCGATCTCTCCTGAGAGACACAAGCCAGAATACAGCAAACACAGAGGCATATGCCAGCAGCAAACCACTGAATTGAGAATAGGATCCCCGTTGAAGGAATCAGAGAAAGAACTGGAAGAGCTTGAAGGGGCTCGAGACCCCATATGTACAACAATGCCAAGCAACTAGAGCTTCCAGGGACTAAGCCACTACCTAAAGACTATACATGGACTGACCCTGGACTCTGACCTCATAGGTAGCAATGAATATCCTAGTAAGAGCACCAGTGGAAGGGGAAGCCCTGGGTCCTGCTAAGACTGAACCCCAAGTGAACTAGATTGTTGGGGGGAGGGCGGCAAGGCGGGGAGGATGTGGAGGGGAACACCCATAAAGAAGGGGAGGGCGGAGGGGGATGTTTGCCCGGAAACCGGGAAAGGGAATAACACTCAAAATGAATATAAGAAACACTCAAGTTAATAAAAAATATATATATATATTCAATAAAAATATATATTTGAAATTATTCAAGCTAAAAAGGAACAGCAGCAAAACTGTATAGAATATTGCATATATTTAAAATTTATGTTTGATAAAAGGAATAATATATAATATATAAATATATTATTATTCATTTTTATAGTAAATATTATAAATATATCAATGTTAAATTCTTAATATAATATGTATTAAACAAATCCAATACAGGAAACTAAATGGTCAAACTAAATACTAGAGAAAAATATTTTCATTACTATGCAATAAGGGACCATTTATTCTGTTTCAATCTATTTGGTGTTCTATGTTTATTTTACAGTAATAGGCATCTCTTTCTTTAGATTAGAACAGTTTTCTTCTCTAATTTTTCCAAAGACGTTTTCTGGGCCTTTAAGCTTGGTCTCTTCTCTTAACTTTATTCATTTCATTCCTGGAATATTAAAGTGTGAAGGGAAAATTGACAAAATAACATGCACAGCAAGAACTCTTAGAATTACATCAGACTTCTCAGGGGACTCTGAAAGCCAGAAAATCAAGAACAGATGTGAAACAGAATCTAAGAGTCCACAGAAGCCAGCCCATACATTATACCCAGCAAAACTTTCAATCACCATAGTACATTGTATCAGGTACATTACTAACTAATGTAACTTAATCAGTGAGGACCTGGTCTAACTGAGAGACCTTGTCTCATAAAACAATAGGGAAATATCCTTTGAAATAACACTACATATATATTCATAATATTTATACCCAAATTATAGATATGTATTCATATATATTCATATTATTATACTCAAATTATATATGTATTCACTCATATATATTCACTCATATATATGTATTCATCATATATATTCATCATATATATATGTATATCTACATATATATGAATGAATGATTGGCAGGTGTCAAGAAGCCATTATCTGAAATAAAACTTTTTATACAATAATTTTCAACACTCAGAAATTTTTTCAAAGTCATAGTTCTGAATTATTGTGTTTTCAAAGTCACCACATACTTGCACAGAACTAAAACAATCAAAATTCCAGCATTGGAAGGGGAGTTATACCAATGATATTGTAATTGGGAAATTAGGAAGGGAGATTCATTCTCCCTTGGGGACTTGACTGTTACTGTAAAATTATAAAAACTGCTGTCTCTTACCCTGCACTAGGTCCAGCACTGTAGTACCCCAAGATATCTGGTAGATGTCTTCTTCTCAGTCAGCAAAGCCTCTCACACACTTTGCTCTATCCCATATCACACTGCTGATGGCTTTCCTCTGAGTCTGGCAACAATCTCTTTAGTCATCTAGTTCCCAAGGCAGGTTTCCACCATGCCAGAAATATACATCCCAGTTCCGTGGCAGACTAGTGTCTCCAGTCACCACATACTCTCTTGAACTTAATTCACCACATGAAAGAACACACAACACAATAACCTCTGATCCAGTTGATAAGATATAACTGCCCACCTAGACATACAAAGCCCATAAGAATATTCATGACAACCTGTAAATGTTCAGAGAGGAATCTTAACATCAGTCTCCATGTTCTCTCTGCTCCTTCTTTCTCTCTCTATCCAATCTCCTCCTCTCTCTAAAACTTTTCTCCTGCCCATCCTTTCTTCTTATCCAATGACAGGCCTCATTCTATCTTGTACCTACTTTCACCTATATGACATCACCGTACAGTTGACCACTTGTATTTTATTCTTGCTCCAGTGGATGACTACTCAGTATTACGCACATGTAAAATACTAGCTGAAATCAGGAGTTATTCATAACATAAAAATGAGCACAGGAATCAATAAGGTTGAAGAAGAGGGCAGCACCCAGAAAAATTCTTGGGAGGTTGGGCTGGAAGGATATGATCAATATACACCATATAAATATATGAAACTTTCAAGGAGTTGAAAATATTTAAATAAATAAATAAATAAATGAATAAATAAATAGTGTACTTCTAAATGTATTCAAGTAGTGAATTAAATCTAAGACATAATTGTTTACTTCCAAAGCAGAAAATTTAAATATAAATTGACACATTATTATCATAAAATATAAAAAATAGATGTGAATTAATTAATCTCTGGTCACAAAAATCATATATTAATTATAAATACTTTCCTACCTAAGTGGTATAGAATTCCTTGTATTTAGTTACATTTTAATATGTTTTTGTTAGAATAAAACATATGTAAGTGGTAAGGTAATAGAAAATGAGTAGAAATTCATAGTGGAAAAACTGATGAAGTATCTATGTCAAAGTTAGCATTTGTCATGCTGCTAATATGCAATTTTGATATGAAAGGATAACATTGGTGTGTAACTCCTTTGACTTTCTTAACTTACTCTTTATTTTCTTTTTTTTAACTATTGATTTTACTTACTCACTTTTTGTCCTGTTCACTGCCCCATCCTAGTCATAATCTCCCATAATCTTTCCTCCCATTCCTTTTCACTTTTTAAAAATTTATTTATTTATTTATTTATTTATTTATTTATTTATTTATTTATTTAATTTACATTCCAGCTATTGCTCCCCTCTAAGTTCCTCTCCCATAGTTAATCATCCTATTCCTCCTCCCCCTTGCTTATGAGAGGGTGCTACCTATTTTCACCCACCAGGTATCCCCAATCTCTGGGGCCTCATGTCTTTGGATGATTAAACACATCCTATCCTATTGAGGCCAGATATGGCAGTTCTCAGCTATGTGCCAGGACCCCAGGCCAGCCTTTGTCTGCTGCTTATTGATGGCTCAGTCTCTGGGAGTTCCCTGGGGTCTGGGTTGAGTATACTGGTCTTCTTATGGGTTGCTCTCTCCTTCAGCTTCTTCAATCTTTCTTCTAACTCAAACATAGGGGTTCTGGACTTTAGTCCAATGGTTGGGTGTAAGTATCTGCCTCTGGGTCAGTCGGCTGCTGGTTAAGGCTCTCAGAGGACAGCCATACTAGGCTGCTGTCCGTAGGCACATCATAGCATCAGTAATAGTAATGGGCCTTTGATCCTTCCCTTTAGATCTATCCCAAGTTGGGCTGGTCATTGGACTGCCTCTCCCTCAGTCAGTCTCCTCTCCATTTTTGTCCTTGCAATTCTTTTAGACACGAACAATTCTGGGTCAGAAATTTTGACTGAGAGTTAGTTACCCCATCCCTCCACTTGAGGGCCTCTTGATCTACTGGAGGTAAACTGTGAACTGTTTGAATTCCTTCTGTCCAATATTGTGGATTTTGGGTAAGGTCACCCTCATTGAGTCCTGAGACTATCTCACTTTTCAGGTCTCTGATACTTTCTAAAGGGTGCCCCCACCTTCCACCTGTAGAGGCTTAATATTTCCATTCATTCTCCTGGACCTCTAGGCTTCTCTCCTGTTCTACCCCACACATCCGATCCTGTTCTCCTACCCTCCCTCCTTCTGCCTCCATCAATTATTTCGTTTCCCTCCTAAGTGGGATCGAAGCATTCTCACTTGGGAATTTTTATTACACTTCTTACTGTCTGGATCTTTAGGTTGTATTCTAGGTATTCTGTAATTTTTGGCTAGTATCCACTTATCAATGAGTATGTATCATGCATGTTCTTTTGGGTCTTAGTTACTTCACCCATGATGCTATTTTCTAGTTCCATCCATTTGCCTATAATATTCATGATGTGCTCATCTTTAATAGCTGAATAGTATTCCATGATGTAAATGTACCACTGTGTAAATGTTCCACATTTTCTGTATCCATTCTTCCATTGAGGGACATCTGGGTTGTTTTCAGCTTCTGAGTATTACAAACAAGGCTGCTATGAACATGGTGAAATGCATGGGTACTTGTGGTATGGTGAGGCATCCTTTGGGTGACAGGTATATCAATGGAGTAGAATTGAAGGCTTAGAAATAAAGTCATACACTTATACACACACACTTGATCTATGACAAAGAAGCCAAAACCATAGCGGAAAAAGAAAGTATCTTTAAAAAGTGATGCTGATGTAACTGGTGGTCATTATGTTGAAGAAGAAAAGTAGATCCATATTTATCACCTTATGAAAAGCTCATGTCCAAGTGAATCAAGGATCTCAAAGTAAAAAACAGATACACTGAATTGATTAGAAGAGAAATTGGGAAAGAGCCTTGGACTCATTGGCACAGGAGGACATTTTCTGAACAGCACAGCAATGATTTGGTCTCTAAGAACAACAAATGACAAATAAGACTCCACGAAACTGAAAAGCTTCTGTAACTCAAATGTTACTGTCAACAGGACAAGTGAATAAGCTACTGATTAGGAAAAAGTCTTCATTAAACCTATACCCAACAGAGTGCTAATATGCAAAATATATAAAGAACTCAAGAAGTTAATTCCCCCAAACCAAATAACCAAATTTAAAAAACTGGGGCATAAAGTTAAATAAAGAATTTACAACAGAATAATCTCAAATTGCCAAAAAGCACTTAAGGAAATGTTCAAAGTCCTTAGGCATAAGGAAAGTGCAAATCAAAGCAACCCTGAGATTCTAACTTACACCAATCAGAATGGCAAAATCAAAAATTCAAGGGACAGTGTGTGCTGGCAAGGATGTGGCAAAGGAGGAAGTTTATTGCTGATGGGATTGCAAACTGGTACAACCACTCTGGAAATCATTCTGGCAGTTCCTCAGAAAAATTGAAAATACTTCTACATGAACACCCAGCTGTACCACTACTGGGCATATACCCAAAAGATGCTTGACCTATTTTATTCTTTTCACATTTTAATAATGAAAAATCAATCAGCTTTCTGGCATTGGCATTCTTAAATACAGCTTTTTTTTTTAAGTTGGGTATTTCTTATTTATGTTTCAAATGTTATTCCCTTTCCCGGTTTCCTGTCCATAAGACCCCTAATCCCTACCCCTCCCCTCCTCATCCTACCTCCCATATCACCTCCGCACCACCCTGACAATCCCCTACACTGGGGGTCCAACCTTGGCAGGACAAAGGGCTTCTCTTTCCATTGGTGCCATCCTTTGCTACATATGCAGTAGGAGCCATAGGTCAGTCCATGGGTAGTGCTTTAGTACCTGGAAGCTCTGGTTGGTTGACATTTTTGTTTTTATGCGGTTGCAATCCCTTCAGTTCTTTCAATCCTTTCTCTAATTCCTCCAACAGGGGTCTCGTTCTCAGTTCAGTGCTTTGCTGCTAGTATTTGACATGTTCAGGCCCTGTCTCTCAGGAGAGACCTATATCCGGTTCCTGTCAGGATGCACTTCTTAGCTTCATCAATCTTATCTAGTATTAGTGGTTGTATATGTATGGGCCATATTCATGGGCAAGCTCTGAAGGGCAATTCCTTAAAGTCTCTGCTCTAAGCTTTGCCTCCCTATCCCCTCTTATGGATATTTTTGTTCCCCCCCCCTTTTTTTTATTAACTTGAGTATTTCTTTCTTTTTTTTTTTCCGGAGCTGGGGACCGAACCCAGGGCCTTGCGCTTCCTAGGTAAGCGCTCTACCACTGAGCTAAATCCCCAGCAACTTGAGTATTTCTTATATACATTTCGAGTGTTATTCCCTTTCCCGGTTTCCGGGCAAACATCCCCCTCCCCCCTCCCCTTCCTTATGGGTGTTCCCCTCCCAACCCTCCCCCCATTGCCGCCCTCCCCCCATAGACTAGTTCACTGGGGGTTCAGTCTTAGCAGGACCCAGGGCTTCCCCTTCCACTGGTGCTCTTACTAGGATATTCATTGCTACCTATGGGGTCAGAGTCCAGGGTCAGTCCATGTATAGTCTTTAGGTAGTGGCTTAGTCCCTGGAAGCTCTGGTTGCTTGGCATTGTTGTACTTTTGGGGTCTCGAGCCCCTTCAAGCTCTTCCAGTTCTTTCTCTGATTCCTTCAATAGGGGACCTATTCTCAGTTCAGTGGTTTGCTGCTGGCATTCGCCTCTGTATTTGCTGTATTCTGGCTGTGTCTCTCAGGAGCGATCTACATCCGGCTCCTGTCGGTCTGCACTTCTTTGCTTCATCCATCTTGTCTAATTGGGTGGCTGTATATGTATGGGCCACATGTGGGGCAGGATCTGAATGGGTGTTCCTTAAGTCTCTGTTTTAATCTTTGCCTCTCCCTTCCCTGCCAAGGGTATTCTTTTTCCTCATTTAAAGAAGGAGTGAAGCATTCACATTTTGATCATCCGTCTTGAGTTTCGTTTGTTCTAGGGATCTAGGGTAATTCAAGCATTTGGGCTAATAGCCACTTATCAATGAGTGCATACCATGTATGTCTTCTGTGATTGGGTTAGCTCACTCAGGATGATATTTTCCAGTTCCAACCATTTGCCTACGAATTTCATAAAGTCGTTGTTTTTGATAGCTGAGTAATATTCCATTGTGTAGATGTACCACATTTTCTGTATCCATTCCTCTGTTGAAGGGCATCTGGGCATCTTTCCATTTTCTGGCTATTATAAATAAGGCTGCGATGAACATAGTGGAGCACGTGTATCTTTTATATGTTGAGGCATCTTTTGGGTATATGCCCAAGAGAGGTATAGCTGGATCCTCAGGCAGTTCAATGTCCAATTTTCTGAGGAACCTCCAGACTGATTTCCAGAATGGTTTTACCAGTCTGCAATCCCACCAACAATGGAGGAGTGTTCCTCTTTCTCCACATCCTCGCCAGCATCTGCTGTCACCTGAG
The DNA here is from genome assembly GCF_021556685.1 of Rattus norvegicus. Taxonomy (NCBI): domain Eukaryota; kingdom Metazoa; phylum Chordata; class Mammalia; order Rodentia; family Muridae; genus Rattus; species Rattus norvegicus. The sequence continues at coordinate 25,754,836 of NC_141547.1, forward strand.
TTTTTGATCTTAGCCAATCGCACTGGTGTGAGGTGAAATCTCAGGGTTGTTTTGATTTGCATTTCCATTATGACTAAAGATGTTGAACATTTCTTTAGGTGTTTCTCAGCCATTCGGCATTCCTTAGCTGTGAATTCTTTGTTTAGCTCTGAACCCCATTTTTTAATAGGGTTATTTGTCTCCCTGCGGTCTAACTTCTTGAGTTCTTTGTATATTTTGGATATAAGGCCTCTATCTGTTGTAGGATTGGTAAAGATCTTTTCCCAATCTGTTGGTTGCCGTTTTGTCCTAACCACAGTGTCCTTTGCCTTACAGAAGCTTTGCAGTTTTATGAGATCCCATTTGTCGATTCTTGATCTTAGAGCATAAGCCATTGGTGTTTTGTTCAGGAAATTTTTTCCAGTGCCCATGTGTTCCAGATGCTTCCCTAGTTTTTCTTCTATTAGTTTGAGTGTGTCTGGTTTGATGTGGAGGTCCTTGATCCACTTGGACTTAAGCTTTGTACAGGGTGATAAGCATGGATCGATCTGAATTCTTCTACATGTTGCCCTCCAGTTGGACCAGCACCATTTGCTGAAAATGCTATCTTTTTTCCATTGGATGGTTTTGGCTCCTTTGTCAAAAATCAAGTGACCATAGGTGTGTGGGTTCATTTCTGGGTCTTCAATTCTATTCCATTGGTCTATCTGTCTGTCTCTGTACCAATACCATGCAGTTTTTTTCACTTTTGCTCTGTAATACTGCTTGAGTTCAGGGATAGTGATTCCCCCTGAAGTCCTTTTATTGTTGAGGATAGCTTTAGCTATTCTGGGTTTTTTGTTATTCCAGATGAATTTGCAAATTGTTCTGCCTAACTCTTTGAAGAATTGGATTGGTATTTTGATGGGGATTGCATTGAATCTGTAGATTGCTTTTGGTAAAATGGCCATTTTTACTATATTACTCCTGCCAATCCATGAGCATGGGAGATCTTTCCATCTTCTGAGGTCTTCTTCAATTTCTTTCCTCAGTGTCTTGAAGTTCTTATTGTACAGATCTTTTACTTGCTTGGTTAAAGTCACACCGAGGTACTTTATATTATTTGGGTCTATTATGAAGGGTGTCGTTTCCCTAATTTCTTTCTCGGCTTGTTTCTCTTTTGTATAGAGGAAGGCAACTGATTTATTTGAGTTAATTTTGTACCCAGCCACATTGCTGAAGTTGTTTATCAGCTTTAGTAGTTCTCTGGTGGAACTTTTGGGATCACTTAAATATACTATCATGTCATCTGCAAATAGTGATATTTTGACCTCTTCTTTTCCGATCTGTATCGCTTTGATCTCCTTTTGTTGTCTGATTGCTCTGGCTAGAACTTCAAGAACTATACTGAATAAGTAGGGAGAGAGTGGGCAGCCTTGTCTAGTCCCTGATTTTAGTGGGATTGCTTCAAGTTTCTCTCCATTTAGTTTAATGTTAGCAACTGGTTTGCTGTATATGGCTTTTACTATGTTTAGGTATGGGCCTTGAATTCCTATTCTTTCCAGGACTTTTATCATGAAGGGGTGTTGAATTTTGTCAAATGCTTTCTCAGCATCTAATGAAATGATCATGTGGTTCTGTTCTTTCAGTTTGTTTATATAATGGATCACGTTGATGGTTTTCCGTATATTAAACCATCCCTGCATGCCTGGGATGAAGCCTACTTGATCATGGTGGATGATTGTTTTGATGTGCTCTTGAATTCGGTTTGCCAGAATTTTATTGAGTATTTTTGCGTCGATATTCATAAGGGAAATTGGTCTGAAGTTCTCTTTCTTTGTTGGGTCTTTGTGTGGTTTAGGTATAAGAGTAATTTTGGCTTCATAGAAGGAATTCGGTAGGGCTCCATCTGTTTCAATTTTGTGGAATAGTTTGGATAATATTGGTATGAGGTCTTCTATGGAGGTTTGATAGAATTCTGCACTAAACCCGTCTGGACCTGGGCTCTTTTTGGTTGGGAGACCTTTAATGACTGCTTCTATTTCCTTAGGAGTTATGGGGTTGTTTAACTGGTTTATCTGTTCCTGATTTAACTTTGATACCTGGTATCTGTCTAGGAAATTGTCCATTTCCTGAAGATTTTCAAATTTTGTTGAATATAGGTTTTTATAGTAAGATCTGATGATTTTTTGAATTTCCTCTGAATCTGTAGTTATGTCTCCCTTTTCATTTCTGATTTTGTTAATTTGGACGCACTCTCTGTGTCCTCTCGTTAGTTTGACTAAAGGTTTATCTATCTTGTTGATTTTCTCAAAGAACCAACTTTTGGTTCTGTTGATTCTTTCTATGGTCCTTTTTGTTTCTACTTGGTTGATTTCAGCTCTGAGTTTGATTATTTCCTGGCTTCTACTCCTCCTGGGTGTATTTGCTTCTTTTTGTTCTAGAGCTTTTAGGTGTGCTGTCAAGCTGCTGACATATGCTCTTTCCTGTTTCTTTCTGCAGGCACTCAGCGCTATGAGTTTTCCTCTTAGCACAGCTTTCATTGTGTCCCATAAGTTTGAGTATGTTGTATCTTCATTTTCATTAAATTCTAAAAAGTTTTTAATTTCTTTCTTTATTTCTTCCTTGACCAGGTTGTCATTGAGTAGAGCATTGTTCAATTTACACGTATATGTGGGCATTCTTCCCTTATTGTTATTGAAGACCAGTTTTAGGCCGTGGTGGTCCGATAGCACGCATGGGATTATTTCTATCTTTCTGTACCTGTTGAGGCCCGTTTTTTGACCAATTATATGGTCAATTTTGGAGAAAGTACCATGAGGAGCTGAGAAGAAGGTACATCCTTTTGCTTTAGGATAGAATGTTCTATAAATATCCGTTAAGCCCTTTTGGCTCATGACTTCTCTTAGTCTGTCGACATCACTGTCTAATTTCTGTTTCCATGATCTGTCCATTGATGAGAGTGTGGTGTTGAAATCTCCCACTATTATTGTGTGAGGTGCAATGTGTGTTTTGAGCTTTAGTAAGGTTTCTTTTATGTATGTAGGTGCCCTTGTATTTGGGGCATAGATATTTAGGATTGAGAGTTCATCTTGGTGGATTTTTCCTTGTATGAATATGAAGTGTCCTTCCTTATTTTTTTTGATGACTTTTAGTTGGAAATTGATTTTATTTGATATTAGAATGGCTACTCCAGCTTGCTTCTTCTGACCATTTGCTTGGAACGTTGTTTTCCAGCCTTTCAATCTGAGGTAGTGTCTGTCTTTGTCTCTGAGGTGTGTTTCCTGTAGGCAGCAGAATGCAGGGTCCTCGTTGCGTATCCAGTTTGTTAATCTATGTCTTTTTATTGGGGACTTGAGGCCATTGATATTGAGAGATATTAAGGAATAGTGATTATTGTTTCCCGTTATTTTCATATTTGGATGTGAGGTTATGTTTGTGTGCTTTCATTCTCTTTGTTTTGTTGCCAAGACGATTAATTTCTTGCTTCTTCTAGGGTATAGCTTACCTCCTTATGTTGGGCTTTACCATTTATTATCCTTTGTAGTGCTGGATTTGTAGAAAGATATTGTGTAAATTTGGTTTTGTCATGGAATATCTTGGTTTCTCCATCAATGTTAATTGAGAGTTTTGCAGGATACAGTAACCTGGGCTGGCATTTGTGTCCTTTACGGTCTGTATGACATCAGTCCAGGATCTTCTGGCCTTCATAGTTTCTGGCGAGAAGTCTGGTGTGATTCTGATAGGTCTCCCTTTATATGTTACTTGACCTTTTTCCCTTACTGCTTTTAATATTCTTTCTTTATTTTGTGCGTTTGATGTTTTGACAATTATGTGACGGGAGGTGTTTCTTTTCTGGTCCAATCTATTTGGAGTTCTGTAGGCTTCTTGTATGTCTATGGGTATCTCTTTTTTTAGGTTAGGGAAGTTTTCTTCTATGATTTTGTTGAAGATATTTACTGGTCCTTTGAGCCGGGAGTCTTCACTCTCTTCTATACCTATTATCCTTAGGTTTGATCTTCTCATTGAGTCCTGGATTTCCTGTATGTTTTGGACCAGTAGCTTTTTCCGCTTTACATTATCTTTGACAGTTGAGTCAATGATTTCTATGGAATCTTCTGCTCCTGAGATTCTCTCTTCCATCTCTTGTATTCTGTTGGTGAAGCTTCTTTTGGTTTTCTATAACCAGGGTTGTTTCCATGTGTTCTTTCTTGATTGCTTCTATTTCCATTTTTAATTCCTTCAACTGTTTGATTGTGTTTTCCTGGAATTCTTTCAGGGATTTTTGCGATTCCTCTCTGTATGCTTCTACTTGTTTATTAATGTTTTCCTGTGTTTCCCTAAGTGTGTTCATGTCTTTCTTGAAGTCCTCCAGCATCATGATCAAATATGATTTTGAAACTAGATCTTGCTTTTCTGGTGTGTTTGGATATTCCATGTTTGTTTTGGTGGGAGAATTGGGCTCCGATGATGGCATGTAGTCTTGGTTTCTGTTACTTGGGTTCCTGCGCTTGCCTCTCGCCATCAGATTATCTCTAGTATTACTTTGTTCTGCTATTTCTGACAGTGGCTAGACTGTCCTATAAGCCTGTGTGTCAGGAGTGCTGTAGACCTGTTTTCCTCTCTTTCAGTCAGTTATGGGGACAGAGTGTTCTGCTTTCGGGCGTGTAGTTTTTCCTCTCTACAGGTCTTCAGCTGTTCCTGTGGGCCTGTGTCTTGAGTTCACCAAGCAGCTTTCTTGCAGCAGAAAAGTTGGTCTTACCTGTGGTCCCGAGGCTCAAGTTCGCTCGTGGGGTGCTGCCCAGGGGCTCTCTGCAGCGGTAGCAACCAGGAAGACCTGTGCCGCCACTTCCTTGTTCCCCTTTTTAAAAAGAAGTGAAGCATCCACATTTTGGTCATCCTTCTTCTTGAGTTTCATGTGGTCTGTAGTGGATTGCATCTTGGATAATTTGAGCTTTTGGGCTAATATCCACTTATCAGTGAATGTATACCATGTGTATTTCTCTGTGATTGGGTTACAAAGCAAGAGTCATAAAAACTGTATTACCATACAGTTGGTACAGAGAGAGGCAGATATATCAGTAGAATAGAATTGAAGTCACAGAAATGAACCCACTCACCTATGATCACTTGATCTTTGACAAAGGAGCTTAAACCATCCAATGGAAAAAAGGTAGCATTTTCAACAAATGGTGCTGGTTCAACTGGAGGTCAGCATGTAGAAGAACGCAAATAGATCCACTATTAAATACAGCTTATATTCCTCAATATTTTAAGGTCACCACATATGAAGGCTGACTGAGTAATGTAGTCAAGAAGACTTTTAGGGACCATCCATTGCAACTTGCCTGAAATTTTATCTTCTTTACCCTATTATCTATAGATTTTAAATCATATATGTATCAATGTTGGTACATCAATTATGATAATTGTAGCATGTAAATGTAAGGTGGTATTTAGTGTAGAGGAAACAGCCTGAAGAAATGTATGGGAATTCTTTGTACTGCCTGTCTTCAGTGTTACTCAAATCCAATACAACTCTAAAACTCTTTTGTTTATAAATTGAGTAATAAAAATAGATTTAAAATACCTATAGCATTACATGATTCCTTTCATCAGTAGTACTAATAATATTTCCAGAAAATTATTAGTCATTACAAAATATTCCCAATGATAGTGTTACTCTAGAGAGTTTAATTTTTCTCTTAATGTTTTTGCATTTTAAGTACTTGAAATTTAATAATTCCTGTGTTTATATATTTGTACATAATTTTCAAAATCCTATTCTTGTGAAGAATATTAAGTGAAAACTTTGAAATCTGATTGTGGAAGCAATACCTAAACTGTACTTACTGATCACAAGATTATTTGATCGAAATAGTTATTTGGTTAGCTCGGTACTGTGTTTAAATTAATACCTTTTATACTTTTCAACATGTGAGCTTCCAAGTGTATCTTGAGCATATAAGTATTTTCTGCATCTATAAAGCTGAACACATTATTGATTCTTTAGGACCAATTTAACATATTAAAAATGTCTATAAATTATACATTTGCTCTAATAGCTCTCTAAAGATTCTGATTTGTTTGAATATATGTATGTAACTCTGTCTCATGGGCTGGCATAAATAAAATTACTCTGCATTACATAACATCTAACTGTTCGATGTCAAATTGATTTTTTTAATATTTGCAATCAATATCAAACTGACATTCTTCCAATTTCCTTTTCATTATATCTAATCTATGGCTCTTGAGATATCTTATCATACTCAGTAGACAGAAGAGTTAGTAATTTCTTCACTAACATAAACTCCATATGAGTACAGGTAATGTTATTTTTAAAGAGACTTGCTCATTTTTCAATTTCTCTTTGTTGTCAATATCATCATGTCATCAGTAGTGGCCCTTATATCCTGTGGTTAATGTTTATATGTTTAAGTGTCACAATACCTACTTGTCTTCCATTATCCCATTGCATTCTCAATCTACATACATTCTTAGTGAGTACACTGACTCAAAGTTTGGCGATAAAATATGAAATATTTTAGCTTACTTCCTTATTTTTTCACAAAATATTTATTCTCGAGAAAATAAAGTTTGAGGTGTTTTTTTTTTAGTGCTAACAACAATATATAAGGTTATCAAAACATACACAGCAGGCATCACTTAGAAGATGTAACTTTCAATTTTATCAATACATTGCTTGACATGCATTAAATGCTTTCCTAAATAATAAAGTAGAAACCTTAATCCAATGCTATTTTTGTGAAAGATTTACATTAAAAACAAACACAATGATTTTTCTTTTTTACTGTAGCTGAAAATAATACAGTGTTGTATTAAAACTAATAAAATAAATCATTTCTAGTAGCATAACGGCACTGTGGTAATTTGAATGAGAAATGATCTCTGGAGGAGCTGGCATGCTGACATTTAAACACTTGGCCCCAGTTGGTTTGGTTCTCTGAGATGCTTGTGAGGAAGTGCAGTCCTGGTGCTAGAAGTCTATCACAAGGATTAGGATTATCAAATACATAAACTCCCTCATGTCAACTCACTGTGTTTGTTCTTTGGGGTTAAATATTTTGCAGCTTCCTGCCATGGCTACCATGTGCACAGCTATCTCGCTACCTCCCTAAACGAGGTACTATTAAAGTCTGTACACCAAAATAAACTCTTGCTTTTATAAATGGCCCCTCTGCTAATGATGAACCGAAATGTAACTAATACAAATACCCAATATATACAGACATCAGGACACAACCAGTAAACAATGTACATAGTAAGAGAAAAGAACTCACAATCTGGTGATGGAATAAAAGCTGACGACATACAATTATTGCAGTAAGTAATAATCAACTTTCATGGATATCAGCAACCTCATGGAAGAAAAGTCACGAAGGAGAGTCAGTCACAGGATATTTTAGTTCAGAAATAAATGTTTCAACATGAATTAACCAAGGTATCACAATCTTTGTGCATGTGGAAATTCCATGTTAAAGGCTACTTCTTGAGGCAAAGATTCAAATACGATTTGTTGACCTGATATACTAACACTTAGTTCAAATTTGCAAAGTGTTCATATTATTAGGCTGTTCATTATTGAGTTAGCTTGTTTAATCAGAAAAAATAGCTTAAAATGTTTTAGAAGAAACCACAATGATTATGTTATTAAGCAACTTAAACCTTGAGTTACAATTATAATACTTATAAGAAAGTAACCTGAATATATACCTGAAATGTATATTTTCAATGTTTTAGACTTTGACTATCTTAAATTCTGAAATGCACAATTTGAAATAGGATTTTTAAAGTCATAAAGAAAAGCAAGATTGCTTAAAATATGCACATATTTTCTTATATATTACTAAAATTAAGAAATTAAATATTTATTCATTGTATTATATCCATTTAATATAGACATTTTTTAAAGCAGATGAGCAAACTATACAGTGAAGAAAGGTATAGGACCATACAGAAATGTTGATAATCTCAGTATTTAACCTGACATTTTTAATTTTATAATTCACTTTATGTCTCTTATATGTATATGTCTCTTATATCTATTAAAATTAACATTACAATAATACTAATAGTAATAAAACCAAGATACTAAGAAAAATTTAAAAAAATACAAGTGTGTGCATATATGTTTGTGTGTGTATGTGTGTGTATGTGTGAATGTGTGTGTGTATTGTGAACGTGTGTGTGTGTATATGTGTGTATGTGTGAATATGTGTGTGTGTGTGTGTGTGTGCGCGCGCGCGCGTGCGGTATGACATGATATAATAGACACAACCTCTATTGTCAGGTGTGGAGTAGTTTCTTCTGAGTTGTTACCAAGGAAGAAGTTAGAGGTTGTCAAAACAAGTCCTTGCATAGTTGATTCTGTGTGGGTTGGTTTTATCATGGTGTTCTCCATCCCTCTGGCTGTTATACCTCTGCCTCCTCCTCCACATTTTCCTGGAGCTCTGAAGGGATGTTTGAAGGAGACTTCCCATTAGACTCTCTCTGCAAATAATGCCTGACTGTGAATTTATGTATCTATTCCCATCTACTACTGGAGGAAGAGTCTCAGATGATAACTGAATAAAGCACCAATATAGCAGTACAGCAGAATATCACTAGGAGTCATTTGGAGATAAGAGGTGGTCAGTTGAGACGCCATATACCCCATTACTGGAATATCTTGCTATGTCTTCATATTGTCCACCAGAATAAGACTCCACTGCTGAAAACCTTGGACATAACAATTGCATTATATACAGAAATTTAGCTAAATCTAAGTTGGCACCATTCTTCCTCTGGCTAGCTTTCCTGATGCTGCAAGGTGTTGTTTCGGCTGCTGGGGGATAAAAAGACATTAACATATTATCCAGTGGGGAACCCTACAATCACAGTATCAGCCCAACTTGAAGATGCTACAATTTGTGCAAAAATAGCATTAATGTAAGTAACTTAATTACGTTTGAAATAAACTCCAGAGGAAGAAGATCATATATAATATAGTGAAAATAAAAATACATGTTCAGCCATAGGACATAAGATCAACTAAATTTATTGCTTAGATGAATTGATATAGTGTTGAACTAAAATATGTAATTTATACCTATAGCTAATTAATAATTTTATCCTTATTCAGAAAAGCTTTACTTCCCTGTGAAATACGTTGAAGGCAGATTTTTGGCTGAAAAAGCTATTGTTGTTTAGCTAAATTGACACAGTGTTGAACCACAATATGTATGACTATGCACATAGTCAATTATCATTCTCAGCCTCAATGATAAACGTGATGATGATAATAATAAGCCTTGCTTAATAGTAACCTATGATGGAGGCAGGGACTTTTGACTGAACAGGTACTGAGAATAAATGATGTCAGAGCACTTACCACTAAACAAGGGATGTATACTGCTCTCTCAGTGGTTAGGGAACTGTTGTAGAAGAAACAGTGGAGAGATACCATGAGACAGAAAATAGGAAGAAGGGTTGGGAAATGTAAATCAAAGCTCTTTTGAGATTCCATGTGTTTCATCTGTCAGGATGCCCAAAATTAATAACACAAGGGACAGCTCAAGCTGAACAGGACATGAAGCAAGAGGAACATTCTTTCATTGTTGGTGGGAGTGCAAACCTGTATAGCCATTTTGGCACTTGGTGTGGTGATTTCTCGGACAGATGAAATTTATCTACCTCAAGATCCAGCTATGCAACTCTGAGACATCTACTCAAAGGGCACTCCATCTTAACAAAAAGATATTTCTCAACCATGTTCATTGTGGCTTTATTAAGAATAGCCAGGAACTGGCAACAACTTAGACGTCCTTTAACAGAAAAATGGATAAAGAAAATGAAGTACTTTGATACAATGTAGTATTACTTATCTATTTTAAAATGATATAACAAAAAAATAAAAATGATATAATGAAATCTTCAGACATATAGATGGAACTAAAAAAAACTTATCTGGAGAGAAGTAGCATAGATCCAGACAATCAAGTGTGTATGTGTCCATTATACATGGGTATTACCCATAAGTAAATAATAACCAAGCTAAGATTCATAGACCTAGAGAAGTTAGGCAAAGAGTGTTTTTTGGGGGGTGAGGGTGGCACATGAATAGATTTTACAAAGTGAATAGCATAGATTTTATGGACTTACTAGGTGTACATATAAGCATATGCAGGAGTTGGTGGGTGCTTATCAGGTAAGGGGACATGGCAGGGAGAGAGAAATTAGTAGGTAGACCACTGGGATTGGAGAATATTTGGGCTGTCAGAAATTGAATGCAGTGGAAACTTCCTGGTTTTATGAAGATGATCGTAATACAGATTCCTAATGATGGGGGATATAGAGTTGGAGCTAAGCTCCTCTTCTTGTCAGGTCAGACTTCCAGCAGCAAAACTGGCATGCATTCAATTGTCTTGTTAGACAAAAGGTTCATCTCCTCAAAGTGATGGCTGGGACCCCATTTCAGAGGACAATAGACACACACAGCAGACAGGGAATTCAAGTTGGTGCTGACACGGAGCCACCAACCCTAGTCTTTTTGGTGTGGAAAAACACTCTGCAGGCTACAAAAAGAGAAACATGGGACATAAAGCCATCCACAATACTTTGACCTACAATCTGTCTTTCCTGCTAAATGTGCTAAGGCAATGGTGGCACCGAACTCATGGAAGTAACCAAATAATTTCAGATTTAACTTCAGACACTCCATGGCTGAGAAACAATGTCTGACATTATTTGGGAAACCAAGAACTAGAGATTAGATAGAGTTCCCGGGTAAAACTATATACTACTGATCTTAAAAAAATTAATACTCATGCATTAGGGACTTATCTAACCATCATTAGAGAGGCTGCTTCTGGCAGCATATGGGGACAGATGTATAGACTCACAGCCCTATGTACATAGAGAAAATCTAAATAAGGGGTTTTGCAGGATAAGCTTATTATCTCACAGAGAGTGAGTCAGTAAACACAAGACTAAGACAGGTCTGCAGCAATGTCTGCATGTACATATTATAGCTATTAGCTTAGTATTTTTATTGGACCTCTGACCAATCAAATGAATTGGCTTCTGATCCTTATAAATGCTCTTGGGGCTTTTCACTCTTATTGGGTTGCCATGTCAACCTTCCCTATGGTAATTTTTGCTCCATCTTATTATAATTTATTTTGTCAGGTTTGGGTGTTAAATCTTAGAATCTTGTTCGTTCTAAAGAGAGACAGAGAAGAAGTGGTTCCAGAATTAAGGGGAGGGGGAAAGGAACTGAGAGGGGAAGAGAAGGAAAAGATATAATGAGGAAATATTGTATGAGAAAATAATCTATTTTGATGAAAGAATAAAATAGAAAAAACATGCAAGGGAATACACATTCCTAAGAAAATAGATTTTGTACAGTAAAAAATAATTATAAATAAGAAATTCATGTACCTGCAAAGAACTAGAAGTAGTGTGGGGAAGTGATAGCTACAGGAATGGGAGAAAAATAAGAGAACATGGTGAAAGAACAGAGAACACAATCAAAATACACCATACGCATCCATGGAATTGTCAGATGACAGACATGATCATGATCAACTACTAAAGAAAGCAAAATAGCAGGACTGTTTGCCTGTGAGTATAAGTGCAATTGTTTAATTTGAAAATAAAAGTCATTGCCCTTGGGCATTTTTTCTAGTTAGAAGTTTAGTTAGAATTTAAGAAGATACAGAATGTAAATTTTAGTTAAACTTCTTTCAATGAAGAAATTAACATTTTATTAAGAAAATGAATTTTACCCAAAGCTGGTTTTTAGGATCTGTACTTGCAAAGGATTCAAATGTCATAGTGTAATACAGTGAAAGCAACCATGAAGACACAAATATAAGCAAGTGAACCAGGGCAGGAGGACAGGGACTTTAGAGTCTTCAGTCATTTGAAGAATAATAGAAAAAGTTTCCTTGTTAGACATGATTATTTAGATAAATGGTCCAAACTTACCAAAATATAGGATTAAAAAATCCTGGAAAAGAAAAGAAAAATAAAGTAAATTTTTTATTCTGGCAGATGGCTCACCAGTAAGAGGGTTTGTTGTGAGTCTGATTTTGAATCCTTATCGTCTACGCAAAACTCTTGGCAGGGCTGTGTGTGCCTCCAGCACCAGCGTTGCAAGGACAGATCTCAGAAGCTCCAACCCAGCTATTCTAGCCGAAGCACTGAACTTAGAGCTTCCGTTTCTGTGAGATGCTGTCTTGAGGAAGAATCAGGTGAGAATCTCATCCTCCTGTCTTTGTGAGCCAGTGAACAAACTCATACACTCTCCCATACCCATACCAACCCTGCTCTCAGATTATACACAAACTTCCCAAAAGAACACTGTGGGAAACTGAATGACTTATTGAAGGTATGGGTATTTAATCACGCCCCTCTCAAAGGAAGGCATGAGCCAAGAAGCTCTCTTCCAACATGACAGGAATTCTCCCTTCCTTTTGCATTCTGTGACTTATATCTCTCTTAGTGTTGAAGGGAGGTATTTCTTCCTTCCCAGTAAATTCTTGATGACTAAAGAGAAATCCAAAACTCAAAATAACACAACTCTGCCTTTAGTGACTAATAACTGGTTTACTATGCTGTTATTGCAAATACATTTTAATTTAAACTTAATTTCTTTGGAAGATTATCAAATCAGTACAGTTTAACTTTTAACATTTATTCAAATCTATTAGCATTTTCCTTTGCTGCAAAAGTAAAAACAGATTTATATGTTTAGGAAAATATACATATGGATACATGAATATACGTGTGTGTTTGTACATAACAATAATTAATGTAAATGAGGATATGTGTTTTAGAGATAGTTTTAGAGTTGTACATATGTGGGGTAGGAAGGGGATAAAAAGGTGAAAATGATATAATTATAATTTTTCAGAAAATAAGATTTATTATAAAAGTAAAATAAAGGTGCAAAATTACCACATATTGTTCTCTCTTTGTCTGATAAAGGTATTTCAAATTCTTATATTTGCTACAAGCAATCATCTACAATTTTCCACAATTTCCGAATTCTTTGTATGTAAATAATCGGTTCCTTTCTGAGAAATAGCAAGTGGTGAGTCTGAACAGACTTGGTAGCTTTAAAATATTGCTTCAGGGTCTGGAGACTGGCTAAAGTGTTAAAAGCACTTACTACTGAGACAAGAACCTGGGTTCCCATCCTATCATCTGCCTTTAGCAGCTGGTAACTACCTTCAACTCCTGCACCACGGTATTTAATGCTTTTTCTGACTTCCATGGTTATCTGCATCCAAATGTGCACCCCTTCCCCCTCCCTCCTTTCCTCCCCCCTCTGTCTCTGTCTCTGTCTCTCTGTCTCTGTCTCTCTGTCTGTCTCTCTCTCTCTCACACACATTAAAATATTTTACAATATTTCTTTCACTTTAAGTATTTGCATAAAGACAAAATTATGATACAGAGTGGGAACGGTAGATGGTGATATCATAAAACACAGAGAAGTGAACTTCCTGCAGGGCCATGCACACTTCTATACTCAAAACACTGATCCTTTCCTTAGAGGAGGTTGGGAAAGGGCATCGGAGTTTCTAGATCCAAATATCTGGCAACACTTGTGTTTGTAAAAGCAGATACTAGATTCTTCCATTCAATAGAGCATTAGTTATACAATTCATCTTCAGGACATGACTTCCTGGTTGCCTTTTATTGGCTGTCTTATTAATAGTCTTTACTTTTGTCTGTATTCATAATTCCCAGGTGTCCTTAGTGCCATGTGAATTATTCAGATATTGGCTCATCCAGTCTTGCTTCTATTGCCTCGTTTTGAGCGTCCTGCCAAGCTTGAATGTGCCCAGAGGAGTGCTCAGATAAAGTGGGAATTTAAGAGCAATGGGAGCGTTGGTTTCTCCACTCCAATAAGAACATTTAAGATGCATGTGAGATTTCTCTTACTCCTTTGGCTCTCTTTTTATTACAACATCTTTACTCGAATTGGCAAGTAGACAAAGGGCTATGCCAGTATGAACTTGGTGCCATTAAAAAAAACCAAGGGATGGCGATAACAAACCATGAAGCTAAATGATTTTCTTTCTCTCCGGGTATCAGTTTCACATAAATTGCGTCTATTGTGAATCAGCTTTGCCATTTTGTAGTTTCCAAGGCTTTAAAATACAAAACAGAGAGAACACAAAGCTATAGACTTTTTATAAGCCTTCATTTGTAAGGCTATTATATTAGGTTTAAACAAGCCTCCCAGTAGCCTGAATCCTCACAATCATATAATTGTTTTTGTGTGTCTAAAGAAAACCAACCACCTTTCCCTACAATACACATTAATAATTGAGATCAGGAAAGTAAATTCTAAAATTAAGAATAGAATAGAATAGAATAGAATAGAATAGAATAGATAAATAGATATAAAGTAAAATAACATTCGTTGAGTACGAATTATTAGTCAATTGAATATTTTGCAGTGACATGAAGGTTGGCTTATTTTTTAATATTATTACTCAGTGTGATCTTATTGTTATTCACTTAAAGAACCATACAATATGCAGACAAGGATTCAGCACCAAAAGTACTTAGATATTATTAGACATTAATTTAAGACTTGGAGAAATGTGAATATATGAAAAACATATGTAATAACCTGACCTACTTTGATTTCTGCATTTAATAACTTTGTCTTTTCTATAATCTGACTAACAGAGCCTTAATCTTCAGGTATTTAAATGGGTTTTAGAGAGATGTGAATCTGCCTTTAAGAAACCCTAATCTGACTTTAAAGATACAACTCCTCTTTTCCTAAGTTTATTCACTGATAAACTTACATCTAAACTTCTTTCTCTGTACCTTTAAGTTCCATTTAACAAAATCTCTAGCCAACTTAAAATCGTTAGACTATTCTTTAAGCCTTTTGAGGTATCTCTTTGAGGTGTGAGCATCAATATATCCATTGCAAATTTCTGTGAGAGCATGGGGTAAATGCTGGAGGATGTTATTTAGCAATTTGGAAACCCCTCTGTTTGGAAGACAGAAGTATCATTTTTCTTTATGTAGCTCTAACACCCTCCCCCTAGGAGAACATTAAAATCCCTCTAGTGCTTCATTTCATTGATACTCAAACTCCACTGTTTATATTGCAGTGCGTCTCTCCTATTACAAATACCTTGAATAGGGGTTGGGGATTTAGCTCAGTGGTAGAGCGCTTGCCTAGCAAGCTCAAGGCCCTGGGTTCGGTCCCCAGCTCGGGGGGGGGGGGAAATGAGATCATTGTCATCTGTGTAACTTTTCCTGGCAACATTGTTGCTCTGACACAGTATCAGTAAGCTGATATACATAAAAAAGAAATGTGATCTCAAATCATATGTTTGATTTATTTTCCAGGTAAGTGGTTTTAACCTCATTCCTATATTTACTTGGTGGTATATAAATAAAATATTTCTCTGAGTGTCTTTATTATTATCATTCCTTTCTAGCCTTGGGAGTGGAAAATATGGAATTCTTCCTTATAAAATCATTACAGGTGTCCTGAGTTTTATCCCTCATTTTATCATTCCGTTTCTCTTTTCTTTGGTTCATCTACCTAAATGTTTGTTAATTTTATTAAACTTTCATTTTTATTAGTGTTTCTCTCTTTTTATGTTTCTATTGCATCAGTTTTAGTACTAGTGATCTCTTTTGTCCAATAGCTGTGCATTTAAATCACTCTCCATTGTTTTTGCTTGTTTATTGACTTAAATGCCACAATAATAGTGTAAGCCCCTATATTTACTTCTTCCATAGGTTGTATCTGCTAACATAAACTAGATTTCATGTACTACTCAATCTATACCTTATAAGATTTTTTTATGTTGAGAGTGGAGAAATGGACCCTTTGATGAAATGAAACACAAGGAATAAAATATTAAAATTTAGATCCCCGGAGTTCACAGTGAAAATGTATGGGCTAGATGCCAGCTGGTAACTCCAGTGCTGAAGAACAGAGTCAGGATGATCCCTGGGAAACAGCTGACTATCAAGTCTAGCCAAATGGAGATCTTTCATTTAAATGAGAGATAGTGTTTCAAAAACATTAGTTGAAAAGGTGAGAAAAGATCTCTAGATATCAATCACTGGCTCTACATGCAATGATACTGACAAACATGGCTAGTTGTTCAAACATATGTATGTACCTACATGCACACACATGTGTGCACGTGCGCTCATGTGCACGCGTGCGCACACACACACACACACACACACACACACTTTGTATACACATCTGTATGTCTTTTAGATTTTTCTGTGTAGTTTGCTATTGATTCTTACTTCCTACTAGTGTCTCAGCTTACTCTGGAGTGTTCCTGCATTTAATATTGAATCCTGAATGGCATATTATCCACCAACATCCTTAACCAAATCCTTGCTAGAATAGGCCTTGTAGTGGTAGGATTTTTTTATTTTATATTTTATTTTCTTATTGAATATGGATCCTTCTCTCATACAATATACCTTAATCACGGTTTCCCCTCCTAACACTCCTTCTAGCCCCACCCCACATTCCACTCTGTCAGACATACTCCCCCTGTTTCTTCTTCAGAAAAGAGCAGGCTTTTAAGAGACATCAGCCAAACAAGACAAAACGAGATATAATTAGATAAGGTGAAAACTCTCACATTGAGGCAAGACAAGTAGGAAAAGAACCTCAAGAGAAGACAAAAAATCAGATATACATCTACTCCTACTGTTACGAGTCCCACAGAAACACCAAAGTAACAGCCATATCATGTATGCAAACAACCTAGTGTAGACCCAAGCAGGCCCCATGATTGGCTTTTCATTCACTGTGAGCTCATGCTAAGAGATCTGCTTAATTAATTTGGTAGGCAACCTCTTCCCGGTGTCCTCCAATCTTCTTGAAATCCCCTAAACTCTGAGGGGAGAGATCTGATAGGTTCCTCCAATTTGAACTATGACTTCTTACAGTGTTCTGCTGTAGGTCTCTGCGCGCTCTCCCATATGCTGCCACAGGAAGCCTCTCTGACGACCACTGAACAAGGCAGTAACCATATCTATGTGTATAGCATAAACCATTAGGAATAACTTCATGGATTATTTTTGACATTTTTTGGTTCTACCCTAGGTCTCTGGTGCATCCACTCTCTAGTTTTTGGACAAGCAAGCAGTGTAGGGCATGGACTGCCTCTTGTGGATGGACTTCAAGTTAAATAAAACCAGGTTATCCTAAAACAAGTTCTGCACCAGCATTGCCACAGCACAACTTGCAGGGGAGCCAGAATGTTGGTAAACGGTTTTGTGGCTGGTTTGCATTCCAGGTTTCTCTTTCTGTAGTGTGCTGAGTACCTTTTCCAGCCACAGAGATTAAAACATATGGGTAAATGCTCCAAGATCACCTGAGCTAAAGCTTTTTCTACATCACTAAGCTGAGTGGAAGTTGTTCTTGCCTATGATAACACACTATCAGCTTTTAGAGGGTAGCATTCTGCTCTAGCATCAAGTTGGGCTTTTTAAGGATTACTTGGGAATTCCTTCTCTTACAACTCAACTGAATGCAACCCTAGTCCTAACACTTGACCTTGCCTGCATACAGAACATGGCCAGTTCTGACTTGGTATCCTCCATAACCAGGAGTCCTTACTGGCGGTACCCTCATAATTTTCTAAAAGTTTCCACCCCATTAGGTTTCCAGACCACCCTTCCAAATGGCCCTCAATTCCAGCTGTTTCTCTTCACGGTTCTTCCCCAATCCCACCTGATCCTTCCTGTGCTGGGCTCCAATAAACCCAATGCAATTCACAGAATCTATTCTATTTCATTTCCCCAGGGAGATCCATAATGCCCCACCCCCAGCACTCCTCTCTATCTAACCTTTATGGCTCTGTGGATTGCAATTGGCTCATTGATTGCTTAACAGCTAATATCCACTTATAGGTGGATACCATATTTGTCTATCTGGGTCTGAGATCTATCATTCAGGATGATTTTTACTAGTTGCATATATTTGCCTGCAAATTTTATGATGTCATTTTTTGACTGCTGAATTGAAAGGAATTACTCTCTTGTATAAATTTTCCTTATCCATTCCTCTGTTGGGAGTCATTTAAGTTATTTTTAGTTTCTGGCTAATACAAACAAAACTGCTATGAACATGGTTGAGCAAGTGTTCTTATGTAATATAGAGAGACCTTTGGGTCTATGCCAAAGAGGCGTATTGCTAGATCCTGAGGTAGATTGATTCCCAATTTTCGTAGAAACCACTATATTGATTTCCAAAGTGGTTGTACGATCTGCACACCCACCAGCAATGAAGGAATGCTCTCATTGCTCTACAGTCCTGCTGGCATGTGCTTTTATTGATCACAGCCATTCTGAGAGGCTTAAGATGGAATATCAAAGTAGTTTTGATTTGCATTTCCCTGATGAGTAAGGATGTTGAACATTTCCTTAAACATTTCTCAGGCATTTGAGATGTCTCTATTGGGAATTCTTTGCCTAGCTCTATTCACTATCTCTTTATTAGGTTATTTTTTTAAATACCTAGTTTCTTGAGTTCTGTATATATTTTGGACATTAGACCTTTGTCAGATGTAAAGTTAGTGAAAATAATTCCCCCTTGTGTAGCCTGCTGTTTTTCCCAATTGACAGTGTCCTTTGCAATACAGACGCTTTTTAGTTTCACAAGGTATCATTTATTGCTTGTTGATCTTAGTTAGGAGACACTAAGATAATATTTATTAAATATTTAATTTATTTTCTTTTCTTAATTTGTTTTTTAACAACAGAACAAAGCAAAAGTAACAATAGAGCCACCTGAGTGGGCAAATTGGCCTTGAACTTAAAAATTTTCTTCCTGCTATCAAGACTTTTACCACTGTGCTAATAACTTAAATGGTATTCGTGTATTTGTCTGGTTTATGAATTTATACAGTATGCCTTAACAACATATACTATAATAAGATAGTTGTGAAAATTCTAAACATTCACCCTTGATCTAAAATTATCTTACAAAATACATAAAATCTGCCTGTGGAATAAGTTCTGGCTGATCTGCTGTATCAGCCTCAGTGGGAAAGGTTGTGCCTAGTCCCACAGCAACTTGATATGCCAGGTTGCGGGGATACCCAGAGGTGTTTCCACCCTTTTAAAGGATAAGGGGAAAGGGAGAGGGTGAATGGGAAGGGGGCAGTGATAGGAATGTACAGTGGATAATATATACATATATATGTATATATATATGTATATATCGATTGATAATCTGTCTACATCTCAATGGAAATCACTAAAAAGACACACAAAGACATGCAATAATGTACTGTGAAAACTATACATAGTGGGGACTCGGTTTCTTTCAAGTATTACTCACTATCTTCTGCTTTTGAATGACCATAATAAAAACTGCTCCACATTTAGCCTTAGCTCCCATAACTTTCTTTCGAATATGTACTTGTTAGGGCTGTCTCCCAGCTTGCTGCCTCTTGGTCTGGTTTTGGTTTCTTCATTGATCACTTTTTTCTATTACTGAAAAACTAGTGTGTATATTCGTAATCTTCACCATATACTCTTTTTAAACAGGATTCATGATTTCTTCATAGAGGTACACATGATAGCTGTCAAACAAAATCTGAAGAGAGACCGCGCCTTTTTATAATGTGCTAGGCTATAAGCATGCTATGGGGACTTGTCAGTCAGATAGTATGTGGTCTCTGCTTTCACTCTGCTTTGTGACTTAACCGGTCTCTCAGCTCTGTGATTTAATTGGCCTGGTTATTGTTTAGTGATATTTGGGTTTAGAAGTCATTTGTTTTTGTCTCCCCAAGGAAACTCACACAACACAATTGGTTGGCATCTGAGCATGGATCAACAGAACTAAAGATGCATTGGAGAGGAGTAGTGATATTACCCCTGGGTTGGATCTGAAAACATGCAGACAAGTCGAGAGCAACCATACAAGCAATACTGCTAGGGCTGTCTTTCTTAAGCTTTTTAAGATTTTTCTCTTACTCAAGTGACAATTGCTGCTACTAGATGACTATACATACAACTAGGGTCGAAGTGTCAGAGTTAAAGATTCATAGTGGGGAACCCTAGTGTGATATTACTCAACTGTAAAAGTAATACAATGTCTCCGTAGTGGTAGACATTTTCACATGAATTCTACAAGGTATACTTCATTCTATAAACATAGCATACATTGTATGAGTTCATTAGTAGGTTATGGCAGTATTGTGTGTGTGATTGTGTGTGTGTGTACATGTGTGTGTTTGTATATATGTATAATTTGCTGTGAATGATAAGAACCACAACATAAAATGAGCCACATGGACAGAAAATCCTTGTTTGTGTCACAATAGGAATAACATCTATGAGTGTTATCCTTAATTTAAAACTAAGGTAAATATATAATGGATCATGTTGATGGTTTTCCGTATATTAAACCATCCCTGCATGCCTGGGATGGAGCCTAACCCTAACCCTAACCCTAACCCTAAATCTAACCCTAACCCTAACCCTAACCCTAAACACTAACCCTAACCCTAACCCTAACCCTAACCCTAACCCTAACCCTTCAATTTCTTTATTCAGAGTCTTGAAGTTCTTATTGTACAGATCTTTTACTTGCTTCGTTAAATCACACAGAGGTACTTTATATTATCTGGATCTATAATGAAGGGTGTCGTTTCCCTAATTTCTTTCTCGGCTTGTTTCTCTTTTGAGTAGAGGAAGGCTCCTGATTTATTTGAGTTAATTTTATACCCAGCCACATTGCTGAAGTTGTTTATCAGCTTTAGTAGTTCTCTGGTGGAACTTTTGGGATCACTTAAATATACTATCATATCATCTGCAAATAGTGATATTTTGACTTCTTCTTTTCCGATCTGTATCCCCTTGACCTCCTTTTGTTGTCTGATTGCTCTGGTTAGAACTTCAAGAACTATATTGAATAAGTAGGGAAAGAGTGGGCAGCCTTGTCTAGTCTCTGATTTTAGTGGGATTGCTTTAAGTTTCTCTCCATTTAGTATAATGTTAGCAACTGGTTTGCTGTATATGGCTTTTACTATGTTTAGGTATGGGCCTTGAATTCCTATTCTTTCCAGGACTTTTATCAAGAAGTGGTGTTGAATTTTGTCAAATGCTTTCTCAGCATCTAATGAAATGATCATGTGGTTTTGTTCTTTCAGTTTGTTTATATAATGGATCACGTTGATGGTTTTCTGTATATTAAACCATCCCAGCATGCCTGGGATGAAGCCTACTTGATCATGGTGGATGATTGTTTTGATGTGCTCTTGGATTCGGTTTGCCAGAATTTTATTGAATATTTTTGCGTCGATATTCATAAGGGAAATTGGTCTGAAGTTCTCTTTCTTTGTTGGGTCTTTGTGTGCTTTAGGTATAAGAGTAATTGTGGCTTCATAGAAGGAATTCGGTAGTGCTCCATCTGTTTCAATTTTGTGGAATATTTTGGATAATATTGGTAGAAGGTCTTCTATGAAGGTCTGATAGAATTCTGCACTAAACCCATATGGACCTGGGCTCTTTTTGGTTGGGAGACCTTTAATGACTGCTTCTATTTCCTTAGGAGTTATGGGGTTGTTTAACTGGTTTATCTGTTCCTGATTTAACTTTGGTACCTGGTATCTGTCTAGGAAATTGTCCATTTCCTGCAGATTTTCAAGTTTTGTTGAATATAGGTTTTTATAGTAGGATCTGATGATTTTTTTAATTTCCTCTGAATCTGTAGTTATGTCTCCCTTTTCATTTCTGATTTTGTTAATTTGGACACACTCTCTGTGTCCTCTCGTTAGTCTGGCTAAGGGTTTATCTATCTTGTTGATTTTCTCAAAGAACCAACTTTTGGTTCTGTTGATTCTTTCTATGGTCCTTTTTGTTTCTACTTGGTTGATTTCAGCTCTGAGTTTGATTATTTCCTGCCTTCTACTCCTCCTGGGTGTATTTGCTTCTTTTTGTTCTAGAGCTTTTAGGTGTGCTGTCAAGCTGGTGGCATATGCTCTTTCCTGTTTCTTTCTGCAGGCACTCAGAGCTATGAGTTTTCCTCTTAGCACAGCTTTCATTGTGTCCCATAAGTTTGGGTATGTTGTACCTTCATTTTCATTAAATTCTAAAAAGTCTTTAATTTCTTTCTTTATTTCTTCCTTGACCAGGTTATCATTGAGTAAAGCATTGTTCAACTTCCACGTATATGTGGGCATTCTTCCCTTATTGTTATTGAAGACCAGCTTTAGGTCGTGGTGGTCTGATAGCACGCATGGGATTATTTCTATCTTTCTGTACCTGTTGAGGCCCGTTTTTTGACCAACTATATGGTCAATTTTGGAGAAAGTACCATGAGGAGCTGAGAAGAAGGTATATCCTCTTGCTTTAGGATAGAATGTTCTATAAATATCTGTTAAGTCCATTTGGCTCATGACTTCTCTTAGTCTGTCTATGTCTCTGTTTAATTTCTGTTTCCGTGATCTGTCCATTGATGAGAGTGGGGTGTTGAAATCTCCTACTATTATTGTGTGAGGTGCAAGGTGTGTTTTGAGCTTTAGTAAGGTTTCTTTTACGTATGTAGGTGCCCATCAGTGTAAGGGGAAGCCCTGGGTCCTGCTAAGACTGAAGGACATTGTTGGGGGGAGGGCGGCAATGGGGGGAGGATGGGGAGGGGAACACACATAAAGAAAGGGAGGGGGAGGGATTAGGGGGATGTTGGCCCGGAAACCGGGAAAGGGAATAACACTCGAAATGTAAATAAGAAATACTCAAGTTAAAAAAATAAAATAAAATAAAAAAACAGTGGAAAAAATGTAAGGTAAATAAACAAACAAACAAACTAAAAACAAATAAATGATGGGATCGAGGCATTGATTTGCCATTTCTTATAGTCAGAAGAATACAAGGAAAATGGACTATGAATTATACATTAGAAGAATTTTTCTGGACAGCCAAAGACTTGGAAACAATGGTAAGTATTGAACAGTAAAGACAGGAGGAGCAGAATAGGGAGGGAATGATTATGACTCAACATACAGATGGACTTTAACATTGGCCTCATAAAGGTAATGATGATAATTAAGATATTATGTCCATCTGAATGCCTTGAATTTGGAAGGCTTTAAAGCAAGACATGAACAAATCTCTCACTTCCTGCATGTAAGACTTTTGGACAGAAAATAGAAGGGATGGTCCTGAGTACCACTGAATGAGAAATAACGTAAGTTTCCATCACTTTTTAGAACAAGGGATAACATCAGTCCCATGTTATCTGGCTCAGATGTGTAACAACTCATAGAAGAAAGGAACAAGAAAACAATAAAACTGAAAGCAAATGGACAATAATTTTTAGAGTATGTGATTACTACCAATAAACACTGTATAATGGGGATGGATGTTGCTTACCTAAGTTGTACTTAGTTGTTTCAGTAGCAGAGAGCTGGTCAAACCAGGAAAACAGCTTCAGGGGCAGGAATGGCAGTTAAAATTAAATCACTGCCCCTTCTTACTCTTGGACTAGGCAAAGAATTCCAAAATATCTCTGGTCAATGTCAAGGTAAAGATTTTGCTGTAGCTTTGTGGCAGTGGTAGTGTCAAAGCATGACATTTCAGAATGACTTGTGGACTATGGAGAGGTAGATTCATGGTGTAGTCCCCTAATCCTTGCTGATAACTCTACATGACTCTGAACTTTCATACAAGGATGAGCTCTTTAGCTGCTAGCTATGATAAACCTTGGCAACATTTCATTTTTAGATATCTGTAGTTATATGAGACCCATCGATACTTACTTGGCATATAAAGTGAAAGCATTCAAGGGTTCTGTCTACCTTCCCACAGAGTAGTTTGATTATTTAATGCTAATTCCTGAGTGAATTATTGATTTGGAAAATCATCATGAATGATAGAATAAGATAATGATAGAATGTAAGGTATTTGAATAATAGCCAAATACCAAATAATGCGAGTGAACAGTGCCAAATAGTCAAATAGCCAAAGATCAAATAACAATATTTGAGTAAAAAAAATGAATCCCCCCCAAAAGCTGTATTCTGATTAAGTAAATGTATCAGTGTTTGGGTCAAGTATCATACTTATGAATTTTGGAAACATGGAAACCCCAAAGACTTCACAAACCACAAAGCTTTTGTTCTTTGTAGTGCTTACACACCATAACCAGATGGTAGGACTCAATTTCTAAGTATACCATAATCTTTATCAACAAAATATGAAAATAATTCAAGCAGAGATTGAGTTAGCAGTTATTTATTGACATTACAGAAAGGTTCTATTTAGACTTTATGGGAGAATTATTATCCTCAGTTCTGCTCAATTATGGGTTCTACATGCTACTCTAGTGACATGTTAAGCATAATTTGCTCTCTTGTGCCACAGTGCCATTATTGTTGTGGGTGCAACCAATTGTTCTCCATTAGAATTAACATCTAGCTACTCAAGAAAGAACCTATTTACTCTTAGGGAACTTGTATGTATTTACACTGATGAAGCCAATGCTACTTTTGTGTTGAAAAGAGGTGGTGGGTCTTAAATTAATTTTTTATTTACATTTCAAATGTTATCACCTTTCCCAGTTTTCCCATCCATAAACTCCCTATTCCATCTCCTCTCACCCTTCGTGTATGAGGGTGTTCACCCAGCCAACTTCCCACTTCTTCCTGCTCCCACACCCAGACATTCGCATATACTGGGGGTCCAGCCTTGACACCAAGGACTTCTCCCACTGGTACCAAATAAGGCCATCCTCTACTACATATGCAGCTGAAGTCATAGGTCTGTCCATGTGTACTCTTTGGGTGCTGGTTTAGTCCCTGGGAGCTCTGATTCGTTGCCATTGTTGTTCTTATGGGTTTGCAAGCCCCTACAGCTCCTTGAATCCCTTCTCTAACTCCTGCAATGGGGACCCTATCCTCACTACAATGGTTTGCTGCTAATATTTGCCTCTGTATTGGTCAGACTCTGGCGGAGCCTCACAGGAGACAGCTATATCAGGCTCCTGTTAGCATGCACTTCTTGGCATCAGCAATATTGTCTGGGTTTGGTGACTGTATATATATGGGCTGGATCCCTGAGTAGGGCAGGCTCTGACCAGCCATTCCTTCAGGTTCTGCTCCAAAATTTGTCTCTATATCTCCTCCTATGACTATTTTTTGTTCCCCCTTCTAAGAAGGACTGAAGTATCTGCACTTTGGTTGTCCTTCTTTTTGAGCTTCATGTGATCTGTGGATTGTATTTTGGGTAATTCTAGCTTTTGGTGTAATATCCACTTATCAGTGAGTGCATACCAGGTGTGTTTTTTTCTGCGTGTGGGTGTGTGTGTGTTTGTGTGTGTGTGTTTGCGCCCACGTGCACGCACGTGCAAGGAAGAGAGAGAGAGAGAGAGAGAGAGAGAGAGAGAGAGAGAGTTATCTCATTCAGAATGATATTTTCTAGCTCTATCTACTTGCCTATGAGTTTCATGAAATCAGTTTTTGAATAGCTGAATATTACTACATTGTATATATGTACCACAGTTTTTTGTATCCATTCTTCTTTTGGATATGGATGTGTGTTCTTTCTAGCTTCTGGCTATTATAAATAAGGCTGCTATGAACATAGTGGAGCATGTGTTATTGTTATATGTTGGAGCATCTTTTGAGTGTATGCCCAGGAGTGGTATAGCTGGGTCCTCAGGTAGTGGAATGTCCAATTTTCTGAGGAAACTCCAGACTGATTTCCAGAGTGGTTGTACCAGCTTGCAGTCCCACCAACAATGGAGGAGTGTTCCTCTTTCTCCACATCCTCGCCAGCATCTGTTTTCACCTTAGTTTTTAATCTTTGCCATTCTGACTGGTGTGAGGTGGAATCTCAGGGTTGTTTTGCTTTGCATTTCCCTAATGACCAAGGATGTTGAACATTTCTTTAGGTACTTCTCAGCCATTCGATATTCCTCAGCTGAGAATTCTTTATGTAGCTCTGTACACCTTTGTAAATCCCCATTTTAAATAGGGTTATTTGTCTCTCTGGAGTTTAAATTCCTGAGTTCTTTGTATACATAGTGTATTAGCCTTCTATCACATGAAGATCAGTAAAGATCTTTTCCCAATCTGTTGGTTGCTCTTTTGTCCTAATGGCAGTATCCTTTCACATAGAGAACTGCTGCTGCCGGTCGCCGTCATACTGGGAAACTATTTTTCAGTATGTAATAGGTACTAGGGAAAATTAGCAAAAAACTAACTTCTTTATAAAAAGTGATTGTTGTTGTAGTAGATAGTCCAATGTTTGGCCCTTAAGAAAAGCATCAGTCATCTTTATCACCTCCCTTCCCAGCAAAGCTCAGGGAACACTGATGCCCAAAAACTTCCAAAGCCTCAACAGTATTTGTGAAAAAGAAGCAGGAATATTTGAAGAGTGAGAGACAGTGGGTGAATACAGCCAACCAGAGTTTTCTAAATACAAAAGGACAGTTGCACACATGAATTCAAAAGGTCATGACTATACTCATAAGACTTGCTTAAAATAAGACAAACAAAATTACCTGTGGGGTGTCACATAATGACTGTAAAGAGTGGATTATGTTATTTTTTTAAAAGTTGATGACGTTCAGAAAGAAAGCCAGTGAGGGTTAGGGAAGGGTTTTAAGTGGAAAGAATTGAGGTGGTAGATTTTTCAAAAGGCATTATATGCATATATAATTCTGAAAGAATAAAATCTACCTCCAACAAAGGAAAAGGAGAAGGAAGAACAGAAGATGTGTCAGCGGAGAGCAATGTTTCTGCCCTGGAGTTACACTTGACTTATCCTCTTGATAGTAACCCAAGACTCATGTTCCTGTAAGTAACCCAACAACCACAGTATTCATTAGTTTAATCTTATAGGTTAATTAGAATTGAAAACATTTCTCTTGGGCCAGGGATGTGGGCAGGGGTGAGCAGTGTTGGTGGTACCTCTACACAATGGAATATTACTCAGCTATCAAAAACAATGCCTTTATGAAATTCATAGACAAATGTTTGGAACTGGAAAATATCATCCTGAGTGAGGTAACCCAATCACAGAAAAACACACATGGTATGCACTCATTGATAAGTGGCTATTAGCCCAAATGCTTGAATTACCCTAGATCCCTAGAACAAACGAAACTCAAGACGGATGATCAAAATGTGAATGCTTCACTCCTTCTTTAAATGAGGAAAAAGAATACCCTTGGCAGGGAAGGGAGAGGCAAAGATTAAAACAGAGACTGAAGGAACACCCATTCAGAGCCTGCCCCACATGTGGCCCATACATATACAGCCACCCAATTAGACAAGATGGATGAAGCAAAGAAGTGCAGACCGACAGGAGCCGGATGTAGATCGCTCCTGAGAGACACAGCCAGAATACAGCAAATACAGAGGCAAATGCCAGCAGCAAACCACTGAACTGAGAATAGGTCCCCCGTTGAAAAAATCAGAGAAAGAACTGGAAGAGCTTGAAGGGGCTCGAGACCCCATATGTACAACAATGCTAAGCAACCAGAGCTTCCAGGGACTAAGCCACTACCTAAAGACTATACATGGACTGACCGTGGACTCTGACCTCATAGGTAGCAATGAATATCGTAGTAAGAGCACCAGTGGAAGGGGAAGCCCTGGGTCCTGCTAAGACTGAACCCCCAGTGAACTAGACTGTTGGGGGGAGGGCGGCAATGGGGGGAGGGTTGGGAGGGGAACACCCATAAGGAAGGGGAGGGGGGAGGGGGATGTTTGCCCGGAAACCGGGAAAGGGAATAACACTTGAAATGTATATAAGAAATACTCAAGTTAAAAAAAAAAAGAAAACATTTCTCATTTTGTCATCGTTACCTAGGGGTGAAGAGATATTTCACAAAACAATAAATGACAGAAGATTTGGTAGTGCTATGGTAATGTAATAGAGTTTGAAAAAATAGGTGATGTTCTTAGAAAATAATTAACCTAAGAAATTATGCCTAAAATGCTTTTCATACACTGATAATAAGGACATTCAAAGAATGAAAACTTTTTTCAGAAATTTTAATTTGCTTTGGTAATTTTTTCACAATTATATTATTAAAATTATATTGATCTTTCAATCTCTCCCTCCCATCATCTCCCAGAATACCTAACCCATTTAGTCCATTCAGAACTGTCACTGGAAGCATGGGTATGAGGTGTCATCAACTGGACCATGTGTCATCACACGGGAAAACTGACTGCTCTGAGTAGCCATGAGTTGGCAACAGGTCCCCTGGAAGTTAAGGGGACTTTTGTACCTGTTCCTACTCCATGCACTAGTGTTCAGTAGCTTCCTTTTGTGAAGGTCTTGGGAGATTACCCCAGTTGCTGTGAAATCATGATTGCAATGACCCTCTCATATCCCAAGGAAATCATTGCAGAATTATTGGTCTACAAATCGCATGAACATCATTACAACTTTTATGAGTTGCCTCATTATAATTTAACAGCATTATAATTTAGCAATATTTAATAAATACTTCCAACATTTTAAGTTATATTTTATTTTTGATTTTGTGTTCATCTGTACATCTGTGTATAGGTATATGCACATAATTGAGGTGGAGACAAGGGTTGTTGGGTCCCTTGAAAATAGAATTAGAGTGAGCTCTGTCCTCCTGACATGGAGTTTTGAGTCGATCTCAAGTCCTCTGTAAAAGTAGTGAGTGCTCTGTACTAAGCCTCCTTTTCTGTCTCCAATATTCTTTATTTTCTCATCTAAATATTATTAATAGATACTAATATCGAGGTTTATATAGGCACAAACATGTAGAAAGTAATAGAATATTATAAACCATTGTCAATTTGCTTTAATTCAGAATCTATCAGAATAATATTCTATCTCACCTAAACCACAGAAATTATTTCCCCCTGAAGAAGCAATGGCAGAGTTCTAAAGGGTTTACAGCCAGATGCTTTTAATCAAACCATTTTCAGTACAGTTTTATAAATAAAATAAGTACATGGTGTTTTGAGACAGCACAGCATAGTCTTCTCTCGAAATGATAGTGGAACTTTCTAGGGCTCCTAGTTAGAGTTGTCTGCCTGGTTCTCAAGTTTTAAATATAAATCCTAAGGTTTCAAATCATTCTCATATGATGATTTTGTGCTGAGACCTTGCCATCACAGGTATTATTAGAGCCAAGTCTGAACAGCATCCTATAAAGCCTTTCATATTTATAACATTGGCCGTATCATATACTTATGACCAAAAGTCTGCACAGTACCTAAGTACTTTTTCCTCAGCAGTGTACTTTCCAAAGGTAAGACAGCCTCTCTATATGCAGAGGTTTTCTTTTCTTTCGAATACATTACATCTTGGAATCCACAATGTATTTTATTCTGAATGAGGAAGAAAAGAAAGTACCCATTAGCTCATATCTTCATATTTCCTGAGTGACATTTCATACACTAAAGTTATTATGCTTTTATTTACTCAGTGTGAATATCGAGAGGGGAATTGATGAGATTTTGCTTAATATTGTTTTCTTTCTGAAGTTTTTACCATATTTAAATTTTAAATTAAAATTGTAATATAAGCTCATTTGTGAAGGAACATATATATTACTTTTAAATAATATAACCTCGGGAAAGAGTAAATAGCTTAATGTGGAAAAAACCTGTATTACGCTAAAGAAATAAAAATGAAACAACATTAAAATGGCAATACAAGCTTTTTTTCTTTTGTCTCATTACTGTTCCTATGGCAACAGAATGTTTGCTGTATATGTATTTTATACTTTTTAGAGTGATGAAAGTATTTATTTGTCTGAGTAGATTAACAGCTTTCACTCTAACCTGAGCAGAAGTTTAAGAAACACCATGTTAGAATCTTGGGAAATGTGTTTTGATTAGATTGAAAATTACATGTATATGAAGTCAAAGTAGATACTTAGTGCATTTTGTACAAATGAATCCAGAGAACATGCAGAAACTCAAAATAAAAGGAAACTACCTCAAAATGCAATTTTACAACAATTTACAATAGGCATATATATTTTTAGAGAGCACTTATGCAAGGCAGGCAAAATGCTAGTTAATGGAAAAGACATGTCATCTAAGTGTCTTTACTTCTCTGTGGCAGTTCTCAATACATGTACAAAGAATATGTTGTAAAGTGTGGTCTTCTGAACAGGATATAGTTATTATTTTCATAAACACCAAGTAGTTCTGGTTGCTCCAATAGACCCATACAGGATAAAGCCAACCAAAATTCCAGTATGGTTGGGACAAAACTCAGAAGTTCCAGGCGAAACTGAGAACTTCTGGAAGTTAACAGTTGCTGGTAGAAGAAGACTGTTTTGTTGGGAGTCCACCCAATGGAAGGGTGACCATGCTCCACTGAATGGCCCCACACTAATCAATATGTACTAATAAATATGAATCAATCAATGTATATACAGCTCAGAATGTACTTAATGCATTATTTTAAGGAGGCACAAAATTGACTGCAGGGTCACAGATGGAGACCAAAGGGGTGTTGGAGGTTAGAAAATGGGGAAAGGGTATAATAATATTTCATTGTAAAACTCTCAAAGAATTCATACGTGTTTAATTAAAGAAATTTTTAACTTTTTATGTTTTCCTTTTTATTGAAAAATAGTTTGTCATATAATGTTTCCCCTTCAACTACTTCTAATTTTTTCCTCATTTCCCCTCTTATCTGGATCCATCCCCTTTCTGTAAACAAACAGGGTGCTTAGGGATGATATATACCATACCATACCATACCATACCATACCATACCATACCATACCATACTCTACCATACCATACCATACCATACCATACCATACCATACTCTACCATACCATACCATACCATACCATACCATATCATAGTCTACCATACGATACCACACCATACCACACCATATTATATGTTATTATGCTATGCTATGCTATGCTATATTATACTAGACTGTAAAATATAATAAGATAAAACAAATGCCAAATCCACATTGGAACTGGGAAAACTAACAGAAGGAAAAGAATCTAGGAAAGACACAAAATACTAATACTAACTCAAAAAATCTTTAAGCACACTAAATTGGAAACC
This sequence comes from Rattus norvegicus, assembly GCF_021556685.1. Taxonomy (NCBI): domain Eukaryota; kingdom Metazoa; phylum Chordata; class Mammalia; order Rodentia; family Muridae; genus Rattus; species Rattus norvegicus. Next base: position 25,785,864 of record NC_141547.1, read on the forward strand.
CTAATGTATATACAAAGGCGCAGTAGGGTATAAAGGGACTGGTGTATCATAAAAAATTTGAAAATAAGATACCCCCCAAAAAATAACGAACACTCCTCAATTGCTGGTGTGATTACAAATTAGTACAACCACTCTGGAAATCAATTTGGCAGTTTCTCAGAAAACTGGACATAGCTTTACCTGAAGACCTAGCATATACGCAAAAGATGCTTCACCATATCAAAAGTACACGTGATCCACTATGCTCATACCAGCTTTATTTGTAATAGCTAGAAACAGGAAGAAACTCAGATATCGCTCAAATGAAGAATGGGAACAGAAAATATAGTTAATTAACACAATGGACTACTATTAAGCTATTAAACACAAGGGTACCATGATTTTCTTTTTCAGGCAAATTGATGGAACTAGAAAATGTTATCCTGACTGAGGTAACCCAGATCCAAAAGGACATGCATGGTATATACTCAATGACAAATGGATATTAGCCAAAAAGTATAGAATACCCATGATACACCCCACAGTGGCTAAGATGTTAAACAAGAAGCAAGGCTGAAGGAGAGGGTGTTTAAATCTCACCTAGAAATGGGAAAAAGTAATTATGGGAAGCAAAAGGATGGAGGAACCTGAGTGGTATAGGGGAGAGGGAGGAGAAAAGTGGGGCAGGATCAGGTATGGGGATAGACATGTGAGGGGCCCAGATGGGGAGGAAAATGAATGGAAATTTGTGGCTGTTGGGGGTGGATGATGAGTGAACCTCTAGAAAATACTAGCAACGTGGGATGTGGAAGATCCCAGGACTTCTAGGACTTTAGCCATAATGCCCCAAAGTGGGGAGATTCAACTTGAAGAGACAACTTCCTGTAGTCAGATAGGACCCCCAGTGGAGGGATGGGGACAACAACTCACTTCCAAAACGTTCAGTTCAGAATTGCTCCTGTCTAAAAGAATGGCAAGGACACAATGGAGCAGAGATTAAAGAAATGATTGACCAGTGACTGGCCCAACTTGGGATCCATTCTTGGGCAGGCACTAATCCCTGACACTATTACTGATGCTATGTTGTACATGCAGACAGGAGCCTAACATGGCTGACCTCAAAGATACTTTACCAGCAGCTGACTAAGACAGATGCAGACAGAGTCGACCATGGCCTGTGGTCATGGAACCCTATGGAAGAGTTAGGGGAAGGATTGAAGGAGCTGAAGGGGATGACCACTCCATTGTAAGACCAATAATGTCAACTAAACTAATCCCTTGGTCGCTGAGGTTTCTCTCAATGTGTATTAAATAAAGAAAAAATAAGAAAGATGCAGGGGAGTTGAAATTAATATTAAAATACTTTTAAAGAAACTGTTTTGTTTCTTTCTTGTTTGACATTTGACATTTGAATTGATTGCAGCTGACTTCATGGGAAACGATGGATGAATGAATGAATGAATGACTGAATGAATAAATGTAATTCTATATATACTAGCCATTTAATGTCTCTGTAAATACACCAGTGTTCATTTACCTTATAACAGTGCACAGGATAAAAAAGAACATCTAGGTATTGAACAGACTTTTAGACACAAGTATGAATTGATGTCGAAGCTAAGAACATCAATTGCTTTTAGAAGTTGCTACTCAAACTTGGTGCTAATGTCTGTAATGACAAGGATTTAAATGGACTGACACTTCATCCAAGTTCATCATGTGTGAAACATTTGTCACCTGTATATTTGCTTTTATAAGGGTCTAGCCTATATTTGAAATCTGCAAACAAAACCATTATTTTTGTTTTGCATCAATTCTGTTGTGAAATTATTTTTTTAAAAAATGTGTGTTCTTGATTCAATGGCTTTTCTTGCAAGGGTTTAATTATAATACACTTTCATTTGTAATTTCATGTTTTCCTTAAATCATTCTCAAAGCACTTAGAAATAATATGCTATTGTTTCAGCACTTTTTGAATAATCTTGAATAATTTTTAGTTTTAGAAAATTTTAGCTATTCTTTCTTTTTGTGATCACAGTCACTGGTAAACTAATTTCTATAGTTGTGAGCAACTTCTGATAATTATTGCCTCCAATTCTTTTATCCCACATAGATACTTATAAGATATGACAGTTCAACATGTTTTTATTATTGTTAATAAGTCTACTATTAAATAAACACGTTTGTTTTGTTTGAAATAGCAGTCACAGTATATTTCCTTTATCAAACATTAAATTAATTTTATTAAAAACATCAGCTTATTTTATCAAGTTATTTCAGTTTCCTTTTAATCTTAGTGCATTGTTATGTGTAGACCTGTGCCACATGAATGTGGACCCTCATTCTAGGATCTACTGTTATAGACTGTCCTGTCATTTTTGTTTTTATTTATGTGTGCATGCAATGTTCCTTTCTTTAGACTTTATCTTTGGTATTTCCTTCTTTGTATAATGTGCTTTTTATTAAATTTCCTGGCTCGTAGAATCTCAGATGTAATCACTGAAAACATGTATTAGTGTCCTCCTAAGGACCAATTTGTTCTAGGTTAACAAGATCTGTTTGTTGTTACTATTCAGTTTCTTAATTTTATATTTTGACCTTACTCATTCCCTCCTTCTTGGAAAACAATATGATTTTTATTGGCCAATATATATGATAGCATTTATTTCTCAGCCACTCACTTTCTTAACCTCAATGGATTCTTTCCTAATTAGGAATTTTCATGATAAATTAACTATTAAAGGGATAATCTCTTTTTATGGGTAGAACTGTACCCAGAACCCCAATTCATACTTTAAAATTATAACCACCTATGTAATTGCATTAGAGACAAGATCTTTGATGGCATAATTTTGTCAAATGGGTCATGTATAACAGATCAGGTGTCTTTATATTAATAAAGTCAACCAGATTTATGGTCACACTAAGTGAGCAAAAAGCAGGAATGAAGGCAAATTCAAACCAGAAATGACATTACCAAATAGAACAAAGGTATCTTTGCACCTGTGTTACGTTGTAAATCAGTAAATTTCTCTTGATTATCAGTTATCTGCTTTGTTCTGCTATGGTGTAGATCCCCCAAAATATATGCAGTGAATAACAAGAAAAGGGATTGGTGATCTCAGTAACAATCAATTAACCTACAGATTAATATAGTACATAGTAGGGTGTAAATTGTATATTTTAATGTTAGCATGTAAGCAATATAGGTTTATTTTCATATATATTCTTTAATATGTGTTTAAATACACATTAGTTTAATCAGGTAAGTTCTTAGTTGTATATGACTTTGTGAACAGGAAAAAACAGAAGAACATCGTTGGATGATGTATGGTCAGTGGGAAAACATACCAAGGAGGTATTCTTCTGATAGCCAAAGAGAGCAGGGTCCATGAAAACAAAATCTACCCAAATAGGCATAGGACTATCGACAGCAAAGTAGCTATTGTTCATCACTAAATGTGGTTGACTTTATAATAGAAGCCTTGGAATTTGCCATGCTTCACAAACAAATCAAATTAAATAATGATATT